>NC_136991.1:2610000-2990000 GCF_032717465.1 Coenobita brevimanus
AAACATTGATAGAAGAAAAACGGTGGCATCGACGTGTAAATAATTGCTGCATAATGGTATTTGTGTGTGTGTGTGTGTGTGTGTGTGTGTGTGTGTGTGTGTGTGTATGTGTATGTGTACCTTCTTACACTATCTTTCATCATTTCTATTTCTTGACTTTAACGACTCACTCTGGCCATTGTTCATGTTTACCTCCAGTAACGAGGAAAAAATAGGTGTTACAAAAAACAGGCAATATAAAACGTAGTGCAGTTTGGCCCTACTGAACCTTCCATCACGGTGTGCACATGTACCCAAAATGGCGTCAGTTGTCCTGGTCGTGGTACCCAGTTTCTCATGTTACCAGTGGGGTCCCTCAGTCAAGCCCTCACCCTTAGTCCTACACCCTGCCTTTCCCTCCCTCACCCTGCCTCTTCCTCACCCTTAGTCCTACACCCTGCCTTTCCTTGCCACACCCTGCCTCTTCCTCACCCTTAGTCCTACACCCTGCCTTTCCTTGCCTCACCCTGCCTCTTCCTCACCCTTAGTCCTACACCCTGCCTTTCCTTGCCTCACCCTGCCTCTTCCTCACCCTTAGTCCTACACCCTGCCTTTCCTTGCCTCACCCTGCCTCTTCCTCACCCTTAGTCCTATTCCCTGCCTTTCCTTGCCTCACCCTGCCTCTTCCTCACCCTTAGTCCTACGCCCTGCCTTTCCTTGCCTCACCCTGCCTCTTCCTCACCCTTAGTCCTACGCCCTGCCTTTCCTTGCCTCACCCTGCCTCTTCCTCACCCTTAGTCCTACGCCCTGCCTTTCCTTGCCTCACCCTGCCTCTTCCTCACCCTTAGTCCTACGCCCTGCCTTTCCTTGCCTCACCCTGCCTCTTCCTCACCTTTAGTCCTACACCATGCCTTTCCTTGCCTCACCATGCCTTTTCCTCACCAATACTTCTACACCCTGCCTTTCTCTCCCTCACCCTGCCGCAACTGTCTGCCTCACCCTTACTCCTGCACCCTGCTCCTCCCTCCCTTACCTTGCCTCATCTGTCAGTCTCACCCTTATTCCTACACCCTGCCTCATCGTTGCTTCAACACCCTGCATCTCCCTGCCTCTTCCTGCCTAACCCTTCCTCACACTGTCTCATCCATCCTTTCCCTGCCTCCCTTTCCTGCTGCTCCTCCCTGCCTCTCTTTGCATTACCCTGCCTGTCCTCACTCCATTCTGTCACACCCTGCCTCTCAGTTCTCCACATCTGTTTTCGTGTCACTCTGTCTGTCTTGTCTCACGCCACCTATCCATGCTGCTTCCGTCACGCTATCTACACCTCTCACTACACTTTCTCATCCACTCACCCTTTAAGAGAGAGAGAGAGAGAGAGAGAGAGCACCCAAATAAACTTCTACATACCCATAATCAAGACAGCATAAATCCCACCTAAAAATCGCAGGGCAAATGGGGGATTTATCGTTGTAAATAAAACCGTCTGACGTTAATCGCAATCAGATACACGTCAGCCAATCAGGGTTAAAACAACAGCTTTCTTGGTATTGGGGGTAAATGTATGTATGTATTAAACGCCAGTGTGAATGTGGGATTTATTCAAGGGCGGTAAAGGCAGGGGGTATTGAGGTGTGAGGTATTCTCTCTCTCTCTCTCTCTGCCATTTCCTGGGCACACTGAGAGAGAGAGAGAGAGAGAGAGAGATGGGGGAAGCACTGAATGCTGGCTTTTATCTGCCTGTTCATTGACCGAAATTTGACTGTAAAAAGAACCTTGTGTAATGTTGAGACACACACACACACACACACACACACACACACACACACACACACACACACACACACACACACACACACACACACACACACACACACACACACACACACACACACACACACACACACAGCACCCTAGAATAACACTTGACTAAACATGGGTGAAAAAGTAGGATATCTTGGAGGACGTCAGAGAGAGAGAGAGGGAGAGAATAAACATTCTTCCAGTGGTTCAGTATTAAATTTGTTCTTGCAGGGATTGTACAATTTTAAAGACTGGCTGATAGACAGACAGACAGACACGTAAATAGATGTGAGAGAGAGAGAGAGAGAGCTGACTTCCTAGTGTTAGAGCCAGAACAGATGTCCTTCGTGGCCAGAATGTTAACCTCTACACCACAAGCACCTCAACGAATAACAAGTGTACCGTAACTATATACAGTAAAAGTCAATAGTTCCTTTACAAACTGGATTCGAAGAGAACTTTATTAGGTTTGGCAGTAGTGGTAATTAAACGGGTTGTCATCTCGTGTGTGTGTGTGTGTGTGTCATGGTCACGATGATGTCCTCTGGTGGCTAGTTCCTTATGGGGGTAGGTCCTTCGTATGCGCTTGAATTTTAATGATAAATATAGCTCCACATTTGGCTGGGTCTTTCGTAAGCACTTTATAGCACCTGGCAGGAATTTATTTATTTATTTTTATAAGTTCATCTCTTGAGGCTTTCCTGCAGCAGTTTGAACCAGTTACGAGTTTAATTCCTTATAAACATTTGAGTGCCTCTGACGCCTTACTTCCTCGTATGGCTAGGTTCTTAGTAAATACTGACGGAGCTAACGTGTTGTGTCAGAATTAATATTAGTTTGCTTATGTATCATGGATGTGTATGTGTGTGTGTGTGTGTGTTTGTAAAAGTAGTTGTAGTGATGCTGTTGGACGTGGTTTAGAATAGTTGATGTCGTATATTAAAGGAAAATTAACAGTATAATGTAGGTTAGTTGCTGGGTGGGTACTAGTCTAGTCCTTGGTGAGTTTGCATTTCGTTTTTATTGTCGGGTAGCGGTGGTGAGAGTAATATTGTAGTAGCAGAAGTAGTAGTAGTAGTGAGAGTAATAGTAGTAGTAGTAGTAGTACTAGCAGAATGTAATTGTATATTGCGACAAGCCTTCACTTCCGTTTTTCTTATTTCTCGTGGTTGCTTCTTCACGTATTTTTATTCTAGCTAGTACAAGACGCTTTATCTTCAGCTGAGAGTGGGTCAGTGTGTGTGTGTGTGTGTGTGTGTGTGTGTGAGAGAGAGAGAAAGACAGACAGACAGACAGAGAGGAGTGACGCTGAAGGCTGTGCCAATAGAGATCTTAGTAAAAATGATAGTAGTATTAGCAGTAACAGTAGTAGTAGTAGTAGTAGTTGGAGTGTGTGGTTGGAAGCAAGAGTGTGGGGTAATGTTTGGTTAATGTGAAAGAGGTGACTGTGAGCGTGAGTGTGATGGTCTGAGTGTGAGTTTGCTGGTGTAAGTGTGTGTTAGTGTGAGGGTGTGAGGTGGAGATAAAGGAGTGCCGCTGAAGGCTGTACTAAGTGACCCTCTGTCTGTTCTTGAGGCGTGAAGTGTGTACAAATGTGCCGCACCCTCTACCACTACCACCGCTACTACTACTACTATCACCACCACCACCATTACCACTACTGCCACCACTACCACTACTGCTGCCCACCACCACTACTACTACCACTACTGCTGCATCAACCACCTCCACCACTACTACTACCACTACTGCTGCATCAACCACCTCCACCACTACTGCTACCACTATCAGCACTACCACTATTGCTTGTGCCATCTCTACCACTGCTACCACTTTTGCTACCACTCTCATTTGTGTCAGGTCTTCCACTGCTACCACCACTACCATCACCTCCACTACCACTTCTGCCTTCAACATGACCACTACCACTAATACCACAACCACCACACCGCTACATGTATCGCCATCATCAACATCATCATCATCATCATCATCATCATCATCATCATCATCATCATCATCATCACCTCTCACCACCACGATCACTGCGACTAAATTTTTTATATCTCAGGTAGGAGAGAGAGAGAGAGAGAGAGAGAGAGAGAGAGAGAGAGAGAGAAAGAGAGAGAGAGAGAGAGAGAGAGAGAGGAGCGTACTTTTATTGGTGTTATTATCGATATTTTATTGCGTATTCTTGATTGTAAGTCTAAACACCGTGAAATGAGTGTGTGTGTGTGTGTGTGTGTGTGTGTGTGTGTGTGTGTGTGTGTGTGTGTGTGTGTGTGTGAACGTATTGAGACAGCATCAAACTTCCACTTCAGAAATTCACTTCGATGTCACTGATACAATAAATAAATAAATAAATATGTAACTAAATAATTGCCCCATTAGTGAAGGTGTTAATAGCAGTAATTATACATGTGAGTGGTTATGTAGATTTTTATATAATTGATACGTATAGCACAGACATTGAACTCTCAAGTATCAAGATAACTACGATTTTATTCTCTCTACCTCCAGACGGCGTTCTCTCTCTCTCTCTCTCTCTCTCTCTCTCTCTCTCTCTCTCTCAGCGCATAGAATAGTTTGGCTTTACTTAGAAAAATACTAATAAGAACAATACCAGTGAAATATTAGACTTCGTTATGTAAAGAGTGATATGGCGGGTTTTACTGGTATCTTATATGCCCTTCTCATCGGTAAGGTAGCTCCCTAACATTTCTTTCTAAGCGATTTATTTTTTCTATTTCACCTGACCGTCATATTCTGTTTTACAAGTCTTTCAAACACCGCCATACTCTGCATCAGTAACATACAAAAGGAAAGTAACTAGCCATAACAAAGAACCTAACACCCATTCCTAAGCGATTTATTTTTTATTTATTCATTGTTTTTACTAATTACTATCATATTCTGTTAAACAAGTCCTTCAAACATTGCCATACTCTGCGTAAATAACGAACGAAAGGGTATTAAGCAACCATATCCCAAAACCAGTTACCAAGGAAGCTCCCTAACGCCTTTTCCTAAGCGATTTATTCATTTGTGTATCAACCCCTTCAATACGGGATATCTGACATAGCGCTGAATAAGATCGTGTGGCGGGGACCTGATTGCAATATTAATACGTCGTTGGGGTGAAGTGGTTGGCTCTTTCAGTCCGATGATCTCGTATTTTAATCTATTCTTGCTGACTCCAGACGATTTTATTCATCTGAGGAAATATATCTGGTGTTTAGGGGATTGATGGAGAGAGAGAGAGAGAGAAAATAGGACTTGTATTCTGTAACCTACGCCCTTTACTGAGCTACGGTAACAGTGAATTACTTAAAACTGTACTCCTTTCACCTTAACTTGGCCCAGATTTTCGTCCTTTTCTAGCTTATTTCACGTAGCTTAGAGGCAGAAGAAGACAGTGCTACGGCTGTACATCCTTTTCAGTAGCACTTCTTTGTGAGTAGCATCATACTGTTTATTTTTTATTTTTTAGTAGATGACCAGAGGAAGGAGAAACACATCAAATAAACAAAAAAAAAAAAATCCAAGAACCAAATATTCTACCGACTCAGCGTTCAAAATGGAGAGATGGCAATTTTAGGCCAAGTTGAAGTAAAGTATATATTTCCGTAGTGTGTGTGTGTGTGTGTGTGTGTGTGTGTGTGTGTGTGTGTGTGTGTGTGTGTATGTGTGTGTGTTTAATGGTGTTTGGATCTGTTTAATACTGTACTTTTATTACTGTGACGTATTGGTATACGTTGCCGAAGTGATTGTGTGTGTGTGTGTGTGTGTGTGTGTGTGTGTGTGTGTGTGTGTGTGTGTGTGTGTGTACAGTTATCTGCCTATCAATAGCACTGTCTACCTTACAGTTAATTATGACGTAATTGCCGGGGAGAACGTGATAGTGGGGAGGGGAGGGGGGAGGGGAGGGGGAAGATTAAGGGAGGGAGGGGAGAGCGTGACATGGTGAAGGGGGGAGGGGAGGGGAGGAAGATTAAAGGAGGGAGGGGAGAACGTGACATGGTGGAAGGGGAGGGGGGAGGGGAGGGGAGGAAGATTAAAGGAGGGAGGGGAGAGCGTGACATGGTGAAGGGGGGAGGGGGAGGGGAGAAGAAGGGTAGGGGGGATGAGCATGAAGGGTTGGGGGGTTGAAAGGATGTTTGGGGAAGGCAGGGAAGAAAAAACGGAGAGGGGGTAAGGAAAAGGGAGAGAAAAATGCTAGTGGGATGTGGGGAGAGGACGAGAAGGTTCACTGGGGAAGGGGTAAAGTAGGAAGGGGTAAGCATGTTTGTGGGAGGAAGAGGAGAGAGGAAGTGGAAAGGGGAGGGGAAGAGAGGAGCCGGGGTGAGCAGAGAGAGAGAGAGAATATAGGTGGGAACAGGGAGAGGTTATGATGAGGAAGTGAAGGATAATGAGGGTAGGGTTGAGAGAAGAGGTATGAGAGAGACAAATTGGGGTGGGGGTGAGAGAAAGAGAGCCGTAGGATGGGGGATGGTGGGAGACAGAGTGGGGTAGTGGGTGGTGGGAGAGAGAGACATGGGCTGGGAGATGAGGGTATGAGAGAGACAGACGTGAGGAGGGGGGAGAGGCAGACGTGGAGGGTGAGGGTATGAGAGAGAGACAGAGTGGTAATGTAACTGGCGACGGTGTGGTGTTCATGGCGCCATACTGTAACACACACTCTTAACACCGTACCCTTACATAGTTTAGTTACTCATACGTACATAGATCCATACATACATACTCTACATTCATGAACTCTTACGTACATACTTACATACATAAATAAATTCTTCATTGATTCATAAATACATATATATATATTCTCTCTCTCTCTCTCTCTCTCTCCATATCAGTTCAGTTATCGGTCATTCCTGTTAGACAGATAAATGGTTTATACAAACATTCAGTATAGCGTATATCCATTACTTATCATATCTCTCTATCTAATCCGTAGTAACCTCCCAGATTCTCTCTCTTTCGTGTCTATCTAACCGTCTATCTCTTCAACTACTGTGTCTGTCTGTATATTTATCTATCCCTTTCTGTCTGTCTATATATATCTCTCTGTCTAACTGCCTTTTCATGACTATCTCTCTGTCTGTGTCTGTTTATACTGTATCTGTCTGTCTGTTTGCCTTTACATCACTGTCTGTCTTTCTATTTATCTATATCCATCAGTCTGTCTCCCTTTAAATCACTATCTGCTTGCCTGTCTGTCTGTCTATCTGTCCGTCTGTCTATCTGTCAGTGTATCTATCTGTCTATCAATCTATCTGTCTATCACCAAGCGCCATATCCTTCTAAAATTGTACATAAAATTGCCTTGCTCACCCCTGCCTTGACTCAGCCTCGGTCCTTCATGCCATTACACGCCACCTTCCCACATAGACACCCCAGCCCTAGAGAGAGAGAGAGAGAGAGAGAGAGAGAGAGAGAGAGAGAGAGAGAGAGAGAGAGAGAGATGATATGTTTGTTTAGATTTCGGCATATGTTTGTCATCATGTGTGTGTGTGTGTGTGTGTGTGTGTGTGTGTGTGTGTGTGTGTGTGTGTGTGTGTGTGTGTGTGTGTTTTACGTACATTTACAGACACAGACTACCCGGATTTTTGTCGTTCTTACAAGATGAGACGGCCTTAGTATTAATGTCTAATTTTCTTATTACGTCAATTGAGAGAGAGAGAGAGAGAGAGAGAGAGAGAGAGAGAGAGAGAGACGTGGGAGTTTTAGTAGGACGTGGGAATGATAAGGTAAAGTGGATGGGAGAATGTGCACAGTGAGAATAAAAATATGTGCTGGAGAGTGAGGGGTGGAATGAAGGAATGCAGTTGCGAAATGATTGAGTGCAGTTGTGGAATGAAGGAGTGTAGTTGTGGAATGAAGGAGTGTAGTTGTGGAATGAAGGAATGTTATGGAATGAAGGAATACTGGTATGGAATGAAGGAATGCCGGTGTAGAATGAAGGAATGCAGGTGTAGAATGAAGGAATGCAGGTGTAGAATGAAGGAATGCAGTTGTGGAATGAAGGAATGCAGTTGTGGAATGAAGGAATGCAGTTGTGGAATGAAGGAATGTTGTGGAATGAAGGAATGCAGTTGTAGAATGAAGGAATGCAGTTATAGAATGAAGGAATGCAGTATGAGAATGAAAGGAATGCGGTATGGAATGAAGGAATGCAGTTGTAAGATGAAGGCTGAGGCCTTAGAATTGGGATGGATGACGACCACAGTTGATAGATAGATGGATAGATGGATACAATAGATATATAGATAGATAGATAGCTTTGTGAGTGCAGAGAGGTCGAGCAGAGTGGATTGGAGGAATGCAATAGAGTCAGGAAAAGAATGAGGAGTAGGATGAAGCGACGGTCTTTAACCGAGTCGAGATTAGATAACGATAAGGATTAGAATAAGGATTAGCTGTTGATTTAGGAGATTAGCAGGGTGTCAGGATAAGATTGAGGAGGATTAGAGTGAGCCTTGAGTCAGGATAGGATAAGAGAGTAGGATGGTATGATGAATTGCAGTTAGGTGAGGATAAGGTCACATTAGGTCGCTTGTGGAGGTCGGAGTCATGAGGAACCGGGATATAGCGTTTTGTAATCCATGGGGGAGGCCTTTGGTTCCTTCTTTCTTGCATAAAAAAAAAGAGAAAAAAACAGCTGCCAGTGAGGGTTTAAGAAATGTGAAGGCTGACAGAGGTTTAAAAGGAGAATTGACTTTGAACTATTCTCTGTTCACTTTAGGCTAACTGGGCGTAAAATTGCCATCTGTCCGTCTTGAATGCTGAGCTGTAACAATAAATTAACACAATATGGTGCCAGTCACGAAGAAGTGCTATGGAGAAGGTGTAGCACTGTAGTATTTATTCGTTGATTTATTTTAGTTCATTTTTTTATCACTGAGCTACGTGAAATAAGCTGCAAAATGACGAAAATCAACGCTTAGTCATTTATTATTATTATTATTATTATTATTTATTTAATTTATTTATTTATTATTTGTTTTTGAGAATGAGATGCTTGACTATGAAAGTGTGTACGTGGGTGAGGTGGAGGGGGAGGGGGAGACCGAGGATGATATGGAGGGATGGGGTGGAGAGGTGTATAATTAAGGGTGAGGTGAGTTGGAGGGAGGGCGGCCTTATAGCGTATGACGATTACATTAAGGTGATATATTCGTGGCCTTGTGGAATTTATGGCGTCTGGATGGATAGATAGATGGACTGATAGATAGGTAGATAGACAGAGAGAGAGAGAGAGGGGGGGGGAAGGTAAGTGTGCAGTCTCGGTCAATATAAATGCAAGAGCGACTGTGTGTGTGTGTGTACGCCGATATGTGTCTGAATGGTGTATGTGTATGCATGTTAGATGTTTGTATGTGTGCATGTGTAGCCAAACATGAGCTAAATAATGCATGTGAGTATAGGTATGCATGTGTGTGTGAATCATGCATGTGTGCGTGTATGGACTGTATGTTTGTGGATTTGTGAGTGTGTTTATGTATATTTATTCAGCGTTGTCTGAATGACGTCTGTATGTGCTTATAGATAAATAGATAGGTAGATGGCTAGACATGATCAGATAGATAGATAGGTAGATAGATAGATATGTTTGTGTGTGTTTGTATGTGCGTGTGAGTGTATGCGTGTGTGGATGCTTGCAAGTTTTTGTGGGTAGTTTCTCTTGTAACTTCCGGTCAGATGTCAGGGTTGGTGGGATGGCTGGGTGGTCGGGGGGGCTGCAGGAATGAGAGAGAGAGAGAGAGAGAGAGAGAGAGAGAGAGAGAGAGGGAGGGAGGGAGAGAGAGATAATGAACAGGTTGTGAAATGTGTATATAAGAGAGAGGGCGGATGTGTGAGGAAGCGGTGTTTTAGAGAGGAGGAGGGGGAGGAGTTGGAGGTAAGAGAGAGTAAGGGAGAGGTTGAAAGAGGGAGAGATGGAGGGGGAGACGCAAGGAAAAAAAAGCCAGGAGAGTCGAGAAGTGAGGGAGAATAACAATTATTACTATTATTATTATTACTATTATTATTATTATTATTATTATTATTTATTATTATTATTATTATTATGGTTATTGAAGACAAGGGAAAAGGAATAACGAACGAGTAAGGAGAAAGAAAGGAACAGGGGAAAGGAAAAGAAAGGGATGAATGAGATGGAAAGGGGAAGGAATTGGGGAGGGCTATGAGGGTTGGGGGAAGAAAGGAGGGAAGGGATGGGATGAGGTACGAGAAAGGAAAGGGAAGGTGTAGAAGAGGGGGAAGGGAAGGGTGTGTGTGTTGTGAAAGATATGTGCAAAAAAAAGTACCATCCTACGTGGCACACACTCGCTGGTTAGGTCATGGCGGCAGGTTGGGTTCTGGGACGGGTGTATGTAATTTGCTCAACCCTGCATCACGAGGGCAAGGAAAGGAAAGTTTATTTATGTATCACCTCAGTCCTTCATACTAACCCTAACTCTCCCACACTTACCATACTCCTTTAACTTGGTCTAAAATTGCCCTGTCTCCATCTAGAATGTTGAGTTCTAATAATAAATTAACACTAGATTATTATGTTAGTCACGAAGAAGTGCTATGAGAAGGGTGTAGAGCCGTAGCAGTGTCCTTGTATGAGATAACGTAAAATACGCTGTAGAAGGACGTGAATCTGGGGCAAGTCAGTGTAAAATAACTATATCTGTGTAACTTTCTCGTATACCTGGCCAGGTGTTTTATCCATGCATGTAGATGATTTTACAGTTTTTGTTTTCAACTTTTTTCCAATTAATGTGCAAAGTTAGAGTGGAAAACTTCTGGGAGTGGATAGTACTTTACAATGACCCATCCTCCCCACTACTTGCACTCCCAGGTGTTAGCACCTCTCGTCTATATATCTATCTGTCTGTCTATTTCTGTCTCTCCTTCCATCTATCTGTCTGTTTATATCTGTCTCTCTTTCTGCCTGTCTGTCTGTGTATATCTGTCTCCCTTTCTATGTATCTGTCTGTCTATATCTGTCTCTTTTTCTGTCTACCTGTCTTCACCCATATCCATACTGCTGATATTTCATCCAGGGTGGCCTCAAGAAATGACCTCCACATGACCTTATCGTATCTCAGCAGCAATCTTTCCTCCACCCCACCCCACACCACCGTACTCCACTCCACCCTACCCTACCCTACCCTACCCAACCCTCCCCTGCCCTCCTCATCCCCATCCCACCCTCCTGCATATACAGTACCTTATCCTGACCTCACACTGTTCCTGACCTCCAATAACTTCCTTCATAGAGTCCTTACCCTCACCTAACTCTAGTTCTTCATGCCATCACCCGCAACCCTCCTCCATAGACCCCTCAGTTGTTGTCCTTCATTCCATCCCTCTCCTTGCTACGTATACTTAGATTTTCATTATTATCCTTTACAAATTATAATCCTTCACATCATCCCTCCACCTTTCTCTACGTACTCCTCATCCTAATTCTCAGCGCCTTTTCTGTAACGATTTAGTTTGCTTGCCATATCTCAGTACTATCGTGTACTATTCATCCCCTTTGAAAGCGACACGGTTTACACAGTAGCGTATAAAGGGTATTGGAGTGTAATATGCAGAGTAAATCGCAAGGCATAAGTGTTACGAAATTTCCAAAGGCACCCACAGTACTGCCTTTATTTCTGTATTGCATCCCACTCCCTGCCCTGGATTTAGTACCGTATGTTTCCGGCTCAATAAATCGCCAAGGGAGAGGCGTTAAGACTCGTCCTCTATTTCTACCTACAGTACCCTATGTCGCCTGCTTTACCACACCCCAGCTGACCACTTTCTTAATCGTATCGGAAATATCAAGGCAAACTGCACCCACCTCTGTACAAACGAGGCCTTATTACCGGGTTACGCAAGCCGGAGTTTTTACTGTTAACTGCAACTGAATATTGGAAAGGATAGCGATTTTACTTGCACACACACACACACACACACACACACACACACACACACACACACACACACACCTAATTAATAGTACAGTGGACTGGTGATCTTGTAGTTTCGAGTTTTTATGTGCACCAGCTCGACCTATCGTGAGTTTACCCATAATTCATAACATTTTCACAGTTGTCCAGATGTTATTATTATTATTATTATTATTTTTTATGGCTGGAGCGTCACTTCACTGATTAATAGTCTTTGTCATTAGTCAGTATAAACTTCTTAACTGGCAAGGCTAACCGTAGAGAGGACAGCGCATTACTTTTGTCTTCCCTCGCGAGATTTAAGTTACCAAAGGGAACCCCGTACCCTCGAATTCCTTAGGTGTTTCAGGCGGCTACAAATATACTCGCATTTATGTTTTTTTTTTTTTTTTTTTTTTTTTCATGAGGAAAAAAAAAATGCAAAAAAAAAAAAACTAATCCATACACCAGATTACTTAATTATCAGCAATAGTAGTTACTTGTGCAAATCTTATTACCGCCGTCACCCCCAACGACCCTTCATTAGTTCATTGATATCGTGTGGCCTGAGCAAGAATAAAATATAAAAGGCGTTCTCGGCCTGAAATGGATATAGAGATGGACTAAGTATTGGTGATTAAACTAGCCTCAAACCAGACCCCAAAAAAAGCGAGTCCATAGATACAATCCCAGAGGTGGCCGAGTTTGGGGTGGTAAAATTGGCCATGCCCGGCACACAAAGGGTGGGTGAGCCAGGCACAGGAAGTGATCATGCCACTCAATATGTAGTTACAAAAATGATATCACACCCACCTCTCCTCCCACCCATCCCCTCCCTGTCCTTTTCCGCCACCGGATGTGTCCTGCCTGCCTGCCTCCCTCCACCCAAGTTATGGACACGGTTGTAATAATTTATGTTTGGCACTGTGTCTCCTGTGGCCGTGAACCTCCCTATACCTAACTTCATCTCGTCTAACCTAGCCTGATAATCTAACGTCATCTAATCCACTCTAATCTAACATATAGCATAACATAACACAACCCATCTGAACCTCACCTAACCCCCACCCAGCTTATGAAGTACAGGAGAGGGATGCAATAATTCACACTTGCCGCTGTCTCCTGCGGCCCTGACCCTTGCCACGACGCCACCTGAAATTGAAGATATCACCATGGACAAAAAAAGGAAAATAAGAAATGAAAAAGTCTGGACATATACCAGTCAGGTTGCCGGTGTTGTGGATGCCTGACGTTCTGCTCGAGATGAAGTGTAATCGTTTCCCCTTGGCTGATTAAAAGTGCCAGACCATAGCCAAAGTAAAATATATGTAAGTGTGATCTTACAGTAAATTTGCAGGTTTGACTAAACCTGAGCATTGTCACTGAGACAGGGGAAACTAAATAAATACAACAAGAAGCGGTGCCAAGGCACAGCAGACCCGTACCCGGCGGTCATTTGAGTGCTGACGTATAAACACAACAGGTTATCTAGTCATAGATGTGACATATCGGATTTGGAGTAAATCGGGTGAAAAATGACGATTTATGCCCATTTGAAATTTTTGGCCCGACTCCCTTGACACTGACCCTTCTACCGC
This sequence comes from Coenobita brevimanus, assembly GCF_032717465.1. Lineage (NCBI taxonomy): Eukaryota > Metazoa > Arthropoda > Malacostraca > Decapoda > Coenobitidae > Coenobita > Coenobita brevimanus. The sequence goes on from NC_136991.1 coordinate 2,623,307, forward strand.
TAAGTGGAGGGTGACCCCCCTGATGTAATGAGGCATGTTATAGGATGCAGCTTTGAAAGATGCACCTTTAAGTTTGGTTTCATATCAATATGACGAATTTGAAAGGAGTTATGGCGAAAAAACGATTTTTACCTGTCCCCGTTTATTTTACATTTTTTGGGCCTACAGCCTGGGTCTTGGCCCAGTTTGGCCCAAAATTAAATCAGGTAATCAGAAGTTCATAGCCCATCATCCCATTAGTCAGAATTGCACCAGTAGTTTTCGCGTGAAGTTGTTAACAAACAAACAGACAACCCGAATGAAAACAATAGGCTACCCGTCCCCGAGCACCTGTGGGGCGGGGGCGGGTAATAATCAAAGCACAATCTTGCCTCCTACACCAAGCACATCCTGTCTGATCACACTGTTGCTTTGGGTTGTTGCCACTACACGATTTTGTTCAAGACAGGAGAGACTTGTGGAACTTGGTGGGATAGATACAGCCTTCATTGACCCCTTCAGTGCATCACGTCTTTGCTATGGCTGAGAGAGAGAGAGAGAGAGAGAGAGAGAGAGAGAGAGAGAGAGAGAGAGAGAGAGAATTTGCCAATGGTCATTATAAGTCGTAGCATAGCAGGTTGGCGGAGTAATTTGTTATGTTGCCTGCGTGCTGCGTAGTTGTGGTTAGGACGGTCAGAGGAACGGGAAGGGGTGGTAGGGGTGAGGGGAAACTGTGGTAGGGGTGAGGGGAAAGGATCACTCGTGGGGGAGGGGAAGGGAGTGACGGTGGGAGGAAGGGGTGGAGAAGGGATGTAAGTGTGTGGGGTGAGGATGGGTGAAGGTGAGAGGATGAAGTGAGGGTGAGAAATGAAATGGAAAAGGGTGAAGGTGGGTGATGAGGAAGGTGAAAGGGTAGATGGTGAGGGTGAGTGGGGAAAGTGTCATTCTGGGAGGAGATGAGAGGGGGGTCATTGAAATGGGGAGTCTGATATGGGGATAGAAGGTGGGGGAGAGTCAAGCTGTATGTACAAAAGGAGAAAGCAAGTATGGGGATGGGGTCAGACGATGGAAGAGAGGAGTTTTGATGCATATATGGGTGTGCATGATTATATATATATATATATATATATATATATATATATATATATATATATATATATATATATATATATATATATATATATATATATATATATATATATATATATATATATATATATATATATATATATATATATATATATATATATATATATATATATATATATATATATATACCCTATATATATATATATATATATATATATATATATATATATATATATACCCTATATATATATATATATATATATATATATATATATATATAGTGTGTGTGTGTGTGTGTGTGTTCATGCTCATGTATATATCTGGGAAGGTATATATGTACGTGTATGAATTCGCATTTGCTCATCTATGTATGTATCAGCCATTAACTTTGTTCACTGTGTAAATATAGAGGCTTAGCTTTGAAGAGTTGTTTATAAGAGATGTGTCCTTAGCCTATGGAACGGCACTAATGTTGTTTTTATTCACCCCATGTAAAATCCGTATATACAAAAGAGGAGGATTAGTTTATAGGTGAGGGGAAAACGTGTTAGAGTCTCATGTTCTAAGAGACACTGTGGATTTCGTAACGCCACTTTCTTGGCGATTTATTCCTTACATTACACCTAAGTACATCTAAGTATCCTCTTGTATGTTACTATATCTACACCCAGACGATACAAATATCACACAGGTCAAGGTGTAATATGCAAGACAAGTCGAAATTTGGGGAGGGGGGAGTAAGGGTATAAAAAATTTGGGAAGGGGGGGGAAATAAGGTCATTCCGTGTAGAGTGGGGGGGGGTTGGACGTGAAGGGGGGAGGGGTCAGTATGGGAGAGAGGGGGAGGGGGAGGTGAGGGTCATCCTGAAGGGGGAGGGAGGGGGAGGGCGACCTCTACTTCCGGTTGTGACTGCTGTGTGTGTGAAGTTGACCGTGACAGTGTGTGTGTGTGTGTGTGTGTGTCGGTATATGTGAGGGAGGAAGTTGTGTGTGTGTATGTGTGTGTGTGTACCTGGTATATATGAGGGAGGAAGTTTGTGTGTGTGTGTGTGTGTGTGTGTGTGAGAGAGAGAGAGAGAGAGAGAGAGAGAGAGAGAGAGAGACAGACAGACAGACAGACAGACAGACGGAGACAGAGACAGGCAGACAGACAGACAGATGGGTGAGTGAACTATAGTATCACTTTCGTGCTCTACTTGTGTCTCCAAGCCCTCCCTCCTCCCTTACATACATACATATATACATACGTACGTACATACATACATATATAAATAAGTACATGTGTGCTTTATACATACATACATACATACACACTAGCTGACCCATCGCTGTTGCTACCCAGACATACGCTGATCACTTTCACACACACACACACACACACACACACACACACACACACACACACACACACACACACACACACACACACACACACACACACACACACACACACACACACACACACACACACCTGGGCGACTAACACAGCGTAACACAGGACACACGGCACACCTGATCCCGTCCAGAACCAGTTTGAGTTGTTCTGTGTTATTTACCTCACATTCAACACCTTTGTTCCTGGTTCACGGCAAGAACAGGAAGAACAGTGTATTAGAGGAAGGTTTATGATGGAATACACGTGAGGGAAATTATATAGTAAACATTTAATAATTTATATATGTAAGAAGGGAGAGGGGGAGACCGAGGATGAGATGGAGGGATGGGGTGGGGAGATATATGAGGGAAGGAGTAGGGGTTGGAGAAAGGGCAGCTTGATGGCAGGGGACAGCGTGACTCGGAGGCGATTCGTTTTTGGCCACCCCTCCCGGGATTAAGGCGACTAACGATAGGTACATAGATAGTACTGTAGATAGATAGATAGATAGATGAGGGCTGCAACACTAGATCCCCACGTCTCTAGAAGGGCAGTGGACATAACGGTATTTTTTTAAGGACATTGTGAAGGGAGTGTGAAGTGTGGCAGTGTGTAGTGTGAGATGTGGCCGTGTAGTAGTGTGTGGTGTGGCTGTGTAGTAGTGTGAGGTGTGGCTGTGTAGTAGTGTGAGGTGTGGCTGTGTAGTACTGTGAGATATGGCAGTGTGTAGTGTGAGATGTGGCAGTGTGTAGTGTGAGGTGTGGCTGTGTGTAGTGTGATGTCTGTAATGTTTTTTTTATGCAAGGGGGAAATGAGACTGGGTGTTTAGTATGTCTGCCGTGTGTTGCTTAGTGTGAGTCGTTTAGTATGTGTTGCAGTGTTGTTTAGTAGTGAGAAATATGGCAGTGTGAAGCAGTCTGGGTTATGTAGTATTCAAGTTGTGGCCCAGTTTTGTCAAGTGAAAACAAACGGAGTATAGTGCTTCTCGGATATGTCATTTGATCGTGGGTGTCGTAGTGAATTATTGTGTTTGCGTCAGGTGTTTGCGTAGAGTGTTTGCGTCAGGTGTTTGCGTCAGGTGTTTGTTTGCGTAGGGTGTTTGCTTGGCGTGTTTGGGTCAGGTGTTTGTTTGCTTGGCGTGTTTACTTGGACTGGAGAGAGAGGGAGTGTGGGATAGTGTATGGCTGATAAGAGATAATGGGGGTCCTTCTGAGATAAAAGGCCGTGTTCTATGTGACTTTGGAGATTTCGTAACGCCTCTTCCTTAGCAATTTATTTTGCACATTACACCCTAATATTTTCCTCTTTCATTATTGTATGTCGGTATTTAAAAGATATAAATAAAACACAGTGGAATGTAATGTAATATAATAAATCGCTCAGAGAACGGTGCTGCGACGCCTCATGCAAGACTGGACGTAGGTGTGGGTAGGTGTCAGATGTGGAGGAGGACTGGAGGTGGAGGGAAGAGGTGGAGAGAAGACAAGCTGTGTGGAGGTGGGTGGGTGTAAAGAGATGGAAGACTGGAGGTAGAGGGAATGGGTGGAATGGAGGTGTAGAGGTGTTGGGAGATGTGGAGAGGAGGCAGGTTGAGGTATGAAGGGAGGGGTAGGGCTGGAATGCAGGCGGAGTTAGGCATAGGTAGGATTGGAATGCGGGTAATAGAGTGAGGACGGGGTAGGTGAGGCCAGTTTAAGATTAGCTTGGAGGATCATATAAACAAGGCAGGATAATGAGAACTTTTATTTTATTTATTTATTTATTTATCTTCTTGTTATCCTTGTCTTATTTCGTGGTCTAATTGTGCCCTATAGGAGGCGTCTTGCGTGGGTCAACCAGGTTACTGCAACTATCCATATTTTTTTGTTCCTCTGCTGTTTATCTTTAAGGTTGAGACATGGAGTTGGTTTGGTATTGTGTGGCAGAGGCAGGGTGTGGCATGGAGAGGGTAAGGCAAAGGGTTGGGCCAGGGTAGGGTGAGTGAGGCATGGGGTAGGGTAGAATAAGGTAATGGATGGGAGGGTAGAGTAGGGTTGAGTAGGGTAGGCTAGGGTAGGGTGGTCATACGGGGTGGTTGGTTGGGGTGGGGGTGGTAGGAGGAACAGACCCCAGGGAAGCGGTACTGTTAGGGTCAGGTTGCCAACGCTCACCACACTCCCCAACCCCTCCCCTACCTCACCCTTCAACCCCTTCACCCCCAGGACGTCTCTTCTCATTTCATTCTCACTACCACCTAACAAGTAACTTCAGATGATGCCGGCACACTTGAAAGAAACTTGAAAGAAAATGGATCAAATCTTTAAATGGCACAATGTTCAACCTCACACACGCCTCCTGTACCCCCTACCTCCCTACCTCACCTCCCGTCACCCCTTCACAACGATGACCTGGCTCCATAGCAGACTAAAATCATTTGGAGGTAGCAGAAATACAAGCCTCACATTCAACCCTCCTTCACCCTTCCTCTTTCCCTCATTTACCCCCTCCATCTCCCCTCCTCCTCCCCACCTTCACCCCTCTATCTTCCCTCCTTCACCCCTCCATCTCCCCTCCTTCATCCCTCCATCTCCCCTCCTTCACCCCTCCACCTCCCGTCCGTCGCTCCTCAACCCCTTTACTGCAATGACATTTTTTTTTTCTCTCTGTTTCATTCAGCTCTGGAGAGGCCTTTCGAACTGGAGTGGATTTGACATAGCCTTCATTAACTCCTTCGCCACTGAGGGTCCATCTCGAGTTGAATTAAAGATTAAAAGTGTTGGAGGGGGGAAATACAGAAATGGGCATGGGGGACAAGGAAACAAGTAGAATGAATTAGAATTTTTTGGGGGGTATGGGAGGGACCTGGAGAATATGCCATGCGAAAATGAGTGCTGTAATATAAATGGATGTGAAAATAGATGCTGTAGAATTAATGGTTGTGAAAATAGATGTTGTAGAAGTAATTGTTTGAGTGCAGTGAAAGTTTATATCAAAGTTTCCTCCAGAAAGATAAGCTCACCTGTCTCTCACTTACGCCTCTTACACAACAGGCAAAAAAAATCATAATGAAAGAGTTAATCGCTCAATCCACTTAATTACTGTGCAAAAAATTAATTACGGGTACCAAATGACGCTGATACACTGAAGACACCCCTGCCCCCCAAAAAATGACACGCCTTAACCACTTCCGCCTGAGGACGTCTTTTATAACCTAATTCTTGTTACCTGTAGACAGTATTATTCAACTTGGGAAGATTTCTGGTGTTGGAGAGGCCATTGAAAGCTGTATATAATTTCACCACTTGAAAAAATTCTCTCAAGGTGGATATAGTCGTCTCGAGGTAGCAAGAATAAAATAAGACATTCTCGTAGTGAAGGGGTTGACCTCACTGACCTCTCCACGTGCCTGACCTAACCTCATCAACCCACGAAAACAGCCCCATGATTTTTTTTTTTTGTCACAGATCATTTTAATCAGCTTGGGAGTGACGTCGAGTTGGAAAGGTTATATTATTTAGCCATCATTAACCCCTTCACTACAAAAAAAAATCTCCCCCATGCTGAAAATATCGCCCAGGTGTTGCTAGAATAAACAAAAAACATAAAAAAGATGAAAAAAGATGTCACTTGATTGAGGGGGTTAAGGCGAGAGTGATTTATAGAGTCTGTGTTAATTAGCCCTGCATAATGGTGATAGTGCAGTGGCGAGCTTGGAGTAAAATGGCCCCAAGTGATATATGGCAACCTTTACTCGGTTTCCCGTTTTCTTCGGGGGGTCCATTTATAAATTCTCTCAAGCTTGTATTGTGCTTGGGATTGCTTTTACATACGTCTGCTTTTACGCATACCCCAGCCAGACACTTCACAATTAGGTTAGAGTGAGTAGTAACGTGAAAAGTAAGAAAAACAAGATGGTGTGTGGTATGTTTTGGAGATTTGTTTGTAGTAGGAGTTGGCTTGGTCGTATTCTGAATAGGACTCCAGGTCATAGCGTTGCGATCCCGCCCGCCACTACAGCGTACAGCCACTCCGCTCCGCTCTGCCAGGACCGCCAGAAATCAGAAACAGTGTTGAGTGAGAGTGCGTCGGGGGAGCCTGTGTGGCGGTGCGGTGTCCGTCCCTGCGTGCGTTGTGTGCCTTAACTCTGCCTGCCTTAGTACCAGCTTTTGCCTGCGAAATGCGAACCTTGTCCTTCATTTTCTCATAGCCTCAGATGAAATACATAACCTCAAACTAACCCGCCTTAGCGAAAAAGGTGCTCCTATCTCGATTTACGCGTTGACTGCGAACTAAGAAGGCTGCATCTTATTGGATCTGCCGCCAAAATAACTTTATCCATCTCAGAGACACCCCGCTGCAGTCAAATGGTCAATGGTGTTCCCTATGGAGGTGTTTGTGCTCGTGGTGCTCAGCGTTTGGGTGTTCATAGATCGAGTGTTCTGTGATGGTCAAGTGATAACCTTTTAGCCTGAATTGGTCCTGTCTCCATGTTTTTCTCCCCATCGATGTTTTGTAGGGGGTGTTCAGATGTGTTCATTGTGTTCAAACTATGGGTGTTCAGTGATTGTGGACTGGTGACCCTGTGGCCTAAAATGAACCTGTCCCTTTACCACATATGATTTTTTCCCCATTTGGTGTTCGTATTGGGTGTTCAGGTGTCCTCTTCGTGTTCAGTGATAGTTTTTGGTGATGGTGAACCGGTGACCCTGTATCCTAAAACTGACCCTTTCCTCTCCATATATGACTTTCCGATCCCGCCTACGCGACCGGGAAATAAATCGCCAACTCGCACATCTCAAGAATCACCCCGTTGTCCCTCACTATACTCCTTCCACCATAACTTAGCCCAAATTTTCGTCCTTTTGCAGCTTATTTCACGAAGTACAGTGAAAAAAATAACTATACGGTTCTGCATCCTTTCCGTAGCACTTCTTTGTGACTATATAGTATCGTATTCTAGTGTTGATTTTTCCTTACAATCCAGCGTTCAAATTGAGAGATGCCAAATTTAGGCCAAGTTAAGGTGAAGAGAGTGGAGCATCCCTAACCCCTTCAGATTATTATTATTATTATTATTATTATTGATACTACCAGGTGATTTTATTCTTGTTAGTAGAAGGGTTAAGTAGAGTTGTATATAATCTCTGGTTTAAAGTCTATACAAAGAGAGAGAGAGAGAGAGAGAGAGGTGAAATGAGAAATAGCAATAATATATACGATGTCTTAAGGCTGAAGGGGCTGAGAGAGAGAGAGAGAGTTGGAGTGACAGTGGATGAGATGAGATGAGATGATGAGGGTGTGGTTGTGATGAGGGGTAGTGGTGTATATTAAGCTAAGTGGTGGTGGTGTGGTGATGCTGGCTGTGGTGGTGCTGTGGTATGGTGAGGGTGGTGGTGGTGGTGGTGGTGGTAGTGCTGGTGATGGTGGTGGTTGATAGTGATGGTGTGTATGGTGAGGGTGAGGGTGGTAGTTCTGGTGGCGGTAGTGGTGATAATGTCGAAATGGTGATATGGCAATGATGGTACGATGAGTTAATAAGGAGATGGTGGTGGTGATGGTAGTCGAGTATGATGGTGGTAGTGTCGTGAAGGTGAAAATGGTAGTGTGTTGATGGTGATGATAGTTTGGTAATGGTAGTGTGGTGATAGTGATGGTAGTAGTGTGGTGAATCTCTTGTTCCCAGCAGCCACCATCACCCTCACTGCGGTATTTTCCATCATGCGTATCCCATATACTTTACCTTCACTATTCTAAAATTTGTTGAGAAGTAAGAGGAGAAAATGTCAGAATATTTATAGATAGAGATAAATATTAACGGTATATCGCTCGCGTTAATTCTCTCTCTCTCTCTCTCTCTCTCTCTCTCTCTCTCTCTCTCTCTCTCTCTCTCTCTCGCATAACCTCTAATGTTTTTAAATGCTTTGCGTCCCTCATCACTGAAATGGACAGAAATTTTACTTTATTTCATACATTCTATAGTCATCATTTTAAAGAGCTCGGGAAGTGGTACCTTAAAACTCCCCATAAATCCCCATAGCCTAAATTAACTCCCCATAATTTTAGGAATAGAACGACATTCAGTTGAATAAAGTTATCCGGTCGAAGTGCTATCAAAATTTATTCTATTTCTATTATTCTATTCTGTTGGAGTGTAGGAAGCGAGACCCCCCCCACCCCACACCACACCACCCCACCCCTCGCCTCCCCTCCCCTCCCCACCTGACTCCAAGCCTCACCCCACTTCACCTCACCTCACCTCACTCCTCATCTCACCTACCTTACCTCTGCTAACCTTGGCATTCCCCTCTGCCCCACTGCCCCGATACCCGCCCTCTGTGTAGGCTGGGATGGGACAATAACCCCTCACACACACACACACACACACACACACACACACACACACACACACACACACACACACACACACACACACACACACACGTTCTCTCTCTCTCTCTCTCTCTCTCTCTCTCTTTTCCTTACACATACCCATTCAAATAACTTTTTTGTCCTGCATATATCACACTTTTTCATTTCCTCTTTCTTGCATTTATCCCCTCCTCCGTACATACAGTACACCTCCTTCCTCTTGCATTGCTACACATACAGTATCTCTCGTTCATAAACTCCATGGTCCTCTTTCTTTCACGTAGATTCCTCTTGTATATTCCTCTTCTTCCTTTTCCTCGCATATACTTGCTCACTCTCGAACAAAACCCCAAGTACTTGCTGCATGGAGGTCCTCACTTTTTCCGCCTTTCGATTGGAGGGATTGGTGGGTGGGTGGGAAGGAGTCATAGAATTAAATATCATTCATAGTCTTCTCTGAAACATCGAAAGAACTATAGTCTCTTGCTGTTTGCTTCCTTTGAACCTTCCATTTCATCACCTATTTTATGTTTGTGTAGAGGTCAGCTTCTGTTCCATGTATGCATTGTTTCACTCGTTTTGATAGATTGATATGTCAAAATTGGCAGACAGTTTGTGATGGATGTTGTTTGGCTGGGGTGCTTGTTTGGACAGCGTAAGATTAGCACCGAGCATATACCGAACACCCGCCAGTAATACAAAGTAGTCAACAATAGTCCATAGTGATTTCTTTTCCCAATAAATTTAGTGGCCCGAGTAGGCTACTGTCACGCACTCGAGAAGCACGTGATAATTTCTTCGTGGTTGTCTGCATATTCATCAGTGGCGTTTATTGATATTGCAGAATAATTACGATGGGGGACGTTATTATGTAAACTGAAAGTGCCAGGAGTGTGCTAAGGCGTCCAGGTCCATTGTGCAAGCAGAAATAAAAGGTTGAAGTGCATTGTGTGAACAGGGGAAGAAAATTGCGGGTAATAGTGTAATCAGTGAGGCGAACATGAAGGAGAAGCCAGGAGCGTCATCCCGGGAGAGGGTGCGACAGCGTATAGCCATGTGGGAGGGGCGGGGCGGGGGAGCTAACGAAGAGACTGCATGCTCCAAGTTGGCCCCCTCCTTGGATATTGTCCCTCAGGGGGCGGGGGGCGTGGACGGAGGGGAGATGTCGCCCCCTCCTGCCCTCACGCCCCCCTCCTCCGCCTCCTCCGGCTCCTCCGTGCAAGATCAGGAGTTTGAGGAGCCGCTGCTGAGAGACACGAACTCGCTGCGACTGTCCACCCCCGTCAGGAACGCCGCCGTCAGGAGATTTTGGCAACAGCAGGTGGGGTTGGGAGCTGGAGGGCCTTGTTTGTCGCATACACAGGGGCCGAGATGGAAATTCACACACACACACACACACACACACACACACACACCGCTCGCTGGTGCAGTGGTAACGTTCCCGCTTGCCAACTGGTTGACGGGAGTTCGCGCCTTGCTCAGGTTGCGAAAAGTTTCACTGACGAAGTGGGTGGTTACTGTCCCCCTTGAGCAAGGGGACGGGTGTGTGCGTGTGTGAAGGTCACAGCCAAGCCCTTAGATCTCTCAGCTCCCTTCCGGGAGGGTAAAAGCTGACCATCACGACCATCAAGTGATCCTGACCGACCCGGTGAATTACACACACACACACACACACACACACACACACACACATCACTACACGGACACTCACGCACACCGTAATTTTCACATACGCCATCTTTGCTCTTGATAATCCCTTTACATTGTTGGAATGAAATCGTAAGGCGTTAGTCATCATCATCATCATCATCATCGTAACTTTCCCACACAAGGATTGGGTGAGATAAGATTAAAAACAAGGAAAGAGAAACCTCGAAGAGAGGACCTCAGTAATAAAACGTCAGTCATATAGAATACATGTGGAACTGAAACGAAGCAGATTTATTAATTAATTAATTAATTTATTTATTTATTTATTTATTGTCAAACCACTGATGATGTCATATACTAGAACATTCTGCCGAAACGTTTTGATCTATGATGAACGCTTCCGTAAGACAGATTATTCATATCCTGTCCGGTGCTCTGTGACGGACATTTCATTTCTGTTCTTTGTGGTGCTGGAGAAGGACGCCTTCATGTGATGGCACTGATATAACCTGCTCTGCCGCCCGGTTGTACGAACTTTCAACTCCCTCCATATTCCCCAAAAGAGTGTGATATTGCTGGGGAGAGTCATCATCAGGCTGCAGTCCACCGTGTTCATGTTTCAGATATACGTGGGGCAACATCAGCAATAACTATCACCACTACTACTATTACTATCGAATTTATATTTTGCTACCACCAGGCGGCTTTATTAATCTTAGTAAAAAACCCCGTGTTAAATAAGCTAGACTCGAGGAGATCGTTTCTAATATATTAACTACGAGTCGCCTCCCCAAAGCTGAATAAAATCGTCTGGCGGTGGGAAGAGTAAATGAATAGAGCAGGTAATGACATCTGCTCACACTCGTACCTCTCAGTTGCCTTTCTTAGCTCAGCAGGTTACAGGTCGTGGCCATGTGTCTGTGTTGTTATGACCAGATACTTGCCATGTCCTAAACTCTCACCACCCCCACAGTGTGGCCTATGTACTGAATAACGCAAGGGTCATAAATCTCACAGTCCTGTTTTCTAGATCGCCTGAAATCCATAAAAACCGCTTATTGCCATTAACTCCATTTACGGATCACTTTAAAGGCAATCAAAGCGTCAGTCCGTATCCACAGAATTATTGAAGACCATAGTACGCCAGTTAACATCAATACCACCGCCTACAGAACCACCAGTCATACCCGCCTTTTGAGCGTCAGTACTTCAAGTAACAGAATCTTTTAACGTCATTTACAGGATCACTTAACCTCCATAATAACACCTTTTACACACTCACAGGGTATAATAACTTCATTTGCATAATTATTGTGGTCATAAGAAGAGGGTACTGGACATTTTCTGTGGTAGACGTGTTTGGTGTTTGTGGGTTTGTGGTGGGAATGGATGTGACAGAGATGGAGATTTTTTTCAGTATATATATAGTTCCATAAAGCTTCGTCATAGTGTCCTGAGGTGGGCTGCTTACATATTGCCCCCTCTCTTGATAGATAGATAGATAGATGTACATGCACACCTACATACGTGTGTGTGTATCAGTGTGTATGTCCTTTTGACGGTTTGTCAGTCTGTCTGCCTTGCTGTCGTTAATAGTCGTTACCATGTGCTTGAGTAAATACTACTATATATATTATTTAGTAAGGTGCTTCTTGTCCATATTCTCCTTTGATTGTGAACCTTATGATTAACAGACGCAGTTAAGGGTATAAGGCAGTGTACAGTAAGGATATGAGGCAGTGGTAAATATGTGAGGCAGGAATAAGGGTGTGAGGCAGGGTATGGGTGTAAGGCAGAGATAAGGATGTGAGACAGGGGTAAGGGTGTAAGGCTATATCCGTACCTCAGTTTTGTCCTATCGAATTTCATACAACCACAACATAGCATTCAAGTTGATGGAGTGGCCTAGTACCGACAGATGAAAACAAAGTGAGTGGCGGGTGGTAGGGCATGTAACTGTGGTGTGTGGCGTGGCGTGGTGTGGTGTGGTTAGAGGCGCCAGCTGGTTGCGACACCGTGACCTGACTGACTGCCTAGGCTGGCTTGGCCTGGTGGGGCGGGCCGGGCCAGGCAAGGCGAGGTGAGCTGGTGCCCTTGGCCGCGGGGAGAGGGAGGGGGGGCTGCTGCGTTCCCTACCCCTCCCCTACCTTGGTCTAGTGCTACCCTGCCCAACCCTACCTTCTGCTCTGTTCGTCGATCTGCCTTACCTTTTTTGTTTTCCCATTCCATACCATCTCACCCCATCCCCAACCCAAACCTACCCTGCATTGCTTTACTTTGCTCGCCTCTACCCTACCCTACCCTGTCTTGCCTTGCCTTGCCTCAACCCTGCTGAGCTGTTCCAGAGACGACCCTGGCACTGCCCTTCTTTGCTCTTACTCGTGATGTGTGGAGATTGTTGATTGGTGAGAGATTTAAAAACTAGCTGAACGGATGGAGTGGATTAGGTTAAGGCGTTGCAGTGATGCCAGGATGGAGTTAGGGAGTTGACAGTGTGTAGGGGGGCGGAGTGGGATGAAATGTGGGAGAGATGAAGTGGGAAAATTATAACATCGGAAAAAGAGAACTACAGTAGGCGATTACCACGTATTATATTGGAAAATATAATGAAATAAAGGACTGGCATTGTATTAAGAGAAAGTTGAGTAAAATTATGTTGAGTGGAATGGACTGAAAGTAAAACAAGGTGGATGTATATAAGAACCTGAGAAAAATGGATAATTACAGTAGACCGATTACTTTATACTGAAAAAATAATGAAAGACTGCCATTGTGTTAGGTATTACTTCAAGATTTATATATATTTAGGAAGGTGGGTTGGGTGACGTAAAGGCTGGCGATGATTCAGGCTAGCGGGGAAGGATTTATTGAAAGAGGAAGCGTGGATTTGCGTGAGGGATTGCAATTTCTGTCAAAATCTGGCGGCGTAGAGGTTGATTTAATATGGCTACCCAGAATTAAGCGGCGGAAGATGGTGTTTGACAGTAGACAGATAAGACAGATACCGGTAGATAGAAATAAGATAGTCATACTGTAGACGAGGTAATTAGATAGACAGGTAGGTATAAACAGGTACAATAAATGAAATAAATATAGATAGATAGAAACACAGATGGAGCAGAAATGAATAGAATGATAGATAAGTACAGTAAAGGAGAGGTAGATAGAGTAGATAGACATTCGTAGGCGATGGAGACACAGCTGCGTGATGACTGGGAATTATAATGAACGGGGGAAGGCACTGTTAGGCACCACCCCTCCTGCCACCCTCACCCACTCCTTGCTTCCCCCCTCACCCTCTCCCCTCTGCTTCCCCCTCACTCTCTCCCCTCTGCTTCCCCCTCATTCTCTCTCCTCTGCTTCCCCCTCACTCTCTCTCCTCTGCTTCCCCCTCACTCTCTCTCCTCTGCTTCCCCCTCACTCTCTCTCCTCTGCTTCCCCCTCACCCTCTCCCCTCTGCTTCCCCCTCACCCTCTCTCCTCTGCTTCCCCCTCACCCTCTCCCCTCTGCTTCCCCCTCACCCTCTCCCCCTGCTTCCTCCCCCTCACCTTCTCCCCCTCGCTTCCCCCTCACCCTTTCTCCTTGTTGTACTTCTCTCTTCTCTTTCTCCACCTTCTTTCTCTTTTTCTTCACATTCCTTCCACCACCTACCCTCTTCCCCCCTCCTCTCTCGTAGTCCTTCCCTCTTTCGTCTTCTCTCTGCCGCCCCTCCCTCTCTTCTCCTCTCCACCTTTCTCCTACTTTCTTTCAGTCTATTCCCATTTTCCTCCATCACCTTCCCTTCTTCCCTTCCTCCTTTCCTCCCCACAGTTCCACTCTGTTTCCTTCACCTCCCTGACTCTTTCCTCTACTTTCTCCACCTCCTCCCCTTCATTCTCTACCAGTTTCCTTTTTCTCTTACCACCACACTCTTCCTGTTTTTCCACCTCTCCCTACCTCTCCCTGTCTCCTTTTTTCACACCCTTTCCCTCCTCTCCCCCACCTCCCTCCTTGTCCCTCCTTCCTCCATTTCCCCACTCCTCCATTCTACCCCCTCCCCATATCCCTCCATCCCCCACTGTCTCACACCACCCCCTTATATTTTCCATTGTTTTCCCTTCCTACTCCTCCCCCGCCCCCCTCCTTCCCCGTATTTCTCCCTTGCATTTCCGTTCTTTCACTACGTTCCTTCTGCCATCCCCCCCCCCCTCAACTTTTTTTCCTCCTTCCGAATCCCCCCCTCGTCTTTTCATCACGTCTTCATCTACCTCTCCCCCCCTTTTTCCCCTTCTGGCCCCCTCCTTTCCCCCACTTTTCCCAAATGTTTTCCCCTCACCATCTCCCTCTTCCTCCCCTCTTTCTTTTCCCTCCCTGCCTTGCCTCCTCTCTTCCTCCCTCTCTCCCCTCTTGCACCTCCCTCTTCCGTTCTTTCTCATTCTCCCTCCCCACCTCCCTCTTCCTTTCATGCATCCTCCTTTCCCCTCCCAAGCTCCCTTTTTTTCTTCTCCCTCTTTCCCTCTGGCCAACCACTTTCCCCCTGGCCCACCTCTTTCTCCCTCCCCACATTCCGCTTTCTTTCCTCCCTCAATTCCTCTTTCCTCCTTTCCTCCCCCTCCCACTCCCCACGTTCCTTATTCCTCCCTCTTTCTTTCCACTTCCCTTTTCCTTCCCCTCCTTTCCCTTCCTACCCTCCTCTTCCTTCCCCTCCCTCTTTCCCTCCCCACTTCCCTGTTCTTTTCTCTCCCTCTTTCCCCCCCCACTTCCCTCTTCCTTCCCCACACTCTTCCCTCCACACTTCCCTCTTCTTTCCCCGCCCACCAACAGTTACGGTACTCCTTCACGCCTAGCTACTGTTCCAACCCGACCTTTACACCTGGGGAAAGTCTCCACGCCCTGTCTGTTAGAATGCACTGTTTGATGTTAGAACTGGTTAGAAAGGATTAGAAGGCAGAATTGCGATTTTAGAAAGCTAGCTGTGTAGAAGCGATTGGAGGCTCGTAGTTGATTCGGTATACAGCGTTTGTTAGATTTGTTGCATGGTTTTGTTTTACCGACCGTTATGACAATCTTTCATTTTTGTTAAGTAAAAAACTAAAAAGAAAAAAGAAAGAAAAGGTAAATATCTGTACATCAGACGTATAACTCTCGAGTCATGAAATATATATAAGGTTTTATCTGTAGATTGAAGTCCAAACTATGAGAAAATGATCGCTGAAGAGACCCCGCCTTAACCCCCCCCCCTCCAAGCCATCACCAGGGATACGATATATTCTGAAGAATACGATTTTTAAAGATAAAAAGAGTAGCTTGAAGTGAAAAAATGTAAAGGAGCGTGAATAAAGTGTAGGAATTTGCGGGGAAAGAAAAATACCAGGGGGAGAGAGGGAGTACAGATGAGTTAAGCCAAGGATAAAGATATACCGGTAGTTTTTTTTTATGGGAAAAAAGTCTACATAAGTGGCGTACGTGAGAATATTAACGTGTCATGTACAGAGGCAGAAAAAGGTTCCAGGAAAGCGTGTTAAAAAAAGAGTAGAGGATGTGTAATATTAGAGAAGAATAAGGAGTTAAGGAAAAAGCGTTAAGGAGTGGAGGATGACTATCTTCTTATAAACAGTTTCCATGGACTTCTTTACCTCGAATTCCTACTTTGTTTTTCATTGTGGCTGATGTCATATAAGATATATTTATGTGGGGTGAAATGGGTAAAACTGCGTCCTCTTCTTACAGACACACACACACACACACACACACACACACACACACACACACACACACACACACACACACACACACACACACAGTTGACCAGCCGGTGTGGGAAATACCAACAAGGCAACGTGGTAGTGATCTTGCTTCATGTGACTTAAACACCTTCGACCAGAGATATAGTCTGTTTGTTCTTACCTGGCAAACATCTCTACCTTCCCCGTGTGTGTGTGTGTGTGTGTGTGAAAAATTTATGCTGTTGTACATGTAGTGACAGTAATGTGTGTGTGTGTGTGTGTGTGTGTGTGTGTGTGTGTGTGTGTGTGTGTGTGTGTGTGTGTGTGTGAAAAATTTATGCTGTTGTACATGTAGTAACTGAGTAATGTGTGTGTGTGTGTGTGTGTGTGTGTGTGTGTGTGTGTGTGTGTGTGTGAAAAATTTATTCTGTTGTACATGTAGTAACTGAGTAATGTGTGTGTGTGTGTGTGTGTGTGTGTGTGTGTGTGTGTGTGTGTGTGAAAAATTTATGCTGTTGTACATGTAGTAACTGAGTAATGTGTGTGTGTGTGTGTGTGTGTGTGTGTGTGTGTGTGTGTGTGTGTGTGAAAAATTTATGCTGTTGTACATGTAGTAACTGAGTAATGTGTGTGTGTGTGTGTGTGTGTGTGTGTGTGTGTGTGTGTGTGTGAAAAATTTATGCTGTTGTACATGTAGTAACTGAGTAATGTGTGTGTGTGTGTGTGTGTGTGTGTGTGTGTGTGTGTGTGTGTGAAAAATTTATGCTGTTGTACATGTAGTAACTGAGTAATGTGTGTGTGTGTGTGTGTGTGTGTGTGTGTGTGTGTGTGTGTGAAAAATTTATGCTGTTGTACATGTAGTAACTGAGTAATGTGTGTGTGTGTGTGTGTGTGTGTGTGTGTGTGTGTGTGTATATAAAATTTATGCTGTTGTACATGTAGTAACTGAGTAATGTGTGTGTGTGTGTGTGTGTGTGTGTGTGTGTGTGTGTGTGTGTGTGTGTGTATAAAATTTATGCTGTTGTACATGTAGTAACTGAGTAATGTGTGTGTGTGTGTGTGTGTGTGTGTGTGTGTGTGTGTGTGTGTGTGTGTATAAAATTTATGCTGTTGTACATGTAGTAACTGAGTAATGTGTGTGTGTGTGTGTGTGTGTGTGTGTGTATAAAATTTATGCTGTTGCACATGTAGTAACTGAGTAATGTGTGTGTGTGTGTGTGTGTGTGTGTGTGTGTGTGTGTGTGTAAAAAAATTTATGCTGTTGTACTTGTAGTGACAGAGTAATGTGTGTGTGTGTGTGTGTGTGTGTGTGTGTGTGTGAAATTTAAAAATATGTGCTTTTTATATGTAGTGTCTGAGCAAGGGCGTATGTATAGTAGCGGACGGCACGACACGCTTTTCGGGATTGGCTTGGGGTGAGGAAGAGGGGGGAGGGTTAATCAGATGAGCCAAACCGTCTGTGTTTTTGATCCAGGAGGTAGGTGGGATGGGGGAGGGGTGACTGGTAATTAGCTCTCTCTCTCTCTCTCCATTAATCAAGAGTATACGGTATCTAATTCTGTCTGTTATTTAGTCTATATATCAGTATATCTAATTCTGTCAATATATCTATCTTAACCAGTGCATGTCTGTCTATCTGTCTATCAGTCTGTCTTGTTCTGTTTATCTGTCTTCCTCTTAATGTATGTCTCTCTCTGCCTATCATGTATATATCTATCTGTCAATCAGTGCATGTCTATCTATCTATCTATCTATTATTTTATAGTTCTGTGTGTCTGTCTCTTAATGTATGTCTGTCTGTCTGTCTGTCTCTCTCTCTCTCTGTCTGTCCATATACTTTGTATCACACTTCCCTATGCACTTATTAACCCCCTTCAGTCAGTTCTTACGTTGCACAGTACCGGTATTTAAACCCCAGACGGTTTTCTCCGTCTTAGCACAACCCCTTCTTATTGGGGCTGGTTTTGGCAGTATCTAACCCTCCCAACTCTAAAGTCTTTCCTGTGCTGAAGAAAATCGCAGGAAGGTAGCAAGATTTACTCCTTAAGTCCGATTTTTTTTTTTTTTTCGTTTTTATTCTTCCTTCGTCGAGGAAATTGTATCCATCTTGAGACGTTAAAACCGGAGTTAAATACAGGTTTCATTAATGCCCTGAATAATGAGAGGATTTTTTTAGGTTAAATAGTGAGAGAGAGAGAGAGAGAGAGAGAGAGAGAGAGGTGAACCGGATTGAAGGGGGTTAGGGAGGAGGGTCTCGAAGGGGAGTTAGACAGATTTAGTGTTTCCTGGAAATTTAGGAGAGAGGAAGAGCTGGTTTAATCCCTTCTTCACGTCGGCTGAGGAAGCTTAATAAAACATCATCCTTATCGATTTATTTTCCATACCACACTTTTCCGTATTCTTATAACCGCCATAAATTGCACAAATATAAAACAAGATGCTATTAACGTGGTATAGGGAGAGATGAACAGGTAAGGAGGAAGTACCAGTAAGCTTCCAGAACTATCGAGAATGCAGACTTAAATTCCTAGAACTCCCCTGCTTCCTAACTCTGTCGCCCATTAGCTCTTGGCCCTTCATGTACTGATTAAAATCTTACAGGTTAGCAAAATAAAAATGTCAAGAAGCCATTTTACTGAAAGGGTTAATAAAAATAATTTGAAGACTTGGAAATCTCTGCAGGATGAAAGATGTATTGATTGGATGAAGTTGTCTATCCGTAGCAAAAAAAGAAAAAAAAATGTGCGTCACCTGCATGGATTAATTACGCGTCTGGCTTGGAGCGTGGTGTGGGGTGGTGTGTGAAGTGACAGGCATATCTCTAATTACACCCCGCCCCCCACGTTCCCACATGCACATACGCCACTACCACCATCCTATCATTATTCCCATTTTGGACAATGTTTAACGCATTCATTATAATATCTTTAGTTCTTTTATTCTTGCAACCCTGCTGACGATTTTACTCTGAATGGGAAAAAAATGTAAGAAAAAAAAAAAGTTGGTGGAAAGAAGACTATTTATATCCCAGCATTTTAAAAAAGTTCCCTCCAACAGAAAAATCGTCTAAATAAAAAGTAATCGGGATCAAGGGGTTAATGAGGTCGTAGGATTGGAGCGTGGTGTGGGGTGGTGAGCAGTGACAGGCACATACCAGCCCCCATCCCCCACACTCTCCCACACCACTACCCCGCCTCTTACTTGCTGTTCGTGTGTTACACCGTACTGCATTGTCGCAACCGTGCAGCCAGTCGGGGAAAGTGAGTTTTTCATTGTGTGTTGAGGAAGAAAAATGTGTGTTTTTGCGTAACTTCCGAGAATATGTACCATTCGGAGTAAAAAGATCAGCAGCCCGGATTGAAAGAATCGCAAAGACACGAAGCCACTTAAGAAAGTAGTCCATTTATCATTTTATTTTACAAATAAGAAAATTGTGTGAGGAGGTAAATGTATAGATGTATTTCTTGGCGCTGGAGAGGGACGCCTTCATGTAATGGCACCGATGCCGTGGTATATATCCGGGCGGCTCCAGCACCTACTGTAGTTATACGAGCGTCCCTTAACACCATGTCCCCCAAAAGGAAGATGGTGGGCTGCAAGAGATTACCCTGCAGTCCACTGTGTTCATGTTTCAGACGAACCTGGGGCCACAACAGCAACAGAACAACCACCATTATCATTGTATTGAGAGTGTTTCTGCAGTGATCCGTTTATGAACTTAAACACAATGGTTACATGTTCTGTGAATGAAAAAAACCGAATTTCCTGTTAATAATGAAGTCAGTCAAGATGAAAAATTTGTGTGCAACTTTTAAAGGAATGCATTGTTTCAAAACAAAGAAAATCTCAGAGAGAGAGAGAGAGAGAGAGAGAGCGCCTGTATAAAACCAGTTACCAAGCAGTATCACAAAGGAATCAATCCTGTGTGTCATCGAGCAATAATTACTTTACACTTAAACTCCCCCGAGAGGTTCTTGCCGCCTGCACAGTACAATACAAGATTATATCCAGCTTTCTCTACCCACACTCAAGGCGGTGATGTTGCCTGGCTTGATGGCGAAGGCTCTTATTACAAGTGCCCGTTTCATTGTTTAATACGATAATGCCAGCAAAAGTACCTCTTTCCCTTCCACCCCACCTTCCTTTTTCCCACCGCCAGATGATCTGACTTAATTAAAACTCAAACTGAAGGAGTTAGAAATAGTATGGTATCCGTGAATCCTTTCAGTACTATATTTACTATTGGCCAGCTCATGCTGCCGTTATTGTTACATCCGTTTTCTTGCTTGGCTTCATTTGGTCTTTCTTGTTTAATCGTGACACACTTCTACCCTTCAGATTTAACTGATTCTTACCAAATTTGGGCACAATGACCAGACAGTGACCTTGTTTGCAAGGTTTTGGTTGCCATCCAACTACTTGTTGTCTAGCAACTGCATAAAAACCTTTTTTTTTCATATTTTTCACATTTTGAGCTGTAGAAGCATTACTAATGGGCACAGAAAACTCAGACTTCCTTAGGCATAATCTTGAAGCCATTCCCTATTGGAAGTGTGCCATCCATTCTCCCGTCTTCTAGTTTTCGTGTGGCAGCCCTGCGAAGATTGGCCTCAGTGGCCTTAGCAACTACTACCAGTTTTAAAAAATGCCCCCCTAGTTCTCCAGCAGCTCAGTGGATTTGAATGGATCTTTGCATGCTTATAGACATTGACTAGTACTACAACTTTACATTGTATACCTTTGTGCTACATTGAACAGAGGTCATCAAATGCAAAAACAGTGAAAACAGCAAAAATCGTGACTATGCCCGCACGAAATGCTAAGGCTCTGAAAATTATTAAACTAGTGCCATAATTTTTGGGTGGAATGTTGCACTGGAATACCTCTTTACAGAATGACATTTAGTGTCGAAACTCACCTCCAGTCGCTGGCAGCGCCACCTAGAATTTGTACCTGTGGTGGGCCATTCCGTGAATTCCAATTTCCCTAGTGCTTGGATGGATATGAATGAAATTTTGTATGCATATAGATGTTAATGAGTACTACAAGTTTACTTCATACATGCATGACTTACGTCCATTAGGTCAGGGGTCAAAGGTCATCAAGTGCAGAAAAGAAAAGCACTAAAATTACAACCTTCCACACGAAATGCCAAGGGTCCGAAGATTATTAAGCCAGTGCCATGATACTTGGGTGGAATGTTGTCCTGGAGTACCTCTATATAGAAGTGACTTTTAGTGTTGAAACTCTCTTCCGGTCGCTGGCAGTTCCACTTGTAATTTGTACCTCGGATGGGCCATTCTATGAATTTCGTCCTCTAGCTTCACAGTCTGTGGATGGAATCGAATGAAACTTTGCATGCTTATAGACATGAATAAGTAAAACCTGGTCTGCCTAGCCTTCGTCACCTTCCAGCTTGTTTTATTTTATTTATTTATTTTTATTATTTGCCTCCATTTTAATTGCGTTGAAGAGAAACCTCTGTTGTTGAAGAGGTTTAGGCCAGGCAGTCTTAAATACTGAATACGAAATGCCCATTCAAACAAACAAAAAAGTTTGCAAATGTTTGTCCAGTGGGTCTTATATTACTAAATACAAAATGTCCTTTCTAACAGCAGGGGAAAAAAAAAAAAAGTGTTAAGAATTAAATGTTCCTGATGTGTCAACAAGTGGGTTGGTGGAGAGGGTTAGTGCCATCCGCATAAAACAACTACCGTACCAGTAACTCAAAGGCAAATGGCCACCCCATATATATTTGTGGCATCTGGCTATAGATGGATAGACTGAAGAATTAAATTGCAAAAGGGATCATATCTAACTATAAAGGATCTCTCTACTGAATAAAATTTTAGAATTCCGTAGTTTAAGGCATGATGCAATAAACAGGTAGCTAAAGCAATAGGTAGGGAGTAAAAGTTCTACGATGGAAAAGTAACAAAAATAAAATAGCAACAATAAAAAGTGATTGTCATATTGTAGGGGTTAAATACTGTGATTTGCCAAGTGTATAGCCACTGAATGAACCTTTGACTTTAAACAGGGTCAGAAGTAGTCAGCTGTTTTTGTATTTTTTCGTTTTCTTTTTTCTTTATTTTGCTGCCACTTTTTACTGGGGTTGATTACTGTCACTTTAACCCCTTCACTGTGAGAGGTCTGCCCTCTTAACTGTGTTTTGTAATTTTCTTCTTCTTTGCTTCTGCATTTTACAGGGGTTGATTACTGCCCCTTTAACCCCTTCACCGTGAAAGGTCTGTCCCCCTTAGCTGAATAAAATGGTCTGCTGTTGATAAGAATATAATACATGTACTTGATATTTCTGTTGTAATAAAATGGTCCTTGGAAACTTTTTAAGCCTCATTGGACAGATGCTACTGAGCTGAATTAAAACTCTCTAATGATAGCCAGAAATAGAATCCATAATACCAGTATTTTCGTCACTATAAGAGTTAACCTCTTTACTTTGAATGGTCTCAAAAATAGCAGGTAATAACAAGAAAATAGCATGTGGATAAATTACTACAGGAATTACACATAGAGTACAGTATACGCCTTTTACACTAACCTGGCCACAAATTGTCATCTCTCCATCTTGAATTCCGAGTTGTTATAATAAATCAGCAGTAGAATATGGTACTTGTCACAAAGAAGTGCCCATGGAAAGGATGTAGAGCCATAGCATTGTCTTTTCCTGGCATTTGATGAAATACAGTACACTGCAAAAGGACAAAAATGTGGGCTAAATTACAGTAAAAACATTATAATAAATTGTCATCTCCATTATTGTCTAGTATGGTAATCTCTTCATAATTTCTCACTTGTTAATGTACAGTATCTTTAAATTAAGGTAAGCTGGACCACTCAGTATTTTTGATATTCATGTACTTTCAGTTTTAATGGGTTGCTCACCTTGGAAATTAAATACCTGCGTCTTACTCATCACAAATTCACTGAAGGAACAAAAGTGCGAGAGTTTATGATCTAGTGTTGGCTAAATTTGCCAGTAATACTTGTACGATATATTGATGAAAGGTTTGATGATTACTTGATTTTACACTGTAGTTTTAATCCTTGTGTTAGGTGGTGGCAACCGTCATTCACTCACTTGATTTGGTGCTGCCTACTTCCTTCACCCTGACTATTCTTTTTCTGTGACTGCCCTCCTCTTTTCCTATTTCTCTCATCTGTGACTGTTTATTACCTCACTCTTCTTTCCTTTTCAGGTGGCTTTACATTAAGTGACAAGCCTAATGTTTTCCCATAAGTCAGGAAACATCTACAATGCTGGATGGTAACCATATAACCAACCCACACATGTTCCCTGTGTGTCAACTAATTGGTTGACAGATGGGTAATGTCCCTCCCTGTAAAATCACTAACTCCAGGACAAATGGCCACCCCTTAAGGGATTATGGTGTCTGGCTGTAAATAGACAGAGAGAGAGATTTAATCCCATCCATCTGACAATGTATTCTTCATTTTATTCTTGCTGTTATCTCCAGAAGGCTTTATTCAACTTCGGGGATTGTGAATAAAATTAAATATTGCCACACTTTACAGTGTTGCATGTGTGTGTGTGGGGGGGAGTTTGTTTGACTTTTGCCTCCATGCAACCCGTGGAAAAAGACCAAATTCCCCAAAAAATTGTGGCATATTTTCTGGAGAAAGTTGCACAATGTTTTAAGTGAATTGGCAAAGAAAAAAAAATAGGCACCAAATTTCCAAAATGTTTTAAAGAAATAAATAAAGGAGGAGGAGGAGGAAGAAAGGAAGAGAAAGAGCAGGAGGAAAGGAAATGGTCAAATACAGTACCTTACTGTCTCCACCATCGAGTCCATAACTACTGTATGTGTTAGCAGCAAAAAATCTATCCCCCCAAGTGCCTTTCATAGAATATTCCTCTTCCTTACCACCTGCAGCTTCTTGTCAGTCATTTGTATTCAACCCACTTCCACCAGAGCCTTTGAGAGAGAGAGAGAGAGAGAGAGATAGAGATTGTGTATTCATGTGTGGTGCCCATGCTGGTGTTGAGTTGCATGCACTTCTCACTAGTCTTGCATAACACATCAGGGTGGAGAATGTGCCAGGAGTAAATTAGAGCCAGTATGTTTGTGAGCGTAGGAGGCTTTCAAGCTCCTCTTACTTAGTGGTTTGTCTTGAGTGTTACATTTCAGTATTCTTTTTTGTGTTATTTATATTTCTTAATATATAGTAGATTACATCAGTACCATACATGAGGATACTCTAGACCAAGTGGAGAAGTGCACAGGGAAGGAGTAGGTGGTAGAGAGCCTGAGGGGGGGGGGAGTCTGATTCCTCTACTGCAACATACTGACAGTATTGTTAGTGGATGCCTGGCAGAGGGAAGAAAAGGACAAAGAGAGAGAAATTGTCTGTTCTTCAGGAGCCACCATGGCAGTGAGGAGTGACATTGCTGTTGTTCTTGTTGCTGTTTTGAGTCCGGTCTCATCTGGATATGAATCTGATGGACTGCAGGCTGAAGTTGCGCTTCTCCAGTCCACAATCATTCTTTCATGGGATTGGGAGGGAGCAGTGAAGTATGTCTGGTTATATCAGTGCCTCTATATGAAAGCATCATCTCCAGCACTGAAGGAGGGAGAGGGAGGTGCCTACTATGCTGTGCATTATCAAGAAATAGGAGCAACTACCAAGGGGCCACATGAACTGTGATGACATTTGTCCTAATCTTTTATAATAGCCAGATGGAAGTAAAATAAAACAAAATTTTCATGGTAATGAAGAAGTTAACTGGGGCTGTTTTTATCACCAACTGGAAAAGGTTCTTTGTGGGTACAGGTGTCTGGCAGATGTGAGAACAAACTGAAAATTATTTCCTTGGACTGAAAGGGTCAAGTAGAAAACCAGTGAAGAAGGAGGCAAGGTTAAGGATGGAGTTGCAGAGACTGGAGCACCAAAATACTGGTAGTATTTTTAGAGCTGATTGACAGTGCTTGTCCTGGTGCTATCACAGTAAAAGTTTACTGAAAATCCCATGCCAGTATTGTGTCCTGTCGTATGTATTTTTGATTCCACCTCAGACATCAGAGAATATCCTCTCTTCTCCTCGTCCCTTGTTATGTTTCATACTGCAGATAATAATAATAATAATAATCTGGCCTTTTGTTTCATGTAACATATCTTGCCACAGCCAGCCAGCAGGGAAGCTTTATGGTAGCAGACTTTTCATCATGATGGTACAATTACTGTACTGACCACTCATATAAATTACATCAACTTACTATAACAACTTCATGTAATATTGATGATTAATGAAGAAGATTTTGTCATTTTTTCATCCTTTTTGAAGAGTACTGTACTGCCTGGAGGTAGTGTAGTGGAATAGAGAGTGAAGGGATGGGGGAAGACTAGAAAAAGAGTGGTAAATAATGAAAGAAATAGAGACTGCATACAAGTGTTGTTAGCTGGGGGAAGGGGAGACTTCTGGGAATTCTGTGTTATAAATGTGTGTGATAAGAGAAAGTGTGGGGACTGAGGGGTGCTTGTGTGTGGGTGGAAGACACAGGCTTTCAGCTGTTGGTGGGAGTTTCTATTGGTGGTGGTGGTGGGGGGAGTGTGGGCTTGAGGAAATATTTTTGCAGATGGTGTCTAGTTCTCAGCCCCTATATCCTTCATGCAGCAGTAAATGTTTAATCATCTTCATCATTGTCATCATCATCACCATTATCCGGACCTCCTTTCCCACCCTAGGGCAGGGCAAGGAGTAGCAGCATCCAGATAGCCAAAGTTTGCCCAGTTCAATGGGCCACATTTCCACATCATTTAGTCCTAAGGAATCGGGGATCTATCTGATAGGCCAAAAAATTTCACTACGTTCTGTAGCTTCACATATTCCTATCCGATAGAGCCAATCCAAACCCTGTCATGTTAAAAGGGGTGCCAAATCCCTGGTCATGTGCCTCTTTCCACAAAATTCATCCAGTGCGTCCCTGCGTCCAAGGCCTGGAGGGGCTGGGTTTACAATGGAAGAGTTGAGAGGTAGGATGGGACTGGAGTGTATTGGTGTTGTGATGAGGAGAGGTAGATTGAGGTGGTTTGGACATGTGGAGAGGATGGGGGATGATAATTGGGTGAGGAAGGTGAGAAGTGTTAATTTTGGGGGTGGGGTTATGAGGGGTAGACCGAGAAAGACCTGGGACGAGGTCATTAAGTGTGACCTTAGGGTTAAGGGACTGAACAGGGAGGCTGCAATGGATCGTGCAGCGTGGAGAGCCACCATTAGATGACCAAGGCCGACACATGCAAGCATGTTGGAGCCTTTAAATATGAAAACGAAACGAGAACGAAAACGAACCAGCTCAATCTCTTGTTTTAGCTTCACCATCTTCCATACTTGTCTTCCTCACACACTCATCCACCATATCCTTCCACCTTCATCTTGGCATACCTTGCCTCCTTTCTCCTTCAGATTTGCTCAGCTATACCCTTTCCATCACTTTATTAGCATCCATTATCTCCACATAACCATACCATCTTAGTACACTCTATTCTATTCTCGTGTCCATGACTTCCTCACTCACATCTTTCATGAATCACATTATTCCATATCCTATCCACTCTCTGTACTCCACATACATTCTTCAGCAGTCCCATCTCCACTGGTCTTAGTTTTGACTTTTCATTTTCATGCTACACCATAGTCTCACATCCATATGTTACAAGTTGGCGTGAACACTCCTTCGTGTAAGCCTCATGCAGCTGCAACACTCAAGCCTCTGTTTCATATCAAGGCCTTCATGGCAAGCTACAGTATTTTCGTTCCATACATCACTCTACTTTTCACTGCTTTTGCACATTTTCCTCTCTGTTTATCACTGTACCTAGGTATTTGAACTCTCTCACCAATTCTGGTCTCTCTCTCTATTCAATTTAACATTACACCAGGAGTTACCTTCTCTCTCAGTAATCATCACTTTACTCTTTTCCACATTTACACTTAAGGCACAATGTTCACAGACATTTACAAAACTCTGCACTAGTCTACCAAGCTCTTTTTCGGTACCGTACTGCAATGCAAGTACAGTAGTACTGCATCATCATCATACATCAAATTTGAGATATTCCATCCATCACCATTCATTACCAACGCCCTCCCTCTCTCCATGACTCATGTCTTCACTTCTCTCGTTACCCCATCCATATATATATATATATTGAGCAGCCATGGGGACATCACACAACCTTGTCGTACACTCTCATTGATCGTGAACCATTCACTTTGATGCCCATTTACCCCTACATATGCTATATTACTGTCATAAAAACTCTTAACAGCACCTAGCAGCTTACCATCTACGGCGTACATGCATTAAACCTTCCACTATCCTTTTCTGTTTACTTTGTCATATGCGTCCATAAATACCATAAACACCTTATAGTCTTTCTCACAAGCCTTTTCCACTATCTGTCTCATTGCAAATATTTGAGCCACACATCCTCTGCCACTCCTAAAACCACCCTGATTGTCACTCACTAGGCATTCTGACATCTCTCCTACTTTATAATAATTTTTCCATATACCTTCCCTAGAACACCCAGCAGTCTTATGCCACGATAATTCTTGCACTCACTTCGCTCACCTTTATTTTTGTACAGGGGTACAATCACTGCCTTTTTCCACTCTACTGGCACAGTTTCACCCATGCATGCCATCTTACATACTGTATCTCCAACAGACACTTCATTCTGCTCTCTCCACTGCACTTAACTCTGCTTACACCTCGTCAACCCCAGCTGCTTTCCCATTTTTCAGCCGCATCACAGTGTTCTTCATCTCTGCGAGAGTGATGTTTCCTGGCACTGAATTCCTCTCTGTACATCCCCAGAAACAATAATTTTTACAGATGCTCTTCTCTCTCCATTCCCATTCATCAGATTTTCAAAATATTCTTTCCATCTGGTCCTTGCATCATCCCCATGGGTTAATAATCTTCCACTTACAACCGTCACACATATATATGATTTTAGTTAGTCTTGTGTTGGCTTGATATGGTACACAATGTTATGATTTTGACTTGGATTTACTTAGAATATATGTCTCCCTACCACTATTTCATTCTGTTTAATTAATTAGAGCTTTCATGATATATTTCATTCAGAGTGATTATGAATTACACTCTCTTCCTACCTGTATTTCATACCATATCATTTACTTGAGCTTCCATAACATATTTTGTTCAGGGTGGTTATAACGGTAACCACATTGTTAAAATTTGGTTTAAGATAATTCATATATAATTTACAGTTGCTAGAGCAAATACAGTATCTTGTCTACTGAGGGTCAGGTTGCAGGAATATTTAGGGGGAATTCTTTGAAATGAAACTTCATAGGATAACAATACTGGTGCACTAGTTCTCTGTCCATTACTTTCTTTAAATGCAGCTGTTGTTGGGTTGGTTCTAGCGTAATTATACAGTTTGTAATTTATCATAATGTGTTTCTGAGGTCATTGTACATTATGCTGCATTCTGTTGCTGTAGAGTTTTCTTAGTTTTTCAGGTACTGTCATTGAAGATGAAGTAGACTTTGCTCCTGGGCTGTAGATTTCGTAGTTTTGACTTTTATTGCATTTCCTTCATTGAGCCTCCCTCTTTAGGATACTGCTGGTCTCATAATTGATATTTCAGCAAAATGAAGCCTTCTAAGCAACGTTGGGTCTGGTTAGTACTTGGATGGGTGACCGCCTGGGAACACCAGATGCTGTTGGCATCCCTACGTCAAGTGGGGTTGGTGGAGGATTAGTGCCCCTCCCTGTAAAACAATTAACTCTAAGCCATTGGCCACCCCATCTGGGATACATGGCGTCTGGCAATGGATGGATGGATGGAAGCCTTCTACAGAACACAGACACTGAAACTCAACTTGAAGCTGAAGTATGCCTGAACAGTTCACTTTATCAATGTTTAATTCCCATACAGTCTTTTAAAACATTAATCACACACTGTTTTGTTACAGACACTAAAGCTGGAGTTGGACCTGAAGGAAGAGAAGATATCATCACTGAGCCGGGAGTTGGCAGACCTGAGCTTCACCGGTCGGGCTGAGGAGGAGGTGGCTGCATTGAAGAAAGCTAAGCATGACCTCGAGCTGCGTGTCAAGGACCAGGTAAGACAACTTAACCCTGCATTCTAAGTGGCATAGAGGACTTCATAGCTCCTCTTAATTGGTGATATATTTGGCGTACTGTATTATTCCTCATTGTTCTCTTATATGCTACTTACTGTATGTAATTTTAAATTTGCATCAATAAGGTACCAGTTGTAATGTGCAGAGGAAAATCATTAAGTAAGAGGTGTTGCAAAATCTCCAGAGCCACTTAGAATACAGATGAATATGCCTGCTTCCGAAATTTAAATAACTGATTTTATTTGTGTACGTTTTAATTACTGTACTGCCAAATAGATTTTTCTGCTTCAGAGAGACTTTTTGATATGAGAAATCATATGAAACCTTCAGTGTTATCTTTAGTATAAGAAGTCTTTCCTAAAGCTCAACAGAATCATTTGATAGCAACAATTATATCAGAAGTTTTGTACTCAGAAAGGTTAAGTATATTGTCCTGTAGTAGCAAGAGTAGCACAGAGGAATCATTATTGTGCCAAAAAGGTTGATGGAGGTTGTATTTAATGCCTTCAGTCAGATGTTCATTGTGAACAGACTATAATCATCCAGAGGTAGCAAAAATTTAATATAAAAGGCATCATTGCATTGAAAAGGTTAATCCTAACAGTCATATAATACAGTAATTCTTGCCTTATACCTGCTGCTTTTTTTCTTGTTGTACGTAACGGTAGTAGTTATTATAACAATGGCATATTTGTACTGCCTTCTGGGAGTATAATAATATGAAGTGGACACAAATTGAAGAATTTTATTTCTAAGACAGAGAGAGAAAGAAAATGCAGTACAGTTTTGTTTATTGCCACTGTATGAATAGCACATTGTAATATGATAAAAAAATTTCAGCATGTACAATTTATGTGACCTAGTTCCATTATTCTAGGTAGAGGGAAGCTACATTGACATTGTTAGAGGAAACAAGGAAGTGTGTAAAATTTTTTAGATATGTTTATTCAAGGACTGTGTTGTGTGAATATAATGAAAGAATAAAAAGATCTACATTAGTATGCAGATTTGCACATAAGGATGAATATAAGTACCTAGGATGAAAGTTGTGAGAGAGAGAGAGAGAGAGAGAGAATTTTTAAGTTATACAGATAAAACTAAAGATACTGTACTGGTTTAGGTAGTGTATAATGATATACTGCACCAGTAACAATTGCAAAGTTTTTACATTTTCAAGATTACAGTGCTAATATATATTTTCTGTATAACTTTCATTATATAATCCACATTTTTAGTATACTGTACAAAAAATTAGATGAACTGAATATATTCATTTTTGTCATAAAATATTTACACCAAGTTTATCAGATCTGTTTCATTGAAATTTGGTCTTTATTTTTATGGTTAAGATTTAAAAATATAATTTTTGTTGTTTGCATTTATGTAAAGAAAGTATTAAAATACAGTTATTCCATATCAGCAGATCTAACTCAAGGAGTAAGTTTATCTTCGGAAAATATGAAGGCAATGAGAGACTGAGAATGAGGTGGAGGAATGAAGTGGAAAGTTATTTGAATGAGGGTGTGTGAGTTGGAAGGAGGGAGCCTGATGGTGGAAGACAGTTGACATGGTGGCAGTTTGTTGCCACATTAAGGCATCTTGCTGTAGATAGATTGACACAGTTGCATTCATAAGTAAGGATGCATGTGTAGTCACACTGATTACTGTAGTGCTCACTGCTATTGGAATATGAACCTGTTCTATTTACTGCCTGTTACATTGAAGATAAGTGAACCAGGTAGCAAATGAAGCATTTCCTTGTCTTTTGTAGTGCTCATTGCTGTTGGCATATGGACCTTTTCTTTTTACTTATGCTTTTAAGATAAGTGGATCAGGTAGTAAATGAAATAATTCCACTTCCAGCGATCAGTAGACATTACAGTAAACAACACAACTTCATGTTTATCCTTGTTTTTGAACATGACTACCTGCACATGTATATCCTTAATTATGAACACACCTGTAGGCAACATGAATGACAGCAACAACATACCTTAATTGATTTTTAAAATCCACTGGCATACCCTCTGAAAACTGTTTCCTGTACAGTACCTCATTTTGAAATCCCTGCCATTCAAGAAAGTTTTTGTTTATGCTGATGCATGAATATATGGCCATTGGAAGTCAGTGCTTACTCTGAAATTGCTTTACAGGAGGAGGAGTTGGATGACTTGGCTGGGCAGGTTCAGATGCTGGAGGGTGCCAAGGTGCGGCTGGAGATGAGCATAGAACAAATGAGGAAGGAGAACCGTCGTGAAGTGTCTCAGCGCGAGGAAGAGCTTGAAGAAGTCAGATTATCTGCACAGAAGAAAATTAAAAGTGAGTAACTATCATGGTTTACAGATAAGGGCTTCAATTACTTTTTTATTTGTTTTGTATGAGTTGAATCATTGTATCAGTTGTAGTTCAGCATAACTGTGAGTCAGGATATCACTACAGAAAAAATTAAAAGTGAGTAAATAGCATTATTTGGTGATTCTATTCATTTATGTTGTGGAAGGAATTGTATCATTGTAGCTGCCCTGGTTCAGCATATTTATAAAGATTTTTATATCACAGTACTGTGTAATAAATCATAAAGTGGCGTGCAAAACACTGCAAGATATCTGTTGAAATGCTCTAAATCTAGTGGATGTGGTCATGTTTCCAAAATTTCATATGCACTTTCACTGCAGTGCTAGAAAGCCAGATGGAGAGCGAACATGAGGAACGCACCTTGGTGGTGAGGGAAAAGCACGAACTTGAGCGTCGCCTGGCTGCCATGCAGGACCGCACAGTCAGCCATGTGGAAGAAGAGTATGTACTCAAGCTGAAAAAGGAGCTGAAGAAGACCAAGGCACTCTTGCGTGACACTCAGACCATGCTGGAGAAGTCACAGTCGGAGGGAGGACACAAGCTTATGCTCAGACAACTTAAAACTCAGGTGTGTGATGTTTTGTTCTCTCATAAGGGTTATACTGTGTCCTAAGTAACTTTTTTTTTTTTTTATAACATCTTTCGTAGCAGTTTATTCTGCACATTACAATCAATACCTTCTTGTATGTTCATGATTCAAATTATGTCACTACTGAAATTATATAACATAAACAAGTTGTTAAGGTGTAACATGCAAAATCATACTAGAAGTGTTCCCAGCCCCAAAGAGTTCTGACAAGACAAAAATTGGATAGGATGATAGAAAGATAATTAGATAATTATTAAACATTTTTCTCTCCAGTTTAGTAGTTACTGATTTTCACTTATTTAAAGCTGTTGTCATCAGTACAGTGTATTGTTATCAGATTTAACTCTTAGGATTCTCTAATAAGAGGGACCTGGTGGTCTAGTGGTTAGAATGCCCCAGTCAGAGTGATGGCCTTGCATAGGTTCTGTCCCCAAGAAGTGACTGTGGGTTCTTCGATACATGTACTGTAAGACCGTCAAGTGAAGTGGTTAGACCATCTGCTCATAAATGTACTGGACTACATGAGCCAACTGTCAGGCTTCTGCTATTCATTAGCAGTTACTCCTTTATTTTTATTATTACTATTATTGTTATTGTTATTATTATTATTATTATTATTATTATTATTATCATTATTAGGTGAGGGCACTTACCATCCACTCACTCGATGTAGTGCTGCTGTCGGGTGTCTGCCCTTTCCTCTCCTCCATCCTTCTTTCCTTCCATCCTCTTCTGTCTTCCTTTCCTTCATTCTTTCCTTTTCCTTCTGCGTTACGGGTAACTTTACACTCCCACTTCTGTCTTTCTTTCCTTCATTCTTTCCTCTTCCTTCTGCCTGTGGGTGACTCTGCACTGAGTGACAAGCCAAATGGTTTCCTGTACACCAGGAAACCATTTACTACACTGGGTGGCAACCATATAACTAAATTTTGGTGCCTGGTTGTTTAGTGGGTAATTATTATGCTTCAGTCGGATTGAACCGGTGAAGGTTTATATCCATGGGGTGGTTGGGGTTGATTGCTCATGTAATGTCACTCAGGGATGACTGAGGCTGGTCACTCTCATCTTAAATGTCGGGACCAACTGCTTAGCCTCGGGCTTCCACATTGCCTCATGGGGCAATGTATGATTGGATGATGGATGGATGGATTATTATTATTATTATTATTATTGGTGGTAGGTGGGAGCGTTTACCATCAACTCACTCGATGTAGTGCTGCTCTCTAGTGCATGCCCTTTCGTCTCTTTCTCCTTCTTTCCTTCCTTCCTCTTCTGTCTTTCTTTGCCTTGTTCTTTCCTCTTCTTTCTGTCTACGAGTGACTCTACACTGAGTGACAGCCCAAATGGTTTCCTGTACACCAGGAAACAATTGACTACGTTGGGTGGTAACCATATAACCAAATTATGGCACCTGGTGATTTAGTGGGTAATTAAGGTTCTCCAGTCAGATTGAGCCGGTGCAGGTTAATATCCAAGGGATGGTTGGGGTTTATTGTTCACGTAATGCCACCCATGGATGAGTGAGGCTGGTCACTATCAGGATCAACTTGCCTAGCCCTGGGCACCTACACTCCTCATGGGGCAAAACACTCCTCATGGAGTAACACAGGATTAGATGATGATGATGATGATGATTATTATTATTATTATTATTATTATTATTATTATTATTATTATTATTACTGATGTATGATTGGATGATGGATGGATGGATTATTATTATTAATATTATTATTATTTTCACCCTTCCGTAGGGTGGGAAACAAGGTCCGGATGATGATGATAATGATGATTATTGTTATTATTATAGCCTTTCATTAATCCTCCATCATCACCATCTCCACAGCTTGAAGATGCAGAATTTGCCAAGACTGCAGCAATCAAGGCAAGACAGTGTGCTGAGTCTGACCTGTCAGAGCTAAGCAGTCAGCTGGAGGAGGCTCAGCGTGCCAGGAAGGAAGCTGAAGATCGGTGTGGCAGAATGGCCAAGGATAAAGCAGAGATACAGACACAGGTAGGGGAGGAGGTTAGAGCAGAGATACAGATGAGTGGTCAGAGATGCAGATGAAAGTGATGTGGAGAGGCAGTATGATATTAGGCAGATAATACATTAGAGATACTAGGGAGTGGTCAGAGATACAGAGGAGTGGTCAGAAGTACAGACACAGTGGAGAAGCAGAGGAATGGTTTGAGATACAGACAGCAGAGATCAATACAGGTGAGGGGCTGTTGAAAGTGGTCAGAGCAGAGATACTGAGGGGTGATCAGGGTGTCGATAACAACACAAGTGATGGTTGATCTCAGTCGGGATGATAATGATTGAGTGGAGATCACAGACTCAGGTGAAGGGTGGTCATAGGATAATATGGAAGGTAATAATGGTGGTCATTTAGCTTGTAATACTAAACTACATTATCTAGTTAGTTAAAATAGATTGATGTCTGTTAACTACACAAGGGTCAGTAAAACAGAGTTGAAGGGGGAGTTGGTGTGGGACCGAATATTACATCTCCTTTTATGTGTCTGTGTGTCATAGCCTGAAAAGTTTTGTAAGACAGTAATGCGGACTGATTCTGTGATGCATTCATGTAAGTGCATACACTATTAACCTAACTTATTATCTCAGTTGGAGGAGAGTGAAGAAGAGGTAGCTGAGGTGATGAAGAAGTACAAGGCAGTGGTGTCTCAACTCTCAGTGGACCAGATCACCTTGTCTGAGCAGTCGCAACAAATTGCTGAGCTGGAGCATGAAAAACAGGTAAGACAGTCCTAATTTTTACTTCCTGAGGGAACCTGCAGCTCATCTGGGAACGGGGGAAATAAAATGCAGGCAGTTCTTGCTTTAGATTAGTCTTTTTTGAACATCCATTTTTGCTAGTAAGCCCTCGGTAATTTAAAGAAAAATTGCCATGTAAAATTGCATTGCCACCTTTGAAATTAATTTTCCAGGTCTCTTCCACGTTACAGGAGCAGTTGTTTATGAAATATTGTAATATTTTAGCATTCATCCTTTATATTGAGTGCTGCCTCTACTACATTCATATTTCCTGTGTCATAGATGGCAATTAAAAGGAAAAGAATAGGCAGCCTTGGATGACAGCTGACGTAAGAGAAGAAAAGCTCCAATTCCAAACCCAAGGCTGTAATTAAGAGTTGTTGACAATGAAAGTTATGACGTCAAAAAAAAAAAAAAAAAAGTTGATGTGGCAAGTGATATGCGACAGTATGAGTGTTAGGTTTTGTGGTGAACTGTAGCTAGTATGTTAAGTGTTGGGTGTTATGATATGAGACAGACATTGTGGTGAGTCTTTGCTGAGTATTGTAATGGTAGCACATTTGTTCAAACCAATGAAAATCCCAAACCTCCCTCAGTTCATTTTCTGGTAATCGCCAGTTGTCTTCTGGCTGTGGGTCAGTTTGACTGGTACCCAAGGTGACTCATTCATACCTCAGAACTAAGACTCACTGAATATCATGCAACCACAGCTTTGCATTCAAGCTATGGGATTTACCTAATTCTATCAGATGAAATTAGATCACATTTTCATTTTGATTTGGCCTCGAACTGACTTTTCTCCATCTTGAATGCTGAGCTGCTTGTCAGCTTGGTCTATGATTGAGTTATGTTCATGGAAAACCAACCAGATAACAATATATCATATATGAAATGGAGGGATCATAATGATCGTACAAGGGAAAATGCCAATTGCGTTTTGAAAAGGGGTGCTAAAATGTTAAGACTACAGTATAAGTGAGCAATCGTATGATGGTCGATCATAAAGCGAGGTGTATGAACATAGTGCCAGTTTCAAAGATGTTCTGTGAAGAGGGTGTAGAGATGTAGTACTGTATTGTCCTATTTTACGCAGAGATTAACATAAGAACATAGCAGTAGTCACAAAGAAGTGCTGTGGAGGATGTAGAATACTTGTATCATTGAGCTATGGGAAACAAGCTTGGAAACTGTACAGATTTCTGCCAAATTAAAGTAAAAAGAATACAATGCAGCCTCTGAAATTCAAAGTGTGTATGGTCAAGGACAGTCCGAACTTTAAAGAATTTTAAATTTTAAAAGCAGTATTTAACTGTCTATGCTTGTCTTACTTTATAATCTAGACATACCTCTGGCAGACCTAATTGCCTACTATGGTTATCTGTCTTTTAGTATTATTAACTGGCAATACAGTACTTATTTCGTTGTCCAAGTACTGTATGCCTTTGGCAGGCCAGATCTGATGGTTAATTGTGGAAACTGAAATGGAAGTGATTTAAACTAAGACATTCAGACTTTTGATTTATACACACTCTTAAAATAAGACATTCACACTTTTGATTTATACGAACTCTTTAGGAATGAATTCATGAGGTTACATTGTATTTATTCATCCGACTTACAGGTGCTACAGGAGCGTCTTGCAGAACTGAACAGCAAGGTGGAGGTGTTGGAGGGAGAGACAGCCAACATCCATACCCAGCGCCGCCTTGAGATGAAGATAAAGGAGGTGGAGTCCAAACTGGAGCTGGAGCAGACCACCAGACAGAGACTTGAGGTGGGTCGCTGGAAACTGAGTGTGGGGAATGGAACTGTTGGATGGTACTCTTAATGTTGCTGTTGTTGTTGAGTGGCCCCAGACTCATTGGAACATGAACCCAGAGAACTGCAGGTTGAAGTTGTGTTTCTCCTGCAGTTCACTATCCTCCTTTTGGGGGATAGAGATGGAGCTGAGGGATGTTTGTTATATTGGTGTCACTGCACGAAGACATTTCTCTCCAGCTCCAAAATTAATGGAGGGTGAGAAGAATTAAAATTATCAAAAGATTTTGTTAGGTTTATCCAAAAAGAAGTCTGCAAGGTTTGTATTTTCCACTCCCCCATATTTCCCATTTATGTAGCTATTGAATTTTCTCTTTCCGAAGTGTAATAGCATCCCATAACATCCAATACAAAATTAGTTATAACTGAGTAACTGCAGTATCCTCAGCACTTACAATCTGTCACATGTATGATATTCAGTGTCACGTATTTGATATTTGCTCTCACATATATGATATTCAGTGTCACGTATTTGATATTTGCTCTCACATGTATGATATTCAGTGTCACGTATTTGATATTTGCTCTCACATGTCTGATATTTGCTGTCTGTAGAGTCAGATCGGGCGTCTTAAGGACCAGCTTGATCGGCTGACTGTCGAGTGTGACTCAGCACGGCAGAAAGAGTCTCAAGCGGTGGAGCAGAGCCGGCGTGTGGGACGGCAGCTGCGTGAGGCACGGGAGGATCTGGCAGCACTGCAGCAGAAGCACACCGATGTTACCAGCAAGAAGGGAGAGGTTGAGAAGCAGCTTGAGTTGGCGGATTCAGAGGTCATCACACTAAAGAGTGATCTGAAACTGGCTTTTAAGAGGATTGAAGATCTCCAACAAGCCATCCAGGGTGACCTTAATGACTCCGACTCCGACCTTTCTGACAGGTAACTACACGGTCTACCCCTTCTCTCAGCCGCTCCTCTCGCCCTCTTGATCATCGAAGCCATCTGGGCGACTCCTTCTCGGCAGTAGCAGCCAGACATTCTTAGCCTGGCTCTTCTTCACCTCTCCTCGCTCTGTCTTACTGTCTCTCTGTCTCATGTTGTCTCTCTGTCCATCATTGTGATTCCTGTCTGACCTGTCTCTGTACATGCATGCTATTCAGTAACTTGTCATGATTACTGGCAAAAGCTTACAATCTAACTACATTCCATGACGTCATTATACTTACGTTGCATGATTCAAGTACTCTTCATCTCATTG
Organism: Coenobita brevimanus; assembly: GCF_032717465.1. Classification (NCBI taxonomy): domain Eukaryota; kingdom Metazoa; phylum Arthropoda; class Malacostraca; order Decapoda; family Coenobitidae; genus Coenobita; species Coenobita brevimanus. Next base: position 2,661,350 of record NC_136991.1, read on the forward strand.
TATGGAAAATAATTATAGTCAGTTGTAACTGCTAATGATTCTTATGGCTTGACATTGATTTTTAATACTGTCAACAGTATATTACATGAACACATAACATAACTTGGACCCAGTTTTAGAGCTCATTAAAAAATTCATGAATGTTCAGCCCAGTACTGCCTGAGTGGGCCCAGTTGAGTAGCTTGTGCGTGTATTAACCTGGCTTGTGTGCGCGGCGGTGCTTGCCGGTGCTGGGCTGTGTGCGTGTATGTGTGCACTCCTGGACGCTACTTGTCTGTTTCTAGTGACACCGACTCCGATGGCAGCTTGAGCTCTTATCTGACTGCGTCTCTCAAACACCAGGGATCCTCCTCCAACTCCACTCTCCGCACCCCACCCTCAGAGGTGCACCAGCTGGACAGGTAATTGTTGCCAATCATTTTGCCCTCTGATTGGTTCATAACTCCCTCTACAGCACTCTCCTAAATTCATGCTTCCCTCATACTTACACCAAGATGAACAGTATGGCTGGGGATAAATATTCCCCTTATGATTAATTTTATTGCAAGAAGAACAATGAGTAAGGCAGTGCATACCCACCTCTGAGCTCCAGCATTGTTCGTTAAAAAAGAAAAATGTCAGACCACCATTCCTGCAGCAGCAAATATTTTAATCATGCTTCACTTAACTTAGCAGAAAATGTGTTCTTAAATACAACCTCAAAACTGAGATTTGAAAGAGTTTGATCAGATTTAAAACCTGTGTTGTAATTTGCCCATAATGTAGTTTTGTACAGAGTGTATTGTGAAAAAGTAGATCGTATTAATGTCCACAGCTGTACAAAAAATTGTTCTGACACATTCCATCATCATAATAAATGATGCTGTTATCCAAAAAGAACTGTAGTAGCAATGTACAGGATGCTAGAGGAAATGAGAGAGAAACTTAAGGTTATTCTTGGGATAATTTTGAATATTAATACTATATCAACATGGGTTCAGTTCTCAGCTGGTATGATACTACAGTTACTCATGACTGTATGGGGAAAAATGATCTCCCCCATTATTCGCCTGTACATTCATCAGTACAATAATCTAATTCTGTAACAGTTGAAGATTGGATTCACGTTAATACAGTACTGCATATTTTACTCAAAATTGGCCCAAGAAAAACCTTGTGAGGTTTTTTGCACAATTCCCAGGACAGCCTGTATAAAAACATAATTAAATCTGTGATGCCAGGAAGTGTCAGATCTTTGGGTGACTCAGCCTGATAGTGTGAGCTGGGTTCAAATACTGTACACATATTGTGGTCAGAGGGTGTAGCATGAAATTAGGAAACTGTTGTAGCAGTTTGATGAATGGCTTTTGTGATTTGCAAACTTATGCTTACGTTTACTTATTCACTTATGAATGCTTTGAGGAAGGCAAGATATATTTAACAAATGTATATATTGATATCTAATACAGTAATATTGTACATATTTTTTGACATATGATTTTACAAGCTTTCTACGACATCATGGACAGTGTAGTTTATGCTATTATTGACAGACTTTCTTTTCTTTACTCCCTTCAAGTCAGTGAGAATTGTATATTTTATTTTTGTTACCAGCACTTGCTTTTATTCGATTTTGGAGATGCTTTTCGAACTGGAAGAGTTAATTACCTGGTCTAGCCTTCATTAACTCCTTCACCACCAGAGTGCTCTTGTAAGCTAAATAAAATTTTATTGTTGTAACAAGATTTTAGTATATATGGGCATCATTGGATTTAATTGGTTAATTCTGGACATTACATGCACACACTTCTGAGGTTAAATTGAGAATGTGTACCAGAACTAATTTTCCAGTGATAGTCATTGTTTGTTTGGACAAAGGGGAGCTGCAAGGCTTAGTGGATGAGTTTGGGAGAGTGTGTAAGAAACGGAATCTAAAGGTGAATGTAGGGAAGAGTAAAGTGATGGTCTTTGAGAGAGGTGAAGTCAGTGAATGTACAGTGAGGTTGGATGGTGAGGAATTGGAAAATGTGAGTACGTTTAAGTACTTGGGTAGTGTGATGAGTAAGGATGGAGGTTTGGAGTGTGAAGTGCTTGAAAGGGTACAGCAGGGAAGAAAGGTTGCTGGTTCTTTGAAAGCAGTGATAAGAAACAGGGAAGTGAGCATGGAAGTGAAAAAGTTACTACATGACAGTATTGTGATACCAACTCTTAACGTATGGAAGTGAAGCTTGGACGTTGTTGGAAGGACACAAGTCAAGAGTGAGAGCAGTGGAAATGAGTTATTTAAGAGGAGCCTGAGGAGTCACATGGAGAGACAGTCTGACGAATGAGGATATAAAGGAGCGTTGTGATGTGGATGTGGATGTGATAGGAAGTGTTATGAGGAACACACTGAGGTGGTTTGGCCATGTGGAGAGGATGGAGAGTGAAAGACTGACGAAGAGAGTGTATGTGAGTGAGGTGGAGGGGGGAAGAGGGAGGGGGAGGCCGAGGATGAGATGGAGGGATGGGGTGGAGAGGTATATGAGAGAGGGGGGTGTGAGTTGGGAGCAGGGCAGTGAAATGGCGGGGGACAGGGTGACTTGGAGGCGATTTGTTTGTGGCCACCCCAAATGGGATTGAGGCATCTGGCAATAGATAAATAGATAGATACATATATATATATACATACCAGTATATATCTATATCTATCTAGATAGATAGATAGATAGATAGATAAATAGATATAGATATAGATACATAGGTAGATGGGTAGATAGGTATAGTAATTGTAATTACAATTATAAATTATATAAATATAATTATATACTGAGTACAGTAGTAAATGGAAGCTTGATGAATGTTTGAAAAAATCAAGTTGTTCATTCAGCATAATGAGAAAAGATTTTTAATATTGCCCTTTTCCCTCTAGCTTAATAATTGGAGTTAACAAAACATCTTTTTCTAGGTAAAATTTCATATTTGTGAGGTTAGACCACATTACTTCTCTCAGTGGTCAATACTCATGTGTGTTGCAAAGAAATGATGTGTGCATGTGTGTATATTTGCTTGTGTGTATATATATGTGTGTGTGTGTGTGTAGCAGTGCTTCAGTTTGTACCGGCATAACTAATACTGTACTGTATATGCCATTATATTTGCTTAGTTTTGATTTTTAGTTTATTCTTGTTTTTCTTGGTGTGTGCGTGCTTTTGCTGTTCTAAATTACCCTTTATGTTCAGCTTTCATTATTTGTTTTCATCATGTTACTTTTACTTGTATTTCACTTCTCCTCACTTTATCAGTTTATGACTTTTTTCAGTTCTGTAGATGTTTTTCCTAGTGTGAAAACTGATGGCAACTGTGAGGGTGGATATAGAGTTTCTGTTTGATTGTTGCTGTCAGTTCTTTAGTCCCTCTAGCCCTTTTTTTTTTCCCATGCCTCTTCTAGGCAGATTTATTCGGATTGGGAGGGCTCTTTTATACTGAATGGGGCTAAGGAAGGACATATTGAACCACTTCACTTCATAGAATCTATCCTAAAGTATATAAAATCATCTGGAGATAGGAATACAGTAGAAAATACATCACTGAATTCTATCTTTCTATCTATAACCACACTCCTTGATCCTGTAAGAGGTGGCCACAAACAAATTTCCTCCATATTGCTCTGTCCCCTGCCATTTGGCTGCCCTCCCTTCAGTTCACATCTTCCTCTCACATATATCTCTCCACTCCATCCCTCAATCTCCTCCTCAAACTTCCTTTCCCCTACTCCATCTCCACCTCATTCACATACATTATTTAGTCAGTCTCACTCAAGGTCATTTAATGGGTTATAACCCTCAGCCCCTATGTTCACAATGTGATGGTCGTATGACTGTCTCACTTTTTTCATGATTGCTCATCTACATTTCAACACCATCTTTCGGCTTTCTTCTTCCATTCTTTGCTGCATCTGACCCCACAGCTTACTGATTTCCTAGGTGACCTCTTCCATTATTTTTATTTCCGGTATTTTCATTTTTACTTAATGCTCTTTATGTCGTATATTTAATATTATTATTTCTCTTCTGCCTTAGTGCCATTTAGCCATATTATGGTGTGGTGCTCATTTTTCATTATACCTTCCTTCTTTCACAGATAAAACACTGTTATTGACATTAACACACTGATGTCTAAATTTTAGCCATAATTGTCATGCAAGGGAAAAACTGTTTTCTGTACAAACAGGCAATTAAACCTGTAAAAAAAAAAAAAGTGGAGGGACCAATGAGTTTGCCTAGAAGTACTGCAGTTGGTGATAGAGATAAGAAGATGGGGATGAGAGTGGTACAAAAATGGGAGAAATGGAGTTCCCCCGAGCTAAGCCCTGTATTGGACTATATAGCCCCGCTAGGGTTACAGGAGCGAGCTACCACTCCCAGCACGGCAGCCCGGGCGAGGCTCGAACTCGCAATCCCCCGATTACGAGTCCGGCGTGCTACCACTGTGCTACCGCGCCCCCCGAGAGTGGTACAAGAGACAGAGAATGAATGGAAATGTGACGTGGTCAGGCATTTATGAATATTATGAATGAATGACTCAGTGAGATATCTTTAAATTTTGTTTCTCCTTTATTGTGATACTTGCCCATTATTATAGTTTCTGTAGTTTGTGCATTAATGAAAAATTTGCCCTTGCACACAACTAGTGTGAGTCAGTTGTTTATTTCTTATTAATACTGTATTATTGTGTCTGCTGCATGGTTGCATCCATGAAATTGCTGTTACTTATATTGAACTGTGTATACTGTATTTATATATACCTGAAATTTTATGTTTTCCTTTCAGATGTACATCAAGCACCTTTTTTTTTTTTTTTTTTTTAAGTTCAGTGTGTTATCACTGTTGTCTTGCCTAAAATGATGCTCTTCTTGTAGTTCATTCCAAATTAGAATTTCACTCAGCCATAACTCGCTGTTTGCACACCTACTCATACTGTGTCTTAGTCCATCAGAACAGCTTATTCCATATAAGAATTATAAAGTAATACCCCGATATGTGAGACCCCAAGATGCGATACCTCGGGCTTAACGATGGGGGTAGAAATACCTCCATACCCTACCTAAAGATGGCCAAACCCCGGTTTAATGATAAGTTTTGATTTTTTTTTTACTGATTTTGATAATAGACTAAAATTGTGTGTTTAGGTTGATTTATGAACAGTTTTTAGACTTAGATTAATGTGTTTTAGCTATAGATAGGGTGAACAATGTCATTTTGGGGTACACTTTACTAAGTTTGATTTTTTTCAGTCATATTTGACGATTTTCAGATTTTATTTGTTGGTTTTAGTGAGTTATTTACAGTTCTTAAGCTTAGGTTAGCTTCTTTTACAGCTGCTAGGCCGTTTAGATTGGCTTCAAACTTGTTTTTGGGCTCATTTTGGTAGGTTTTGGACTTGGTGGGGGGATACCCAAGGCTGAAAAATGCATCCCATTACTTTACACATTAAAACTACCCCAGTATACGATACCCCGCCTAATGATGGGTTTATACCTAACCAATTGCATCATTAAACCAGGGTATACCTGTATATATATATTGTATATATCCATCTTCCCATCCATCATCTAATCCTACGTTGCCCCATGAGGAGCGTAAGAGCCCGGGGCTGGGCAAGTTGGTCCTGACATTTAAGATGAGAGTGACCAGCCTCACTTATCCCTGAGTGGCATTACATGAGCAATGAACCCCAACCACTCCTTGAATATAAACCTTCACTGGCTCAATCCGATGGGAGCACCGTTATTACCCACTAAACCACCAGGTGCCAAAAAATATATATACTGTACAGTATATATATAAAATCCAACTCTGGGCATAGGCTTCAGGGCCTGTTTCTTGGGGGCAGTGGCGTATCCCAAGGCCCAGTAGTCCTCCTACACCTCCACAAGTCACCACTAGCACTAACACCCACCATCTGTCTTGAATACATGCTAGGGCTGTCTCATACGGTACTGGTGTATTGGTATTAGCGGGGATATTTTTACAACATGTCAGCGAGTCTTCTGGTAGATCAGGAAAGTTTGTTTTTATGAAATTCAGATCCTTAGACTGTTCCCTGCCGCAGCCGGGATTCGAACCTGGGTCCATTAGAACTGCAGGCTTCTAATCTAATATATAAATCTAATATCGAATGGGCTGTAACTGTGTCAAGAGCAATTCATTATTAAGTATACATTTTACATCATAAATGGTCAGTTGTCAGTAGTATTTGTAGTGAAGTACTTGTAGAGGATGGTACTGTATGATCATATTTGTTATTTATTCTGCTGGTTTCATCAGGTGAAAGGAAACATTCATGAATTCCTTCTGTCTAATAACATGCATATATATATATATATATATATATATATATATATATATATATATATATATATATATATATATATTATTCTTGTACTGCCAGATTATTTTCTTCACTTTAGGAGAGACTGTTGAATTGGAGGGGTTAGAGATAGCCTTCATTAACTCTTTCATTAGAAGGGGTCTTTGCTAAGCTGAAGGGAATCACCTGGAGGTAGCAAGAATAAGCCATTAAAAACATTACTAGACTGGGGATAATGGGTTATAAAAATTCACATCATTGCTCAGTAGTTTGACATGGAAGACTGACTGCACAAAACATTAATGATCCTGGAATATACTGATGACTATGAAATGCATTATCCAGGTTTCCAAATCCTTGTGTTCTTTTCATAGTCGGTCACATTAGGAGTGCATTTTGTATTGTAATTTTATATTTATTTGCTGAATACCCTGAAAATGTGTACCTTTGTCATCAGCACCACAGCTTCAGCAACCCCTTACCCCTGCAAGTCATTACACAGGTCATCTCACTCTTGCCGTAGGCTGTTAAAAAAAGAAAAAAGAAAAAAAAATGGTAACTAGTTTTGCAATAAAAAATGGTAACTAGTTTTGCTATTAAGAAATTTTGTAAACCACCTGCAGGTAGTCCTCATTTAGAGTTGTTTCACCTACTGTTGCTTTCTTTTAAAGTTGCTAATAAATTTACACCTATTCATCACTTAAAATGGCTTATGATTCATCTTAAAATTGCTTTGAAGTCAAAAGTGACTTCAGAGCAGCTTTCTAGCCCCTCAGTTATGAACCAGGCTCATGTCTCACTTGTTTTAATTATGAGACTGCTTGCACATATATAAACTGTAAGTGAGGACTGACTGTTTAATAGATTCTGAAAAACTACGCATAACAGCTTAGTAGTGTCATATTTAGTTGATAGTACAGGAAATTAGTTTGATGTGATAGGGCACTGTAATGATGCATTACTGTCCCAACCACAGGCTGGATCAGGCAGCATCTCCCAGCAGTGAAGGAATGTCTGCCATCAGCGAAGACTTGGAGGATACAACACCCAGGGAGTCCTTTGCGTGATGACCTCCAGCATCAGCACTGTACTGGACTGTAAGCTTCTCGATCTCAGGATAATTTTGCAGTTCTCTGTAATGGTCTGCATTATCATCAGATTATCAATTTCCTGTAGCTGCAGCCTATGGAACTGCAGGCCCTGAGTGTTCTGTAAGGGATTGGTGTATTTGTATGACCAGGAGAAAAGCTCAGAAAATGTTCATTCATGATCGACATTTTTATTGTATTGTACTGTTAAAGTTTCATCCACACTTGGAAAGATGTAATATATATACAGTATGCAACTTTTTTTTTTTTTTTTTTTTTTTTTTTTTTTTGAACAGCAAAGATACTATAGGTAACAGACTGAAAATCTCAGGAACCCTTTTGCCATGGATATCGGGAAGTTTGCAGTCCTGGCTGTATTATGTATTCAGTCTGGGGTTCTTTGTTTGCGATATCTGACAGTGAGTATTAATTAATGAGGTATACATGATACTGGATATATGCCATAATCTTTTGTAGTAATCAGAGAATACTGAGAACCACTATCAGTTCTTAATGTAACAATTTATGTTGTGAGCAGAGTTTAATGATAATTATACAGTTGGTGTAGTTCTCATTTGATACCAAGTGTTAAGTGAGAGTCTGGGATTTGACAATGAGCAGTACTGGAGAAGTTACCGAGCTTTAAATAGGTTTGTATATATGTACAGCAAATGATGATGCTTAGTGAGAATGTCCTCTTTTGACTTCCTGCCATGGTGCTCAACAAGTGAAGCAATGTCTTGGAATATTCTGTGTAGGATTTATTATGGCCTGTATTCAGAGTGGCTCTGGAGATTTCATAACACCTCTTCCTTAGCAGTTTATTTAGCCTGTTACACCTGAATATCCTGTTGTACATTTCTAATAAAAACTGTTGATAGTAAGGCAGTATAAATAACGCAAGGGAATATTGGGCTGCAGAAGGGAAAATAATTTGCATATGAAGAGGTACTAAGAAACCTCATGTGTCACCTAGAATACTGCTTTTAGTTTCATTTGTCTCTCACATATATACTGTAATCACTTTCGACAGTGACATTCCCATTGTGTTCTAAACCTTTGATGGATGTTCCACTGGGAGGCAGTCCATTGTGTTATTAGCAAAAAGCATTTTGTATTATTTCCTTTATTTAGCAGATTATTTTATTTGGATAGTACAGTGTAAATATTAGCTTGCATTAGTTCAGTGATCTTCCTCCCCAGGAACATCCATCAGTTAGAGGATCCTGTAACCAGGACTTGCTACAATTCTACAGTTCCAAGTTTTTGTCTTTGCTTTTTGTCTTTTATTATTTTACACCTTATCCTTGGGTCAGTTCTGCTAATGACATTATGCAAGAATGGCATTATGGAGGCTTTTTTATTGTCATGTATATCCAAGTGAAGGTAACTCATCAGGACATGTCCTGTGCACGTTACTGTTAAGCCCCACTCAGATCCAAGTGCCACCAAGGGTAAAGGTGTGGGTAGAGTCGGCTCACCTTGTTTTCAGTACTTACACTTGCACCATGTGTGTCCAGGCTGTGTCAGTGTTTGCTCTCTCTGTGTCTGGCTGCTGGATGCACCTCAGTGGCAGTTTCATAATGTCTTTATAGTGCCTGAAAGAGATGTTGGTGTAGATCATTAAGTACACAGTTTATACCAGAGGAGTATTTAGATTGGCATTTTATAATATTTAACACTTTCAGACTCCGTTGACTCAAGTTCAGTTGAACAGAACCATCTGGTTTTAGCTGGAGTGTAATACTAAAGTTGTCCCAACCATGAGAGGGTTACTAGGAGATAATATTTCCCTCTGTCAGCATGCTCATGCCATTCTGCCCTGAGGATAATGTGTGACCGCCACCGAATGTACCCTCAGCCACCCTGCTTCCCAGCTCTTCCTGCGAGAAGAGTGGAGACAGCCCCGTCTGTTGCTTCCCTCAAAAGTACTTAATGCAGGTGATTACCCAGCAAGCTCTACTCTGGGTGGCATCCTACTCAGAAGTTAGTGAATAGAGTTTATCATGACTCAAGGGACCGTTTTCTTGTCAGCTTGGGACGTTTCTGGTACATCATCCATAGTGATTAATTTTGGATATTGCAAGTTCCTAATATCTTGTGACCTGGTCGTCCAGTTAGACCAGTGACCTTGCATAGGTTTGATCTCCAAGAGGTAACTGGAAGGTTTTGATCGTGTAATGCTATCAAAGGAAGTAAGCTGGTTATCTGTTACACTACAGTAGCCCAGTCTTGCACCCCAACACTTTAAAGGGATTGGCTTTTACCATGTATTAGATAAATCATTTATATTCATTTATGTTACAGAAATAATAAGAATAGATTAATGCACCAGATAGAGAAATAACCTAGTAAAGAATAAGTGCTGAGAGCTTCCAATGCTGACAGAAATACAACCCAGACACTGCAGTATAGTGTTTGAGTCAAGTCATTACTACTGCTGTGAAATTGCTTGTTACTTCAATATGGATAATCATTTATGTGCTACAGTATGATATAACACACTTATCCCCAAACATTTACTCCTGCAAGCAATACATCTGAATATTCTGAATATTCAGCCCCTTTTAATCTTATCAAAATATATGCGATAGAACTTTGCAATGGTAAGTGATTGTCAATGCAAAGTTCTTTAAGAGGAAGATTGTGGTGTGTCTGTATGTTGTTTTGTAAAGTTCTGTATGAGATTATTTCAGCACAGAAAGATCTTACAGTATTTTATTATTAGTTCCCCCACCCCACCCCACCCCACCCCCAAGATCAGGGTGGTGATTTCCTAATAGTTGTATGGATAATTTTGAATTGCCAGAGTGACTGATTTATGTTGTAATTAGTAACATTCAGGCTGCTGTAACTCGCTATAAGTTAAATTAAATTTAGTGTTAGTTGGCATGTGTAGAAGTGCAAGAGAAGACACAATGACGAGTGTTGACTATTGTGATGAGCAACCATTTAACTTGATTATTCTGATTGATTTCACATACTGTATAAATTAGTCTTGTTAGTGAAAGAACAAGGTAAACATGACGCATTTTTGGCCAGCTGTTTTTTATCTTTTCGTAATACATTCTGTACTGTATCCTTATCTCTGTGCTGGAATGAACTAAGTTCAATGTACATTTTTCATATTTTAGTTTATTTGAGTGATTAAGAGTTTATTATGTTGTACAATCTGTATAAATATGATTTTTTTTTAAAGTTTTGATTTTATATTAGCTTTGTTGTGTATGATCACCGCTGGAGTGCTTTCTGGAACTGTAATATTGTATCATGTATATATATTCTACCCATAGTTATTTATTATTTATGCAGTTTTGCCCCTGTAGACTGGACATGTACCAACCAGCCCCTCACTAGCAGGTTCATTGTCACTCAAGCATAACTGTATGAGCATAAGCTGGTTTGTAATGATTTGTATTGAATTTACACTATAGATATGTACAGTTGAAATTAAGATTAACATTATTAGTGATGGTGTATTTTTACATCCAACATACTTCTAGCTTACTGCCCAAATGGTTAAAAAGTTCCAGTGGAAGTGACAGTCTTACATAAGTTTGATCCTGATTTTTTTTTTTTTTTTTTTTTTTTTAATATAATTGTCATGGAATTTCACCAAGGGAATGACTGGATTACAGTAACTTAACCCCAAGCACTTGCACCTCAAAGGGGGTAAAATGGGATTGGACCTTACCTTATTTCATTTTGTGTTGTGGTACTCTGCTGACCAAAACTGTCTTAATACTTTCAGCTGAGTCCATGTGGAAGTATTATCTCCTCAGTTTTGATAGCATCTCTGTTTTATTGTTTCTGTCTCCTAACAGTTTTATTCCTCTAAGGAAAGATTTCACAAAATGGAGGAGTTATATCCTTTATTGACCTCTTCAGTATGAGAATTTTCGTAAGTTGAATTTATTTGTGGTAGTTGGGGGCGCTCACCATCCACTCACTCCATGTAATGCTGCCTTAGGTGTCTGCCCTTTCCTCCATTCCATCCTTTTTCTTCTTCTGTCTTTCTTTCCTTCATTCTTTCCTCTCTCTTCTGCCTATGGGTGACTTTACACTCCCTCTTCTGCCTTTCTTTCCTTCACCCTTTCCTCTTCCTTCTGCCTGTGGGTGACTCTACACTGAGTGACAAGCCAAATGGTTTCCTGTACACCAGGAAGCCATTTACCATGCTGGGTGGTAACTATATTACCAAATTATGGCACCTGATGGTTTAGTGGGTAATTATGGTGCTCCAGTCAGATTGAGCCATTGTAGGTTTATATCCAAGGGGTGGTTGGGGTTTATTGCTCACTTAATGCCACTCAGGGATGAGTGAGGCTGGTTACTCGCATCTTAAATGTCAGGACCAGCTTGCCCAACCCCGGGCTGCTACGCTTCTCATGAGGCGTCGTAGGATTAGATGATGGATGGAATAAAATCATTAGGATGTATCAAGAAAAAAAAGTCAGTTATCACAGAACAGGCATTAAGTGGTTGGCTACCACTGACCCTGGAAGGTACTAACGGTTCTTACAATAATTTACAACTACTGACATCCCGTTTTGCTTCTAAGTTCCCAATAAAGTAATGTTTATTAAGTGGTAGGTGGTGGTGACCATCATCCACCCACTTGATGTATTGCTGCCTACTTTTTCTTTCACCGTTATCATTCATTTTCTGTCTTCCCTCCTCTCTTCATATTTCTCACATCTTTCCTGTCACTTCTTGTTACACTTCTCTCATTCTCAGGTGGCTTGACTTTGAATGACAAGCCTAATGGTTTCCTGTAAGCCAGGAAACCATTTACAATGCTGGGTGGTAACCACATAACCAACCCATACATGTTCCCTGCATGTCAGCAAATGGGTTTGTGGAGAGTTAGTGCCCCTCCCCATAATGCAACTAACTCAAAGACAAATGGCCACCCCTTTCAGGATTGTAGCATCAGGCTGTAGGTAGATACATAGACCTATGAAATTAACTTGCCAGTTCCACAATTTGCCGTACCTGTTGTATGGAAAAGACTGTGATATTTTAGAACATTATTCCTTCTCTAAAATTAGGAATGTCAGCCAGTGATCTGTGGGTAGAGACTTTATAACCAGCCACAAAATCATCACTCTGGGCAGGGATCTCAGCCATAGGTACAAACACCAACCTGAGACTCTCACACAGTAATTATGTCCTATTACTGTACATATATTTTCCCAACAGTGAGTAATTAGCTGGTTTCAGCTCTGAAGTACCATTGATGTAGTGGTTAAAATGCTTCAGTTAGCATGACAGTCTTCCATAGGTTTGATCTCCATGAGGTGGCAAGGGAGTGGGGGTTTGGTCATGTAATGCCATCATGGAAATTGCAGGGTAGGCTGGTCATGTAGCCTACTTTTAAATGTACTGGACTACAGTAGCCCACCTTTGGGTCCCAACACTTCACTGGGGGTAAGCTGGGACTAAGTGTTAGTGTTATTTGGCATTTAGTTAAGTTTGCAGTCCTTAGAAATCCACCAGCTGTACATGGCCATCCTCAGAGCAGGGTTCCTTGAGATGAAGCCGTGTCAGAGTGATTACCAAACTGAAATAAGTGGCAAGTGGGGGTGCTCACTATCACCTCTCTTGATGTGCCACCTTCAGGTGACAGGCTAAAGGGTTACCTGTAATCCAATAGTTGATAACCATATAATAATACAAATATATGAATGCCTGGTGGTCTAGTAGTAGTTCAACCAGATTTGGCAATAAGGGTTTTAATGCAAGGGCTGGGTGAGATCTTTGCTTACATAATGCTGCTCAGGTACAAGCAGCTGGTCATTGTGCTATAAATGTTTGGACTGAATAACCTAGCCTGGGCCTCTATGATTCTGATGGGGAACAAAGGACTGGGTGACAGGTAGATTGACTAACACAGTAAATGGTCAGCCAGATGCACTTGTACTTTTATCACAAACATTATCATTCTGACTCTCCCATCTACAGACATGATGAGGTAGGGTCCAGAGACAGGGGAAAAAGAAGGTACAGAAGTGGGAGAACTATTAATACCATGCTCAGTGAAAAACTAGGAATCTGTTGCAGTCAGCCCGCAGCCAGAGTCATCATGCAATTTTTGCCAAAGAAAAACTGTCTGCAGTTTCCAAGAGCAGTGGGGAGGGAAAGAGAGAGCATATTGAATTTTAGGCATCCACTTCGTACAGTGGGTTTGTTTTCACCTGATGGAACTGGATGACTCCTACAGCTTCAATTTTACCGTTATGGTGGGTAGTTTTTTTTTTTGTGTGTGTGTGTGTGTGTGTGTGAAGAGGAAAATTCATGTTACACTTGAATACTTTCTCCACTACGGGACAGTGCTCAGATGCATGCTGGAAGATCAAGGGTGGACCTTCATTATGTGCGTTGACGTGCATTAACCTGACTGCCCTCATAAAATTTTTAGATGCCAGAGGCCCTTTTCATAAAGGATCTTCGCCAGTTTCTAAGACATTCAGATGTCCAGAGCAATTCATCATTAGGTGTCAGTTTGTATTATCTTGTATTTTTCTTTAATATTCAGTCTAGTCTGGTTGTGAAGTGTTTGGTAGCTGTATAAGTGTAGATGGAAGTATAAAGTAAGACTTATACTCAACTTGCTGTTAAGAAGATTTATGAGTGCCGTCCCTGGTGGTCTACACTCCAAGTGGATGTGGCTCATAAGGATCTAAAATTGAGGAATGATAAGTGTTTATTGCTCATGTAATGCTGCTTGGAGGAGCAGCAGTTTCCTGACTGTGTAGCCTAACCCCGAATCCATACACTAATGATGGGGCAACACTTTGGTGAATGGATAGTATGGAAAACTGTTCAGTTCTGTCAGAGTCTGAATTTTTATTTCTTCCTTTGGTTAACTTCTGTTAACTTATAGACTATAGTTTTTTATTATGATCAGCAACGTATAATGCACTCAGTTTCTGTGAACATTGGCATAGTGATTATCTAGTTATCATGGTAATATTGAAAGAAAAAAAAAAAAAAATGAAGCCAATTGATGATAATACAGTAACTATCGCTTAAAACAAGGTGAAAATCTTGGAGATCTAACACACACAATATTGCATTTTTTCCATTAGACATCCCAAATGTCAAGTAATAGATCTGAAAAGTTGAGAGAGTTCATAATTTTGACGTAATTACAGTTCATTGTCAGTCGTACAACCAAAAGATGTGGATGTTATGCAAACCATTTTCCTAGCAGGACCTAACTTAACCGTGAGAGCAACATCCTTGGAATTAAAAGGCAAGTTACATTGATCAATAACATGTCAAACTTGACCAGCAATATACGTAAATTAGAAGTTCCATAAATTTTTTTAATACTTGTAAGAAACTGCATGCAAAATAGTTAATACAAATCTAACAATCGTTACTATATTGTCGTGATGAAATTAAACATTTTAGGGGGAAGGGTTTAAGCTCGTACTGATTCAAAAGTTGTGTTTATGGCTGTGCATACGTTGCTGTGAACGCACTGCGATTGTTTTGCTATTTTTGGTAGATTCTGAGTATCGTTAATGTATTACACTTTATGAAATATAGCCCTTGTTATGGAGAGTTTCATGTGGACAAGAGAGAGCTCCCGCACATGGCAGGTTTTGTCCCGGCAATATGGTGAGTGGAATTTTCTTCTAGTTGCGCGTGGGAGTAGTCTCGGAAGTATTGCCCTGACATTTACTAGTAAAATCATGGGTGTAACATTGACTGGACCACCACTTAAAGAGTTAAAGGTAAGATCTGATCCATATCAGGAACCACAAAAATCACCTTGATCCTACAAGCAGGCTGCTTGTGTTGAAAGATCTTTTCACCGTCATTCCTCCAGTGCCGCCTCAGATATTATTTTGTCCTGTACCACATTTATCAAACATCAAAGGCCATAGATTCAAGATCCTAAAATCACAACCTCCTGAGTGCAGGCCCAGATTCTTAAGTGTCAGGTAAATAGATCACGAATTCATTACCTGATAATTGCCAACAGCATTCCCTAACTCATTCAAAGGAGCTTTGAACTTAACCTTGGGAGATATTTGTTGAGCTATGTTGATTGATCCACTTGACTAAATCGGACCTATACACTTTCCCTTCTGTACACAAAGCATTTCTTGTTTGCTGCAGTAGGACACAACTCAGCCCCATGAATCCAATCGTAATGTCTTGAACCTGTGACTGGGGCTGGCTTGCAAGCAGTATCGGGATGCCCCCATTGGATGCATTTTCCTCTATGTGATTGGTGAATTAAGGGGTAGCCAGCCAGGTAAATAAACCAGGTATGAACTGGAAATTACGATTTTAGCGTAAAATATGAAGCTGGAATTTTGTAGCCTAGAGCCTCACAACTTCAAATAGAAGCTTAGTTTCAGTTTGCATGCAGGACACACGGTAATTGCTCAATACGTTTGTCTTGGTGTTGCATGAGTTATATTGATTATCTGGTGCCATATTTGTAAAGTCGCCCCAGCTTGCTTATAGCGTAAGACTGCATGAATATGCGTTTATCTTTACTTACACAGCCGCCATGCACTTCACAGCATAGTAAATTTTAAGGTGGGAAATACAAAGCAGTAATGTTCCTGATAATAGTTAAGTGTTAGATACCTGTTTGTCGAAGAATTTGGCTGAGATGCTCTGTTAATCCTGCACCTGGACACATTTGGCTCCAGTGTCGTGTAATAACAGGGGCCGTAGTATTGAACTTAATTACATCTTAAGCCTAAGTTGTATATAATTTGTGCATATTTATAATTTGCTTTTCACGTATATTCAAAGGTAGAACGACTATAAAAATCAGCACTGTGGCTTTACTAAGCGGAACAATTTTGGTAATTCACATGCAGTGATGTAGGATTTTGAATAAATAACTTCCTTGTGGTAGGTGGGGACGCCCACCATTCACACACTCGATATAGAGCTGACCTTTGGTGTCTGTACTGGGTGACAAGCCAGATGATTTCTTGTATACTAGGAAACCATTTACTACGTTGGGTGGTAACTATATAACCAAATGACGCTTGGTGGTTTAGTAAGCTAAAATGTTTCAGTTGGACTGGGCCAGTAAAGGTTTATAATACCCGAATGATGGTTGAGGATGATTGTTCACATAATGCCACTCAGGAATGAACGAGGCTGATCGTCCTAGGCCTTAAATGTTGAGATTGACAGCCTAGCCCTGGACCCCTACGCTCTTGCTGGGTCAGAAAAGATTGGATGATGGTTGAATTATTTGAATACATCCCCTGGGCTTTCATATTTCTTGCGTCTTCTATACATTCTTTTGCGGAGGTTTATTGATACGGAAGAGTGGAATCTGATCACCATGAAGAGGTTTGAGGCTGTTCGTGTAAAGAACTTGGAGACAAAGCCTACAAAACCTCTCAGCACTTCATACTGGTAGGCTACCGGGTATCCTACCCAAACCTGTACTGCCGAGTTGTGAATTTAGCTGAATGTATTTATCATGAAAAAAGTGAAATTAATAAGATCATTTTTTCCCCCTACATATCAGGTGGGAAAATATTGCATGTATCTTAGGTAAACAGCAAAGTAAACAATACAGAAGTCAAACTACATACAATTTTCTTATCCATAATTCCGGACACTTACCGTATATGGGAGAAACATAATTTTGATTTTTTTTTTTTTTTTTTTTTGGTAGGTCCTGTTTGCATACTTGGGAGTGAAATTACATGACTTTTTCAGCTTTCACAGGAAATGAAGGTCGTACAGGAGCTAAGCATATTTTCCTATCTATATGATACTATTCAGGCCTGACTTCCATATAACCTTCATTAACCCCCTTGATTCTGGGGGGTTCATCTAAAGTTCTAAACTCAGGAGAATCATTAACAGCAGAAAGTTAATGATACCATCGGATTGTAGGGTTGCAGGATGTCAATGAAAGTTACATCTCATTATAATTATTACCACATTCTGTGTGTGTGTGTGTGTGTGTGTGTGTGTGTGTGTGTGTGTGTGTGTGTGTGTGTTTAGAAAAAAATTTAGTTGTTCTGACTACCGCTCGGTACTTCACATGCAGACGCGAGTACAGTAGATACACAGCATTATCAGTCATGCTTATCATGGAAAACCAACGAGGGCAGTTACAAGGAAAGCTGCCCATTTTTATCAAGTGTATCATCAGAAAGGTACGGGAAGGCCACACAGTTAAATAAAAAAAGGAAAAAAAAAAACTTTAATTATGTATTTGCATGTTTCGTTATTTTTGTTGGAACTTGATCTGGAGAGTGTCAGAACGGAGGATGTGTAGAAACCCGTCAATTCTCTTTCCCTCCTAAATATTTCCTTCCTTTACTGATATTTCCTTGCATTTAACACGAAAACTATCAGCTTTGCACACAGTCGCCCCAGATCTCAGCAAAAAAAAAGAACATTTACATTTTTTTTTGACATTAGCTTAAATGGAGAAGGATTGCCAGGAGGGAGACAGAGTAAAGAAAGGCTTACAAATCTCTCGTCTCTTCCTGTTGTGATATTTTCCTGTATTTAAATGGAAAACTCATGTCGAATTGTCATTAGGTAGACATGTTAAAGCCCAAGATTCCTGGCAAATTTTGAAAAAAGCGAAATTTTAGAGCCACATGGGGTGAGGGTAAGTGGGAGGAGCGAGGTGTCAGAGAAAGGCTGCCCCTCTCTCTCTCTCTCTCTCTCCGATAGTTTGATAATGGTAGGGGTGAGGGATTTGAGGATGAGGACAGTGAAAAGATATCTCCTAGGACGACGAGATAGAAGTTATTATTTTGTGTGTGTGTATGTGTGTGTGTGTGTGTGTGTGTGTGTGTGTGTGTGTGTGAGAGAGAGAGAGAGAGAGAGAGAGAGAGAGAGAGAGAGACTTGCTTCCCAAATTATGTTTTTAGTCAAATACAGAGATAACAGCCGGAAAAACAAAGTCTACTGTCTTACCTGGAAAAAGCTGACGTTTCCCACAGGCGATACTCTCATGTGTCAGCCCTGTCATCACTGCTTGCCTGTCTTATCACCACCACCACCACCACCAGATGTCGTGGTCGGACCGGGATAAGTTTTCCTTGAAGAAGCCAGATCCCCCCCCCCAAGGAAAAAAAAAGTCGTTGAATGCAGTCAGCTTGTATATCAAGTTGTCAACGTCCGGACCGCCTTTAGACAAAAAAAAAAAAAAAAAAAAAAAAAAAAAAAAAATCGACTCCGCAATACCCAATTTTAATATTGAATTAATTATAATAGTAATAACTCTCTGGTGACTCACTATAAAGCTTCACTGTGCGAATAACAGTTCTTTTCGCAGAGTTTCTATTACGTCCTCTACCCTTGAGCTTTATACCATCAGGTAGTAGTATTTACATAGAAGTTTGCATGTACCTGTAGGTAAGAAAACTGTATATAGTCTACGGATCCACTCTGCCAGATTTCACTCCGGGTCGTAGTGGCTTTGGGGATTTCATAACACGTCTTCCTTTGCGATTTCTTGTGTCTTACATCTCAGTACCTTCCATTATCTATTTCTGTAACCTATGCGGCCAGTACACATTGAGGTATAATGTGAAAGAAAAAACCTAAAGAAATGGTATCCCCGGTAGTGCATAGGCCTGCGCAGAAACTTGGTACTGTATCGTGTTCACTTTAACTTGCCCTAAAATTGCCATTTCTCCACCTAGCATGCTGAGCCGTGACAACAGATTAACACAAAAATATGGTGCTAGTCACGAAGAAGTGCTGTCACAGGAAATTATGTATAGCCATAGTACTGCCTTTTTCTGCCACTATGTGAAATTTGCTGCAAACGGACGAAAATCTGGGGCAAGTTAAAATTAATGAAATTGTAGCCTATAAATAGATAGATACAAAGGTATAGATAGCTAGATAGAGAGATAGATAGAATGTGACAGGAAGAGTTGAGAGTGGAAGGTGATGGGAGAAGGGGAAGAGGAAGCGGGACCGGGACCTTCCAGATAACGTGGGTGAGAGTGAGGAAAGACATTATTTGGAGGAGTACCATCCTGTACCCTACTCTGAGGAAATGCTGTCAGTCACGGCCGTACATCTAGTTGGTTTTGGAGATTTAATACCTCTTCCCTAGCGATTTTTTCTGCTCTTTATGCCACAGTATCCTCATGTACGTTACTGATGCAACTATATCGGTGCTAAAACGATACAAATAATGATACCGGAGAATGTTAACGTGTAATATACAAAATAAATCGCTAAGAATAAGATGTTGCGAAACCTCAGGCGGAAGGGATGGGTGAGATAGGATGAAGCAGCCATGAGAGGTTGGGCAGAGGTTGCAGTGGGGGGGGGAGTAGGGGGGTCTGATAAAGAGTTAAGTTAGTGGTGGGGCAACAGGCTGTCGATTCTCACGTTATCAGACAAGGGTGGCGACCGTGTTCTGGTGGCGTAGGAGACCGTACCACCTCTTCTTTAGCGATTTAGTTTGCGCATTTCATCTTACTTTCCCTTTCTTTTTGTTATTGACGTAAACCATCGCGATAAATAGCGATAGAAATAACGGTATTTCTGCTCCCTAGCGATTGGTTTTGCAGATTAAACCTCGATATCCTTTTTTTTATTACAGGTGCAAACAAAGTCGAAAATTTAACGATGGAAATAAAACGGAATACAATGTTTAGGTGTAATAAACAAAATAAATCGCCGAGGAAGAGGTATTGCGGAATTTCCCTGTCACCTAGAATGCACCCCCCTCTGTTCCACCCAAACTGCCCTCTCCTCCTACATCCTGCATTTATTCTTCCTTTCAGTTCATTATTCATTTTTTTTATTTTTTATCTTTTTCATGCATTAGTTTTTCTTGTTCATGCTACCGCCAGATGATTTCTTTCAGTGTATGAGAGATGCTTCGCAAATCAGGGCTGAAATCTGCCTCACCCCCTCGCCTTTCACCTGCTTCACCCTTACCCTGCCTCACCTTTCACCCGCCTCACCTTGTACGCCGCCTCTCCTTTCACCCGTCTCATCCCCAACCCTGCCTCACCCCCTCACCTTTCACCTGCCTCACCCCCTACTCTGCCGCTCCTTTCGCCTGCCTCAACCCGTACCCTCCTCACCTTTCTTTTTCGTGACCCCCTACCCTGCCTCACCTTTCACTTACATGCCCCTTACCCTGCCTCACCTCTTACCTTCTTGGCCCCCTACCCAGCATCACCTTCCAACTGTCTCACCCCCCTATCCTACCTCATCTCCTCACCCGTCACCTGCCTCATCCCCTACCCTGCCTCACTTTTCACCTGCCTCACACCAGCCCTGCATTATCTTTCATCTACTTCATTCCCTCGCCTTTCATTTGCCTCGCCCCCCAGCTTTGCCTCACCTTTCACCTGCCTCACCCATTACCCTGCCTCACCTTTCACCTACCTCTTCTTCTGTCTGCCTCACGTTTTACCTCCCTCACGCCTCTACCCTGCCTCACCCCTTGCCCAGCCTCACGTTTCACCTACCTCACCCAATATCTTGCCTACCCTGACTTACCTTCCTTCACCTAAAGCCTCTCCACCGCCTGGTAAGGTCGCAAAAAGACCCAGAAGAATTTCCATGGGGCAACTTCCGCCTTGGTTGGCACATCAGAGGCTGGAACCCCAACCAGGCGCGGGTATATAAAGCCCCCCCAGACGCACCCCGTAGGCAGTACGAGCATCACCCTCCGTTTAGTTCACACGCAAGCATGTTGGAGGTCAAGAGAGGTCAGTCACGCTCACGACAGACAATATATTTTTTAGCTTTAAGCGGCTTTTTATGAATTAGAGGGATTGGATGCAGCCCTAAGTAACCTCTGCAATAATAAGAGTTCCTTCCTATGTTAGATAAAATTAAAATAGCTTGCACAACTAACATAGAATAAGTCACAAGGTTGCATAATAGGCTTTTATAGTTCATTCACTTGGCACAGGTTTTCATCCTTTTGCAGCTTATTTCACGTAGCTCAGTGACAGGAAAAGACTGTATTGTGCCTCTTCATTCTTTCAGCAGCAATTCTTCGTGACTAGCATCGTTGTCTAGTGTTAATCTGTTGCTACAGCTGAGCAGTGGAGGGATGGCAGATTTAGGTCAGGGTAAAGTGAACAGAGTGAAGCATCTCCTTATCGATTTATTAGACTTATTACATCTTAACATTATTTAGTGGGGTAATTAAAGCTTATCAGTAGTTTCCACCAATGAAATACAAGATGATGTTCAAGTGTAATGGGCAGAATAAGTCATTAAGGAAGAGGTGCCACGACATATCCAGAGCCATATAGGATGCCTGCCTTTTATCTTTTAGCATTTTATCGGTACTAACATCTTATGTTTTTATATAGCTGAAGAACGCTTTGTGGCAGTGACGCATTACATCTGACCCATCCATCTCGTAAAATCTCCAAGCTGAGTAAAATCGTCTGCAAAAAACAAGAATAAAGAACTCGTATTGAATGGGTGTAAGCACTGTCACGCCCTGTTTTTCTGGTATCGCTGTCCTATGTTGAAGGGGTTAATGAAAGCATACGGCATCCAATCCCTCCAGATACCTGACTGGAATGTAGTTGTGTGGAGACAGCAAGAATAAACTTAAAGAAAACGTCACTGTACAGGAGTTCAAAATCATATTGGACTGTTACCTTTTTGATTAATGTATTTTATTAGTATTCTCTCTCTCTCTCTCTCTCTCTCTCTCTCTCTCTGTTTATGTGTGTGTTTGGAGGGGTTACAATATTTTTTTTTCTATAATTACGTATCTGTATCTTTATGAACAGGTGTGGTAGGAGGTGTGGTAGTTGTGGTGGAATTACTGGTTGTTGTAATGGCAGTCAACTCTCAGCCACACGACGTACACAGTGGTAAGCTTGCATAGGCCTACATGTATACACGTAGCCGAACTGTTGCTGCCTTAAATACTTATTCTTTTCATTACGATAAATACCAAGACAGTGAGCAGTAAGAAATCCTTCAAACTTCTCAGAATGTTGTGTAAAGTTTCGTAATTTCTCGATCAAAAGGTGGATCGATGTCTCCTTGGTTCCAAGTCCAGTTAGCCCTTCATTCTAAATAAACTTTGGCATCGAGTGAGCAGAAAAGGGTTAGGGATCCTCCTCAGGTTAGAAAAACGCGCCAAGGCAGGCCGTAAAACTAAAACTTTTTTTTTTTTTTTTTTTTTTAAATCTTGGTGTGCCATTACCTTGAAGTTCAAATGGAAGACTTAAACCTACACTAAGAAAAGTTGTTTTTTCAGGAGATGCAGCAGGGTTCGATCGGGCCGAGACTGTTGTATCTCCCCCAGTAAACAATTTTTCCAAGTTAGTTTCTCCAAATAATTTAACCTTGTGCCAACAGTCAGTGCCTTCCCTTGCCCTGAGCCTGAATCGGTGCAGCCCTGTTCATGCAACTACACTGGATCCGTTCTTTGGCTGGCTTGTGACAGTCTTGGCAGCGAGGAGGAACTGAAGGACGTGTTCAGCATTACCTTCCCCTTCAGCACCTACAGCTTGTTCAGGCTGTCCAACTCTAATATATCCACTCTCAGTGAAGGCACCGTTCAGAAGCTCACTTTTGGGTACGGTAATGTTGATTACCAGTTGCCAGGGATAGCCAGGTTACGGACAGTTGGTTCAAACACAATACGTACAATATGCATGAATAATGATGATAATGATGTTAGTAATAATAATAATAATAATAATAATAATAATGATAATAACTATCCTATTAACTTTTTTTCATTTAGGCAGTTTCTCAGGTGGACGATGCATCAAACAAGAATCCATCCCATCCACTTACTCCACCATAGCATCATCCAGTACATACATCCACTAATGCACCATTTTATCTTTGAAAACTGGGGATATTTTCCCAGTAGGATGGGATCAGGGCTTTCGTCCTTTCCCTCAACATCCACAACCATTTTTAAAAGCTTGTATGCATACCAAATTTTAATCCATTGTCTTGAAATTCCAGGATAATATTTTACTAGCTCGAAAATTATGGTTGTGCCCCCACGTGAGCCACCCAATTTAAGTTTCTCTGGTGTTTACAACTCAACTGGGCCTTTAAGTAGACCCATTCAAAACTGTATACCTTTATCTTGAAACCTCCTTTGTCTGATGTCGAGTGGTAGAATGATAGGGTATTAAGTAGACGTATAAATGGTAGAACGATAGGATGTTAACTAAACATATTAATGGTTTTGTTAATATGAGTTTGTTGATGGTTGGCCTTCAGGACGGTGATGATGCACAACAACGGGATGAGGACTGTTGAATCTGGTGTCTTTTCAAATTCCTACTCCTTCCTGAACTCCCTTTACATCAGTGAGGCACCCGACGACCCCTATGACTGGCCCGTACCAGATCTCAAGGAGTTCAAGGAGATCAATTCGCTGGATGTGGTGAGGCCTGTGACTTGGTTGTGGTGGTAGTGGAGGGGAAGAGGGGTTATTAACCTTGCCTCACTCACTCCCCCTCTCTCCTGTAGCAGCTATGGAGGGTAAGGAGAGGGTAAGGGGAAGTAAGGGAGAAGCAGAGAGAGAGAGGACCGGATTTAGGAGAAATGTGGTGTGTGAGGCCGTGGTGGTATACGAGAGAGAGAGAGAGAGAGAGAGAGACTGTGTTTGTGTTTCAGTTTAAGAGGAGTGAGGGAGAAGCTGAGAGATGAGTGGAGTGAGGAGAAGGTGAGGAGGAGAGATGGAGTCATGAAAAATGTGGTATGTGGGGCAGAGTGGTTGTGTGTGTCAGAGAGAGAGAAAATGCATCACTTTCTCCCATTCTCACAACAGAGTGGGCCATACGGTGACGTGGATCCTCTCATATCGAACTCCCTGACCATCGCCAGACTGTCCCTGTTCCACCTGACCACCATCACCGCCAACACCTTCTCCGGCACACCCAACCTCCACACACTCACCCTAGAGGACACCAATCTCACAGAAATCGCGCCGGGAGCCTTCAGGTGTGTGTGTGTGTGTGTGTGTGTGTGTGTGTGTGTGTGTGTGTGTGTTTCCCTTTCACGGTTGTATTTTTTTTTTTTTTACACCGGTGGGGAGTTTTGTCGAGTAAATATCGGATCGGTATTTGTCTGTGTATTTAAGTTTTTCTTTTTTTGCTGAGTACATTTTCTGTCTGTATTTACAGTACTATATATATATATATATTGAGCCGGTGAAGGTTTATATCCAAGGGATGGTTTGGGTCAATTGCTTATGTAATGCCACTCAGGGATGAGTGAGGCTGGTCGCTCTCATCTTCAATGGTGGGACCAGCTGCCTAGCCCCGGGCTCCTAAGCTCCTCATGGGGCAATGAAGGACTGGATGATGATGATGATGATGATATTAGATTTTCATCGTTTTACACTTCTTAATTTCTTTTTCTCCTCGTGTTTATTTATATCATACAGTACTTTATTATGTTATTGTATCTTTTAATTGTGTATGTTAATATATTTATTGGTTTTATAGTCATATATTTTTAACTTGTTTACTCATTTCATTCATCATTAGGTTATCTTTATTTTACGTACAGTATATTTTTTGTTCATTCAGCTTATTTTATCTTCAGTTATTTATATCATCGTTTATTATTTTATTTTATCTTCAGCTGTTTATTTCGTCATTTATTATTTTATTGCAACATGTGTGTTCCATAGCTAGCTTTTTAGTCATTCAGTTTATTTTGTATTTTATATTCAGTTATTTATTTCAACCTCAGTTTGGCTATTATATCTTTATTCTCCATCTTTATCATTAGTTCTCTAGCGTCTCTGAGCATACTGAAGATCATCAATGCCCATCTTAGCACTGTCGCGGCCGGCACGATCGAGTTGAATGCTACTGCCAACCTCACCTCCTTGGATCTGCACAGAAACGAGATTGAAACGATTGAGCGAGATGCTATAACGGGTACGTCCCCCCCAACTTCCTCCCCCTCTCTCTCTCTCTCTCTCTCTCTCTCTCTCTCTCTCTCTCTCTCTCTCTCTCAGCACTAAATAATGAAAATTTGCCCGCAGGTAAGGTACGTGGTGTCATTTAATGGTTGGATTGGAGCTGTGTGTGTGTGTGTGTGTGTGTGTGTGTGTGTGTGTGTGTGTGTGTGTGTATGCCTGTGTGCGCGCGCTCGCCCAGATTTCAACCTTTTGTAACCTCACCTCCTGTACCTCCTTTTTCAGGCGTAAACGAAGGTACAACAATCGATCTGTCTCAGAACCTGCTGACCGCGTTGGATGAGGCAGTGTTCAAGACCCTGCTGAATCAGTCCGCTAAGGTAGACGTGTCGGACAACCCGCTGTTGTGCGGATGCGACCTCGTCTGGGTCCTTGACGTTCCAGGTATGTTGATAGTCTCTCTGTATCGATTGCTATGGTTTCTTTAAGGCTAGTGCTTACTTCAACATCCTCCTCCCTCTTTTTTATAGGTGTACAGAAGAGTGAATGAACAGCTGCAAACAGTTTTATCAGTCTCGTTTTTAGTCGAAAAAAAATCTTAAATTCTTGCATGTTAATATGCAAAGTTTGTTGGGTTCAGTGGCGTAGTCAGGTCTCCACAATGTGGGGACAAGGTGGGTCCAAACCCAGTTCGGGGAAGAGCCCATTGGACCCGCTTTATACTCGTAACTGTGTTAATGGCCAAGAATAACAACACGTATAACAAAATTTGCCAGTCATACATGTGCATTATGATTTCATCACAAGAAATAAAATGCTTATCAAATGAGAATTAAATGATAAACGCAATATAAATGTAATTAGAGGAAAACTTGCACTTTCTATAGATATATCGTAAAAGTAAAGTATCAGAATGTTATATACAGGTATGCTGTACCAGTTAATGTACTGGCACTGCACACATTAAATAATACGAAATTTCTACTGAGGGGACCAGTGAGGTGCCAGGGGTGTGACAACGGCCTCCCTCCCGGGCCCCCGTAGCTACGTCACTGGTTAGGTTCCTATCACATCACTGTGGTTTTTGAAGACAGTCCACACTGCATTGCTATGTATTGTTGTGAGGGATATTGGTATTAATGTCCGCAAGTATGCAGAAATGGTAAGTGGAGGCGCCCACCATCCACACCCTCATAGTACTGATCTGATGTTTATTCCTTCACTGCTTGAGATACAGCCTGTCGTGGGCAAACTTGTCCAATGGCAGCTGTAGTCAAATGAAATATACAATATATCAGCACATCGAAGAGGTTAAAATTCCAAAATCTGCAGATGAGGAGTTAAATCGTCTGGTGGGGTTGCTGGACGCGTGTGGACTGGATGGCGAATACGATGCTGAGACAATCAAGGACTTCTTCGAGTACCAGTGTTCCAACTCAACGACAGTGGCGCAAAAGATGAAATATTTCTTCACTATCACCTCAAGTACAATGATGTACAAGATAAAGCATTTCTTCACTAACATCTTTTCTTGGTAGAAACTCAGCGTCAATCAGAGTTGCCAGTTTAGCACATGGATCGTGTTCCATATGCCTTTAGAGATTGCGTAATATATCTTCTCTGGCGATTTATTTTGCACATTTCATCTCAGTTACCTCTTATGTACACTGTAAAGGTGTATGCGAAATAAATCGCTAAGAAGTAGGTGATATGAAGCCTTATTTCCCACCTTGAATATTGTCACAGGCTCTGTCACCGTCGTTTCGCCTTATGTTATCGATATTATATAGATTTTAATAAGAATAAATAATATCTAGGAGAATGACTGCTGAGGTGAAATGTGCAGTTAATAAGTCGCCAGGGAAAAGTTGGTGGGAAATCTCCAACGTCAACGAGAATATTTCAACCATGTCACTAACCCTTTACCTGAGGCTGATTTTTTCTATAACTCGAGTTTGACACTAGCAAGGGATGGTCACGCATCCAACACACACACACACACACACAATAGGTTTTTCTGAGCCAGTAAGATGAGTAGTCCAAAAATTTATGCATTTGGTGGATATGAAATTTGTGAGAAATGCTTTAAAATTACGTCATGAAAGTAACATATCGCCCTCCGCTTATCAGCTGAAAGTCTCGAAGCTCATAGGTCCGAGCTCCAGTGTTCCTCCCTTTATTAACTTTTGAAAATACTTAGTTCTGTCCATTGTGCTGCACCAGGGATACCGCAGTCTGGAAGCAGCAGGAATAAATGTCGGAGGATGACTACTTGTTTAGCTGAATGTGTAAGTTCCTCAGTTGTTTTCTTTCTTCTGTAAGATGAACAGAGGAAGGAAAAACGGGTCAAACAAAAAAATAATCCATACACCAAATTACAAGTGTCCTCCATTCATAAAAAAAGGGGGGGGGGGATAGAAATAGGTGTGACATCTAATGTGCAAGTAGTGCGGTGTAGACAGTTGGAGGTAGAGGTTTATAAGAGTATGCTGGCCTACTGTGTTAATGAAGTAAAGGTTCAGCAATGAGAGATGGTCAGGAACAGGTCCTGAGGGCTGGTGAAACGGAAGCTCCAGTTCTCCCTGCCACCAGCCTGCCATCCACCTCGGCTTTACCATCAAAATGATATCTGTCCGCCACATTGTTGACTAAAATTAACATCACTAACTTAGACTGAAGAATGTTCTAAGGTGCAGTTTGTGTAGCAGAGTATGTTTTGCATTGTTAATTGTGATACCGTATAACGGTAGGTATATGCTTATATGTATGCTTTATTTAAGCCTGCTGTATACATAATACATGGGAGTATAATTATATGTATACATGAACCAATTTTGGTTGTAATTTTTTGTTTGATTAGAAGTTACAGTATATTAAGTGTGTATAGAGATGAGGCTGTGAAGTTATCCAAGGATATTGGTGGTATTGGCCATTCATACGTAAGTAGTAATTATTTTGTAAGTTTTTCAGTGTCCTTAAAAGTCCAGGCCACCTATAATATGACCAGTAAATATATTTAGAATAAATTATTGTGAAAAACTTGGAGAATGTTATGAAACTTGATGAGTCATGGCTTCATGTGAGTTTTAAATCAGAATTTCAAAGACTGATTACCAACCAGGGCAGCATGAAACTCCTTTTCATAAAAGCAGAAGGCTTATCAGTTACAAGTGCTCAAACTATGGTTGCGAACTGTCAACCCCTTGACTATTAAGAGGTCTGCCGTAAACTGAGAAAAATTATCAGCTGATGACAGCCTAAATGGGTCTGGTAGGCTGCATGATGCAAACTCAGATTTGTTGAGTTGTTCTGATGCATCTGAAGCTGTCAATCATCTCACTAAGCAGACTTAATACTGTACTATGTGTGGTTGTGGTACAATGTAAATGGTAGCTAACGTAAACTGGAAGTACGGTATGACGAACTTTTGTACAGCGGCTGGCACTCAGTATTTCCAGTAGCTATGTGTACGTTGCAATAATTGCATGCATCTTGATGTTTGGATAAAATTTTAGCAAAGCACTTGATGGTTGTGGAAAAGTTCAGGACAGGACACGTCAAGTTTAATCAGGATGGATACTTCTGCTATGTTCATTAGAGGTTCGACCAAATAAGAATGTATTTCATTAATGCTTTACCACACTGGCGTAGGTCTTCCGAATTTCCTATTCACATGGTTCTTTCACAGGTTGATTAGGATAGGCTAGGTTAGAAGTTTTAGTCTGATACGAATTGGAGGCTTCCAACGTTAGACATAGTGGCAGTCTTAGGTTAAAATCATAGGGGGTCTGGAGGGCAAAGCTTCCCAGTTTGCATAGGTTAGGTTGACGGAATCATCACTAAACAAGCAGGCACGGCCGTCCAGGCAGCCTCCATAAATACCCTAAAATATGTAAAATTTGTTCTGTATATCTGTTGTAGTCAAAAAATCAACAAGCAGTGATCTATGTTGCATATTGTACTAAAATTACATTCCTTAAGATCGTGAGAGTGTAAGAAGACAGGTAAAATTGTCCCCCTCGTTTGGTCAGCTTTTAGTTTTGTTTATTTTACAGCATTTAATTTCTTTATTTATTGCTATTCTATCCATTTTGAACAAGCTTTTAATTTCAACCATCTTTTAAATTTTCTTGTAAAGGTAAAAATTGATCTTTTTTGTGTGGCTCATTTATCCATTTTAAATTATGTGTTTTAACTTGCGACTGTGGAAATCAACACTGAGGGAAAAAAAAAAAAATGCATTTTCACAGCAAAGGAGTCCATCTGTTGACAAGATGGTCTGTAATGCGCGCTTTATGTCAAAGAGTTGCATAATACAGTATAATCAATCATATGTGAATAAGGATATTCTTGTTTCAGCAGTAGTACTAGACGCTGCACAGCAGCAGCAGCAGTGGTAGTAGTTGTAGTAGTAGTAGCCGCAGCAGCAGTGGTAGTAGTAGTAGTAGTAGTAGCCGCAGCAGCAGTGGTAGTAGTTGTAGTAGTAGTAGCCGCAGCAGCAGTGGTAGTAGTTGTAGTAGTAGTAGCCGCAGCAGCAGTGGTAGTAGTTGTAGTAGTAGTAGCCGCAGCAGCAGTGGTAGTAGTTGTAGTAGTAGTAGCCGCAGCAGCAGTGGTAGTAGTTGTAGTAGTAGTAGCCGCAGCAGCAGTGGTAGAGCAGCAGCGCATTAGCATCAGGTGTGGTAGTAGTAGTAGTAGGAGGAGGAGGAGTAGCAGCAGCAGTAGTAGTAGTAGTAGTAGCAGTAGCAGCAGCAGCAGTTGTAGTAGTAGTAAAAACCACCAGCAATAGTAGTAGTGGTAAGACCTATTACATAATTGTTTTGATCTAGTTAACTCCATACGATTTATTCGGTTATAAATTCGAACGTGGGGAACAGATATAGCCTTATTAAAGTACCTAACAAATCCTTGAGTTGAATATAGCCGTCTGGTAGAAGGGAGAATGAACCTAAATGTATGGAAGAAGAAAATGTTTTCGAACGTCCTAGAACTCCGTGGATGGCAGGAAGTGGAGGGAAGATGGGGGGGGTGAGGGAGGGAGGAAGGGGAAGTGGAGAAAGGGGAAGGAGGAAGTGCAGGAGGGAGGAAAGAGGATAAAGGAATTTCTGCCGTCTTTTTATTAAGGGAAGAGAGGAGGAATGGGAGGGGGATGAATTGAATGAGAGACGGATGAGAGGGAAGGAAAGAGGTGGGGGATGGAAAGGAGAAGGGGGATAGAGGAAAGGAAGAGGTAGGGGGGTGGAGAAAAGGAGGAGGAAGGGGGATAGAGGAAAGAAGGTGGAGGAGGAAAAGGGAAGGAAATGGGGGACGGAGAAGAGGAGGGAAGAAAATGGGAGACGGAGAGATGAGGGGGGGGGGTTGGGGGATACTACTGACCTCCGTTAGACTGAGATTCACAGTAAAATAATCTTTTACATACATAAGCATACACCTGTTCAGAAATATGTAAGTATTCATATCCTAATGGACGAAGGGTACATGCAGTCATTACTGGATGCTAATTAATTGCCTTGGAAATATACATACTGTACACATACATGAACACATACAGTAGCCTACATATACCCAAATAAATAAATTATAATATATATATATATATATATATATATATATATATATATATATATATATACACGCACACACACAAATGCATAATGGCGTGGAAGGGCCGAAGATGAGGGAGGAGGGAGATCTGGAGGGAATGGAGAGAACAGGGAGGGAGGGGGGTAGTGGAAGAAAGGTTCCCAACTTCCCATTCCCGCGCACGCTGTCTGTTTATGGGAGCGGACTTAAGAGGAGAGGAGACGAAGGTGCGTATATTATTTTCTTTAATTACCGCTTTACTCTAATTACTATGGTGATTACTTTTTGCCTGTTTATTAATTAGTATTTTCTGTTATTTTTGAGAAGCGGAGGTAAGTGATTCAGTATTGTTATTAAGTAGAATATTAGAGGGCATTGTGTACCAAGGCCACCACTGCCCACGAATCGGAGATGGCCATTTGAATCTAGGTTGGGTGATATATGAAATCGAATCTCTCCGTCAGCCATATTTATTTCAAGGGTTTATTATTGCCATATAGATCTACAGTGACTGAAGATTTAATAGGCATGGGTAATATGTGAATTGTTTTTCCCAATCCTTGTTTTTGAAGAGGATAAAAGTTTGTTTACCCTTTATATCAAGGTTCCAACAGCGGCCATTTATCGCGATGTTGGTTTTTAAATCGCCACAAGTACGTGCCATCCGTGACTCATGGAAGACTTGAAGGTATGATAAGAGTTTGAAGATTAATATAGTGTTGATCTGGGGATGAACAGTGGTGCAAAGGTATTTTTCTGAAATTAAAATGGTGCTTTTGTGATTTTATTTATATTTTCTTTAGCAGTGGTAAATGTACGCTTTACTTTAAGTAGCAGAAGGACCTTACGAATTCATTTGTTTTTTCTCCAATTTTTTTCTGAATTTTTCGATTTTCATGGTGGTAATTTTTTTTCTATTGATATATATTTATCCTGTACGAAATAGATGCAGCCGTGGTCAATTTGTGGTTTCGTGCAATCATAGAATTTGAAAATGAAACTTTGAACCTAACCTCACCCAGAAACTGCCCTGGGTTAGGTAGTTAGGTTAAGGTAAAACAGATTTGCATTTTCAAATTCCATGGTTGTACGAAACTGCAAATTGGCCACAGCCTTTCCGTGTAGCGTATTGAAACGCGTCTTTCTCAGGTTACTTGTTGTTATAACTGGATTACCACAGCTACCGGCCATTTTTATAAACTTGCCTCCGAAAGTTGTACAGCAGGATTTATAAAGTGTATTTCGCCAGTGTCTGCCAGTAGCCGGCTATATTTAATGTTACCAATGGGCATATTTATGTTTGAAAGCTGGACGTCAAATGCAAGTGTGGTTAGGTTGGATTAGGTTTGGTTAGGTTAGGTTAGGAGGATTTAGAATGTGTAAATATTCTGTCTGTCATTAGCCAGCCATTTTTAACGATCCTAATGCCCATTTTTAAATTTGAAAGCTGGCCATCAAACGCTGGTGAGGTTAGGTTAGGTTTGGTTAGATTGGATGGTAAAATTATCGTTTCAACCCCTAACAGAATTACGAGTTTTTGATGCATTTTGTTAAGTATTTTAGACTTCTAAGACACGACATTTTTGTTGCAAATTATTTTTATTTTACTCGAAGTTAACCTAACCTAACCTTCAAGAGTAAAACAAAAATAATTTGCAACGAAAATGTCATAGAAGAAAAGTGTCTGAGAATTTTCTAAAATACTGAAAAAACGGATCAAAAACTCGTAAATCTGTTAGGGGTTGAAATGATAATAGAACTGGTTGGATTAGGTTTGGTTTGGTTAAATCAATGTCTGCCATTGCTTTGACACAGAATACACTGATGCGTCCAGTCGCAGCGATGGATGGTAAACAGCGCAGCCAGTCAGAGAGATCGCTGGTAAACGCAGATGCTGGTGACCTGGCTGCTTCCTTAACTACCCAAAAACAGGTATATTATGTTTTTTTCCAATCACAGTTCATCAGTTAACTATCTGTGTTGCATATGTACAATGAAGGACACAACTGTCTTCCCAGTTGTCAAACAATAATTCACACCTGGTGAAACACAATGAAAACCCAGTCTCTACTAGTGTGTATTGCAAATAGTTTGATTGTTCCGCTATATATTCATCAGACTTTGGGAAGATAGTTGTGTCTTTCATTGTGTACACACACCAAAAGGTATCGGTGCACACTTGATGCGAAGCAGTTTTGGACGCTGGATGATGGCTGCTGGAAATTGAACTACGAATTTTTCCCCATGTTGATAAACTTGTTCTCTCAAGGATGCTATATGTGGCTTGTTTGTGATATTTTCCAGTCTGTATTGTATATGTATAGCAAATTGATTACAAATAAATCTTACTGAAAATTCTTGAGCTATAATGATCGTTTTGGATATCATTGTATCCTACCTGTGCGATACTTTTTGGTGTGACTGTACCAGAATTACTTACTTTGACGGCATGAGTTTGTTACCGGGTATAATACAGGTGGAATCGCTGCGCCTGTTTGGTAAAGAATTTTCTTACGTTTTTTTTCTCATGTTTTGTTTCTCCACTGATTTTTGTAATTATGATCTTGGTAAATATAAAACTTAAAGAGATTTTGGTTTAGTTAGGTTTGGGTATATTGGAAGGTTAGGTTAGGTTAGGGTAAATACACTTTTCATGATAGAATGCTTGATTTAGTGTCGTTTTAAAGCTTAATCGTACTTTATCGTCATATGTTCAAAAAAAGCAAAACAAAGAAAATAACAAACCAAAATGATGGGTTGAATTTAGGCAAAAACCACAAATACAGGTATTATACTTGCCATAGAAAAATATGAGGCGTCTAGAACCAAAAGGGCATCTCCTCCAATATGATGGTTTTGAGTTAGTTTTTTATTTTTTATACAAGTATTCTTCCTGATGATCATTTTGGTGTATGACATGTTAATATTTTGCCATTTATTGCGGTTTTGGTTCTAGATGCCTCATATTTGTCAAGAATAAAATAATAAAGAGACAAAGCCGTGAGTCACACAGGCTGTGCAGCACCACCATGCACAGAGCAAACATTCCGTGACCTCACACTCCAGTGTCTTTGTTATGATGGGTAAACACGATTTATAGCGAATATTTTACAAAAGTATCCTAAAATGACGTAAAATACGTCATTGGAGTCTCAGAGGTTGGATTTGAAATGACACAGAAATGCATCATTGGAATGTTTAAGGTTGGATTTGATATGACACAAAAACTCATCACTGAAACATCTAAGGTTAGACTTGACATAAAAATGCACCATTGGAATCCTTGAGGTTGGATTTGATATGGCACAAAAACGCATCATTGGGAAGGTAGAAAGAGGTACAGTAAAAGTCCTGTAATCCGAATCGCAGGGGACTGAGGATCTTTTGGACTTTTGGAATTTTGGACTCTTGGGAGGGGCCTCTGAAAACATTAGAAATACTGTATGTACATGATCATTGAATAAACACTGAAAATCCTACCTACCTACCTACCTACTGCCAGATGCCATAATCCTATAAGGGGTGGCCATTTGTCTTTCAGTTATTTGTTTTACGGGGAGGGGCACTAACCCTCCACCAACCAATTTATTGACATGTAGGGAGCACGTATGGTTTGGTTTTATGGTTACCACCCAGCGTTGTAAATGGTTTCTTGGCTTACAGGAAACCATTTGGCTTGTCACTCAATGTAAAGCCACCTGTAAAGGAAAGAAAAGCAATAAGAAGTGACAGGAAAGATGGGAGAAATAGGAAGAGAGGAAGGCAGGCACAGAAAAAGAATGATAAATGCTTAGTAAGAATTAGGCAGCACTACATCAAGTGAGTGGATGATGGTGAGAAATAGGAAGAGAGGAGAGCAGGCATAGAAAAAGAATGATAAAGGCTAAGGAAGAAGTAGGCAGCACTACATCAAGTGAGTGGATGGTGGTCACAACTACCTACACTGAAGATGATATGGATTATTGTTTTACTCACTGGAAATGCATAGAAGTGTAGATGAAGAGTTGCAGGCAGGTACAGCCAAGGCCAAGCCAGATAAAGCCTTAGATAAGGACCAGAAAATTTTGAGAAAAAGACTGGAAATTTATGAAAAAAGACCAGAAAAATTCGATAAAAGACCAGAAAAATTCGATAAAAGACCAGAAAAATTTGAAAAAAGACTAGGAAAATTTGAAAAAAGACCAGGAAAATTTGAAAAATTTCACCTTGACAGATTCGGAGTATTGGGATTTTTGGATTATTGGTGGCCGGATTAGAGGACTTTTACTGTACTGAAAGGCAACTGGGACGTGTGTTGAAGGCGTCCACCATTACACTTGAAAAACACGGCTAAAAACAGTGGGGAATTGAACGTGAACCATTTACCACCCCAAAAATAATGAGAAAAATACAAGTCAGAAAAATACAACAGACTCTCAGAAAAATACAGCAGACTATGAGGAAGAAGAACTGATTTTGTAAGGCACTTCTGCTGCCTGCCCCTTGACTGTGTATCGCCGGGGTCCTTTGTGATCCGCTTCAAAGACAGAATCAGGTGGGGAGTATGACTGGGCCGATACATCCTCCCCAAAACTATTCAACATGCTTACAGCACATATCATTCTGAGGTTGGGTTTGAAATACGAAAATGTGTCATTGGAATGTCTGAGGCTTAAAATGGAAGGCTGGAAGAGGTAGTAAAAGGCAGCTGGGATGTGTGTTGAAAATGTCCACCCTTACACTTGAAAAACGGTTGATACAGTGGAAGGAACACAGCTAAACACAATAGGGAAGGAATTTAACTTGGACCTTTCATTTACCAGCCCAGAAATAACTAGAAAAATATAAAAGACTATCAGGAAGAAGAAGAACTGATTTAGTAAGGCACTTCTGCTGCCTGCCCTTTCCTCTGTATCGCCAGGGTCCTTTGTGATCCGCTCTGAGGACAGAATCAGGTGGGGAGTATGACTGGGCTAATAAACACACTCACTTGGCACTTTTACAGCACATATTATTCTGAAATGTGAATGAAGGTTCATGATACAGTCAGACCTCCCCTACCATGGCTTGCTGTAGTGCAATATTGCTCTAACTTGGAACAATTTTACGTAATTGTAACGTGATCACTGTTAGCGTAATGCGGTAATTTGAATCGGGTGGGCTGTGACGCAGTGTGAGTCGCACAGCCACACAATACTTACGTCATTACCTGCCAATCATGCTTTGCCTTTCTCGCTCTTCCAGCCACCCAACCAATCAGGACCCCCCTACCTCCCTCTCGCCTCCCATGTTCTCCTCTCGGCCCACTCCTACCCACACCATCCTCCTCAGCCAGCCTCGTGTTCTCCCCTTTTACCTCATCTCTGGCGACGTGTGTCTGCTCTTCTCCTCACATGAGGTACAGTACAATAAACAAAAAGTCCTGTTGACCTAATGTACGTTTTATAACCATATTAATGCCTTTAGGAGGGTTAAATTGGGGGGTATATAAAAATTTTGCACCACTGGGGGGGGGAAAGTGGACTTCGGGCAGGGGTGTGGAAGGAAATAAGGGTTTTCACGAGTCCCTGTAACACGATATTTACCTAATGTGAGGTCAGTGCAGAAGCAAATACCCACGTTAGGGGAGGGCAGACTGTATATGTGGCATCCTGTAATCGTAAGTGCAGATATTATCTTTGATAATTGTTAAAACTCAAAATTGCTAAAAGATTAACTTACTGGTTGGTATATGTTATGTGGCACCACATTTATAGACTCGTGTGCGTGCCAAAGTTGCTCATTTTCACGGCCATCATACCCAAAGGGGCCGAATAATTTTAGTGCAGGCATACATCTGTCGAATGATAACGCAGGTGTCCTAAGGCCAGCGCAGCGTGGACAGAACCTGGTGTAGAGTAAAGCAAAGCGTATGTTAACTTAGTAGTGACAGTAAACTCTCAATTATCCATCATTGCAATATCCGGGCAGATGCAATATTCGATGCTTTGGGCTTGGCTCTGGTGAAGCAATATCTAGTGAAATTATGCAACATCCAGCACTGGAACAGGACATAACCAGCTGTTCTGTGCAATATCTAGCTGGAAGGCATATCAACCGGCTTGTAAGTGGTAGGCAGCTAGTGCCCGGTACTGTATTACTGTACTGTATCATTACTGTATTGTATTTTATGTTGAATTTTCATCTTTTACTCATGGGGAAGTTTTTAGAACAGAGGGTCAAGACGGATAGTAACAGAATACGGTCCAGAGCCCAGTGTTGAGCTGTTGGGAGGTTTCTATGCAATATCTGGCGTTTTGCTTTAACCAGTTCAGGGATGGCTGCATTACAGCGCCCAGTGTTGAGCCGATAGGGGTTACTATGCAATATCTGGCGTTTTGCTTTAACTGGCGTAGGGATGGCTGAATTACAACGTGCTGTGTTGAGCCGATTACTATGCAATAACTGGTGTTTTGCCTTAACCAGTGTAGGGATGGCTGAATTACAGCGCCCAATGTTGAACTGATGGGGGGTGCTATGCAATATCCGGCATTTTAACCACCATAGGGATGGCTAAATTACAATGCCCAATGTTGAACTGATGGGGGAGGTACTATGCAATATCCGGCATTTTGCTTTTACTGGCGTAGGAATGGCTGAATTACAATGGATAATTGAGAGGTTACTGCAGTTGTGGTTTGACCTGCAGGCACATGTAAACATGAACCCAGTGGACTGCAGGCTGTGGTTACTCTCCACTGAAGTCCACAGGTAAATGGAGGAATAGTACTTTGTATACTGGAAAATTATTATTTTACCACATGGATGCAGGCTTTTCCAAAGTTACTATATACAGTACAGTATTTATAACCAGCATTTTACATGAAAATATGGAGAGGATGGAGGCTGACAGTTGGGTGCAGAAGGTGAGAAGTGTTAATGTTGGGGGTGGGGTTGTGAGAGGCAGAAATAAAAAGACCTGGGATGAGGTCATACAGTGTGACCTCAGGGACAAGGCACTGAATAGGGAGGCTGCCAGAGATTGAGCAGCATAGAGAGCCACCATTAGGTGACCTTGCTGTAGTTAACTTGAGATGGAGGGATAGGGTGGAGAGGTATATGAGAGAGGGGGGTGTGAGTTGGGAGCAGGGCAGTGAAATGGTGGGGGACAGGGCGACATGGAGGCGATTTGTTTGTGGCCACCCCATATGGGATTGAGGCGTCTGGCAATAGATAGATAGATAACCCACAGCTGTCTTCATTAATTTCATTGATACTACAACATCCTGGGTATATTTTAAGATGACTTTGGAGAGGTACAAGTACAGTATTCAAAAACTAGTGTACTTGCTAAATAAACTGATATGTAAATAAACGACTGGGAATCATCGTGACGGCGAAAAGTCTGATGGTGAATTTTCTTGTTATTGTTGTGATGGTGAATTGAGGTGGCGGCGAATTGCCCCGAAATGTTTATATAGACGTAATATGATGATTATTCGTATAATTCCAAAGTATGTTGATCGTTCACTTAAGGTCATTAGGCAATTATATAAATGCCAATGTCTCGTATGTAGCCTTATGTTAGGATGAAGGAACAGTCGTAAATTGCCTGATTCGCATTTCAATATATTTATACTTTTTCAGTTAATATCCATTATTTGTTGCTATATTTTACATTTATTATAAAAACAGTAAACCACCAACACTTTTATAACTCATATAATTCAAAAACTAGTGTACTTGGTAAATAAACTGATATGTAAATAAATGATGGGGAATCATTCTGACGGCGAATTGTCCTGACTCTGAGGCTAAGGGACAATAAGGGCCTCACAGCCCTCACTCATCACTGTCAGAATTGGCTGGCTGGCTATCAGGGCAGGGCTGGTTGCTGAGGCTGGACCGGTGGACGAGTGTGTGTTGTCCAGTTCCGACCGTGTGGAGACGTTTGTGTTGCGTTCGCTCATTTGGTGTTCACTTAGCTGCAGATGATCCATTGTTGTATCAAATTGTTCTCATCGTATAGTGAGCGTAGAGTACTAAAATGTCGACATCGTATAAGGGAAACAACGTATAAAGAGGCATTGTATAACAAGAGGTTACTGTACCTGGTTTTTTCATTTATAAACTTTGAATAATTCTGGAATAAAATTTTCCATGGCATGCTAAAATATACAAGATAGCCAGAGCTGTTCAGAAAATTTTACAAGACTAAGTATTTCTGTAGCGAATACAAGTAAAGAAAACTTGCCGTGTGGTGGGATGGCAACGTAGTGCACAGTAAGTGGAGTTATAACAATAAATTGTGCTCTGAAATTAATTTCAGAGTTCCTGTGGAAATCTTCAATGGATTTTTGAAGCAACAGCAATATCAGTTTGTGTGTTAGCCAGATCAATGCTGTAGCTGTCACGTTTGAGGGGAAGCCTGTAAATTTGCGCCTCAGTATAGTTGAATATGTGACATACTGGGACTGGAAAGTGATTAAATAAATGATTTTTTTTTTTTTTTTCCTGATAATGGGGTGTTTCTTGAAGTACATCACCTGCAGTTCAAGTGTATACAGTAGTTGATTCATGCAGCAGCTGCAGTGGTTGCTAAAATACTGAAAGTCACAGTACTTAGCTGGGTACAGTACAGCTTTTCCTCTCATTTGAGGCAACATAAATATATAACTTATAAGCCCACTATATGTACAATATAATATTACATGGCAGAAATTACAGATGTCAGAGTTAGGTCAGTGTTGGTAAATGGCTTGTTAGGGAGGTATTTTTCAACAGCCTTTGTGGTCCTTGACACTTAAAGAATGGGTCAATAAAGAAAATCATTTATACTAACAGATAAATGCAATCACATAAGTTCTTTATTGAAATTGGTAATTTGTTTTTGCACCAAAATAATAAGTTGATTAAATTAAGTTAGGTAAAGTTAGCAGGTAAGAAGGAACTGGTTGGTTAGCATGATGACTGATATATTTACCTATTTCAGTCAGACAGTTTTGAGCATAAGTCTTTTGGCTTTAATACAAAATTTGTTAATAAAACAATGCAGATTAATTCAAGTCCTGAGGCATCTTTATGCCAAGAGATTGTCTTACCTGCAAATAGCAGCAGCCCCAGGAAATGGCCTGTACCATGCATGTGTAGTACAAAAAATAATTTTAGATGATAAATGATAGTTATTGTAATGGAGTAGGTGGGTGTAGGAAAGGCAGGGAATACTGGTTTGGGTGAAAGGGTTATATAAAAGCATGAAGTAGCAGCTTAGCAGTGCCTGTGACAAAAAGGATATAATCTATCTATTTATTGCCAGACGCCTCAATCCCGTTTGGGGTGGCCACAAACAAATCGCCTCCAAGTCGCCCTGTCCCCCGCCATCTCACTGCCCTGCTCCGAACTCACACCCCCCTCTCTCATATATCTCTCCACCCCATCCCTCCATCTCATCCTCGGCCTCCCCCTCCCCCCCTCCACCTCACTCACATACACTCTCTTCGTCAGTCTTTCACCCTCCATCCTCTCCACATGGCCAAACCACCTCAGTGTGTTCCTCATAACGTTTCCTATCACATCCACACCACAATGCTCCTTTATATCCTCATTCGTCAGCCTGTCTCTCCATGTGACTCCACAGGCTTCTCTTAAATAACTCATTTCCACTGATCTCACTCTTGACTTGTGTCCTTCCAACAATGAGATAAATATTTAGTGATGCAGAGCAACTTCAAGAATGTGAATAGTTGAGGAGAAAGCTAGGAAAACAGAGCTGTAAGTAGCCTGAAAATGTACCATATAAAACAGACCTGGATGTATACAAGTGGAATTATTTCTGGGCAAAGAGGTAAGATTTATCTAGCAGACTGAGATAGAAAATGAAGACTGCTGTACCTATCTATCTATCTATTGCCAGATGCCTTAATCCCGTACAGGGTGGCCACAAACAAATCGCCTCTTCTACCAAGCACTGCACACTGTTTGAAGGGATGGGTAATAATCAAGAATGTGAATACAAGAGGAGTATAATTTATTGAGCCAGAATGAACATTTATTTGTAATAACCAAGACAGGGAAGATGGCAATATAATGGGGAAGAAATTTAGCCAAATCCATAGAAACTGAATGTACAACTGTGACAGTACACACATCAGATAACCTGTATATTCCAACATGTTCTGCTGGCTATGGCTGGATGACAGGTGTGGAAAGACATTGCTGGGAAATAAATGAAGGAGTGTTTGTGCATCCCTTGTGTGTTGGTGCTGCAGTGAATGTCACCATTCAACCAACTTGTACAGAAGCAAGGCAGCATGAATGCTAAAAATGATTCTGTAATAATTATGTATTTACATCTTGCAGTACAAATTTAGAAACATATGATGTACTGCTACGTGAAAAGAGGTGCTTTCAGGATACCTGGCAGGAAACATATCATGGAAGTCTATGAAGTATGCAATAACACATTCACTTTGTGCTGATAAATTCCAATCTTTAATAACCATTTCCAGCAAATAATGGCAAAACAGGGTGAATTATAATACATGCTGAGCCTGCACAGTACACTAGTACTGTACCTTGCTCATACATGCATCCTTTTTATACATTCTACTGTAATTTTTTATCAACTGTAATGCATATATACATATTTTCAACATAAAAACAGCAGCATAGAATGGGTTTGTGAAGTTTCTGGTTTATTAACAAAAGAAACATTTAAAATTTGCACGGTGTTAGTGCTCATGCAGCGCATTCTCACCCAATCTGGCGACTGTCGCGACATTCAAACTCCTGAACTGGGTTTGGCCGAGACTGACGGTCCAGATTTTTTATAGTACGGATGACTGATGCTGAGGAATGGATGACGGCTGAACGTTGCCTTTGGACCGCCTAAACTTTGGGTTTTTATAGCATGGCCCTTAAGCTGTACATCTAACCCTGTCCACTCGTACGCTGATGACTCCACCCTTCACCTTTCCATTTGGTTCCCACAACGTCCATCTCAGCAGTTACTTCAACAAACAAGGGATGAGGCTATGGCACACCTAATGTCTGACTTGGCTCGTATCTCTGACTGGGGTAAAAATAATCTTGTTTTTAATGCATCAAAGTCTCAGTTTTTACACCTATCAACCTGACAAAATCTTCCACAGGCATACCCACTGATGTTTAATAATATCCAGCTCAATCCTGCATCGTCCTTGAACATAACATATTTGGGGTTTCATTCTCTCTGGGTTAAAAATAATCGTCGTTTTTAATGCATCAAAGTCTCATTTTTTACACCTATCAACCCGACAAAATCTTCCACAGGCATACCCACTAATGTTTAATAATATCCAGCTCAATCCTGCATCATCCTTGAACATAACATATATGGGGTTTCATTCTCTCTAATATCACACATTGCATTATTTATTGCACTTGTTGCACACTTGTACTCCTGTGTTTTATCATTTCACTGCTGTCTCAGCCCTGCTGCACTCTGTCCTTTGGTGGGTAAAATGATGATGATGATGGTCCTGATTTGTGATGATGATTTATGATGATGATGGTGATGATTTATGATGCTAATGATGATGATGGTGGTAATGATTTATAATGATGATGATTATGATTTAGAATGCTGATTATAAGTGATGATTTATGATGATGATGGTGATAATGATGGCTAATTTACTGTATATTAATAATAATAATGATGGTGGTGATAATAATAATAATGATGATGATAGTAATTTATGATAATAACAATAATAATACCAGTAATAATAATAATAATATCTATAATAATAATAATTTCTATTCTCCTTATAAGGGCAACACTGGATTGGATGATGAATGAATAATAATAATAATAATAATAATAATGCTTTTTCCTTACCCACAGATCACACTGTGATCCATCTCCCTCACCAGAAAGCCTGGATCCAAAGAAAGAACTTGGAAATTACACCCCAAATGAGTCTCCTTGGTTACTAGTCAAATCAGCCCTCCAGTCTGACTACACTTGGTCATCAACTGAGCTGAAAGGGGCTAGGGATCTTTATGAGGTAGGATTGAGTCTCCTTGGTTACTAGTCAAATCATCAATACTGTATAAAAATGAGTCTCCTT
Organism: Coenobita brevimanus; assembly: GCF_032717465.1. Lineage (NCBI taxonomy): Eukaryota > Metazoa > Arthropoda > Malacostraca > Decapoda > Coenobitidae > Coenobita > Coenobita brevimanus. The sequence continues at coordinate 2,704,288 of NC_136991.1, forward strand.
GGTTACTAGTCATATAATCAATATAGGAATGAGTCTCCTTGGTTACTAGTCAAATCAATATAGAAATGAGTCCTTGGTTACTAGTCAAATCATCAGTATAGGAATGAGTCTCCTTGGTTACTATGGTACGTCTATTTTATGAAGAGCGTTTGGGCATTGTCCCTGTTGGGGAGTCCCCATCCCACAGTGTTGCCATACTTTGTACTGGGAAACTTAATCGGAGTAGAGAAAAGGCGCAAATGACAACTCTCCCTCCCAGCACACCACTCTCTGTCTCTCTGCATATAGAAATTGCATTTTTTATAGATTTCTTTCTATAAAAAGTCTATACAATTTTATGAATTATTAAAATTTGAGGAAAAGCCTCCTGACTGACTGTCTCTCTCTCTCTAACATTATTTTTTATTATGATTGTGATTTTCTCCTTAAAGTATGATGTTTTATTTGTGGTTTATAATTTTGATTTATTTTCCACACCACTTCTGAGGTTGAGGAAAAGTCTCCTGACTGTCTTGTTGTGCTCCTATTCAATTTCCACCACATTCCCTCCCTCCCTTCCTCCGTCATGCCTTTTCTCCCTTATCTCCGGCCTCTCTAACCTTCCTCCCTCGCTGTCTGCCTATACCCCTTATCTCCATTCCCTTTCCCTCCTCTCTCTCCCTGTTACTGTCTGTCTGTCAACTTTATGTTTTTTTTATGAATGTGATACTTTCCTTAAAGTATGATGTTTTATTTGTTCTTTATAATTTCAACTTTTTTTCCACACCACCTTTGAGGTAAAAGTCAAGGCATCTTTATCTCTCTTCTGTCGCTAGTCCAATGGTCATTGCTCCTCTGAACTGTCTGCTTGCATTCCTCCACCTCTATGACAGGCACATAGCACCTGTCTAGCAACAAACTCTCATCCCTTTTCTGTCCAACTCTCTAATGCAAGAGTTAACCATTACTCCCAGTCCTTCATTTATGCAACAGGTCAACTCGAACTGTCTCCCTCTGTCTGTATTTCCTACTGTAACTGTTACACCCAGTCTTTCATTTATGCAATAGGTCAACTCTGGAACTGTCTCCCTCTGTCTGTATTTCCTACTTTAACTGTTACCCCCTGTCGTTCATTTATGCAACAGGTCAACTCTGGAGCTGTCTGCCTCTGTATTTCCTACTTCCTATGATCTCCAGTCTTTCAACCGCAGTGTGTCCAGGCATCTCAAAATGGACGCAGCTTGAATTTGGCTCTTTTGTATTGTATTTTTCTTGGAAGGAACAGTTTGTGGGCTCCTGGCCTTTGGTTCCTTCTTCCTTGCACAAAAAGAAAAAGATAGATAGATTGATTGATTGATAAATAGATAGATAGATTGAAAGCCTTACTGTTTGCCTTATATATATTTTCTTGGTATTTCATCCCCAAGGGAGCAGAAGGAATTGCAATACAAAGGTGTTGATGGTCATTGACAGCCATGTGTTGACACCCGTGGTGGCACTGACATGTGGACACGGTTGGCTCTGAAGCAACACATGGCCAGTTTAATCCAAGACGTAGCAGTACAAAGGTGAAGGCGTTGGCACCTGTGGCAGTGCTGACATGTGGACATGGGTGGGGCTGAAGCAATGCCTGGATCTGCACCATCTGGTTAGTTGTTTGTTTTATCTGTGTCCATTGCAGTTGTTGTTGTTGAGTAACCCTGGTCTGTGTGGCTGAGCAGACCCATCAACCACAGGCAGGCAACCACCCCTGCAGGGCCATCCCATGCATTTCTCCACCCACTTAACAGTGGCACCATAGTAGCCTCCACATCAGCCTGTTATTTGGTGTTATGGTTACCACCCAGCATTGTAAATGTTTCCAGCTTAAAACAAACCATTAGGCTTGTCACTCAGTGTAGAGTCACCTGAAGTGGAAAGAAGAGTAATAAAAAGTGACAGGAAAGATGGGAGAAACAGGATGAGAGGAGGACAGACAAAGAATTCTGATAAAGTTGAAAGAAGAAGTGGGCAGCACTACATCGTGAGTGGATGATGGTGAGAAATAGGAAGAGAGGAGGACAGACACAGAAAAAAAATGATAAAGTTGAAGGAAAAGTAGGCAGTACTACATCAAGTGAGTGGATGATGGTGAGAAATAGGAAGAGAGGAGGACAGACACAGAAAAAGAATGATAAAGCTGAAGGAAGATGTAGGCTGACCTACATCAAGTGAGTGGATGATGGGAGAAATAGGAAGAGAGAACAGACACAAAAAAAGAATGATAAAGGTGAAGGAAGAAGTAGGCGGCACTACATCAAGTGAGTGGATGATGGGGAGAAATAGGAAGAGAGGAGGACAGACACAGAAAAAGAATGATAAAGGTGAAGGAAGAAGTAGGCAGCACTACATCAAGTGAGTGGATGATTGTGAGAAATAGTAAGAGAGGAGGACAGACATAGAACAAGAATGATAAAGGTGAAGGAAGAAGTAGGCGGCACTACATCAAGTGAGTGGATGATTGTGAGAAATAGGAAGAGAGGAGGACAGACAGAGAAAAAGAATGATAAAGTTGAAGGAAGAAGTAGGCAGCACTACATCAAGTGGGTGGATGATTGTGAGAAAGAGAAAGAGAGGACAGACACAGAAAGAATGATAAAGGTGAAGGAAGAAGTAGGCAGCACTGCATCAAGTGAGTGGATGATGGTGAGAAATAGGAAGAGAGGAGACAGACACAGAAAAAGAATGAAAAAAGTGAAGGAAGAAATAGGCAGCACTACATCAAGTGAATGGATGATGGTGAGAAATAGGAAGAGAGGAGGACAGACACAGAAATATAAAGGTGAAGGAATAAGTAGGCAGCACTGCATCAAGTGAGTGGATGGTGGTGAGAAATAGGAAGAGGGAAACAGACACAGAAAAAGAATGATAAAGGTGAAGGAAGAAGTAGGCAGCACTACATCAAGTGAGTGGATGATTGTGAGAAATCGGAAGAGAGGACAGACACAGACAAAGAATGATGAAGGTGAAGGAAGAAGTAGGCAGCAGTACATGAAGTGAGTGGATGATGGTGATAATGTTTTCCTTCGCAGATTATGTTGACGTGCAGGAGTCCTTGATATAGCCGAACCCTAAGCTGAAGGATGCCAGGATGGAGGTGGTGTGTGTTTGTGTATAATCGCATCTGCGGCGTCCACCCCTGAGTTGGTCGGAGGCATTGTTGGTCAGCTGGGATATGTGTCGGCGATCAAGTATATTTACAGTTAATTTCCTGGCATAACATGGATATATTTTACAGGATGGACTGTATTACCTGTTATAACCTAGATATGCTTTCCCAGGACAGGATAGGTTTGTGTGGAGGTGACTCTGCTCTCCATGCTGCTCATCTGTGGCTGCCTCCCTTTTCAGTGCCTTACCCCTAGTGACACTCCATGCTGCTCAGTCTCTGGCAGCCTCTCTATTCAGTGCCTTAGCCCTAGCGGCTTTCCATGCTGCTCAGTCTCTGGCAGCCTCCCTATTTAGTGCCTTATCTCTGGTGGCACTCCATGCTGCTTGATCTCTGGCGGCCTCCCTATTCAGTGCCTTATCCCTGGTGGCACCCCATGCTGCTCCATCTCTGGCAGCCTCCCTATTCATTGCCTTATCCCTGGCGGCACTCCATGCTGCTCCATCTCTGGCTGCCTTCCTATTTGGTGCTTTACCTCTAGTGGCACTCCATGCTGCTTGATCTCTGGCAGCCTCCCTATCCAGTGCCTTATCCCTAGTGGCACTCCATGCTGCTTCACATCTGGCAGCCTCCCTATTCAGTGCCTTATCCCTGAGATCGCACTCTATGACCTTGTCCCAGGTCTTTTTCAGTCTGCCTCTCACAACCCCATCCCCAGCGTTCACGCTTCTCACCTTCCACACTCAGCTGTTATCCTTCATCCCCTTAACATGGCCACACCATCTCAGTCTACCCTTCCTCATCACATACCATCTCATTCTATCCCTCCTCACCAAAAACCATCTCAGTCTACCTCTCCTCACCACAAACCATCTCAGTGTACCCCTCTTCATCATAAGCCATGCCCCCCCTCATCACAATCTACCCCTCCTTATCACAACACCATTACACTCCAGTCCCATCCTTCCTCTCAACTCTTCCATCATAAACCCAGCCCCCCCAGGCCTTGCACTCATGGACGCACTGCACATCCACCTTATCATTGTCATTTCTGTATGTTTGAGCCTGCGAATATCCTCCTCCTCTACTGCCCGAGTCTCACTATCATACAGCATTACACTCCTAACACATGCCACATACAGGATTACACTCCTATCACATGCCACATACAGCTTTACACTCCAAACACATGCCACATACAGCATTACGCTCCTAACACATGCCACATACAGCATTACGCTCCTAACACATGCCACATACAGCATTACGCTCCTAACACATGCCACATAGATCATTACACTCCTAACACATGCCATATAGAGCATTATACTCCTAACACATGCCACATACAGCATTACACTCCTAACACATGCCACATACAGCATTACATTCCTAACACATGCCACATACAGTACAGCATTACACTCCTAACACATGCCATATACAGCATTACACTCCTAACACATGCCACACACAGCATTACATGCCTAACACATGCCACATACAGCAGTACACTCCTAACACATGGCATATACAGAAAAATATGATAGTTTTTCTGATGTAACTAAGATCTGGTTTTGCAAGATTGAGGCATGGAAATATTCTGTAGTGTCTTGTCTATCCTGGGAAATATATTACAGTAGTTTTTCCCATCTAGTTTTGCCAGAATAAGAGGCATGAAAATATTCTATACAGCCTTATTCATCCTGTGGAAAGACATTATTGTTATGAGAGGGAATTATTCATATTTGTGTGTGTGTTTTGCTGGTGTGGATAGCCCCTCTTAGTGGTGTGGATAGCCCCTCTTGGTGGTGTGGATAGCCCCTCTTGGTGGTGTGGATAGCCCCTCTTGGTGGTGTGGATAGCCCCTCTTGGTGGTGTGGATAACCCAGAAGTATAACCCCTCTTCATGGTGTGGATAACTCAAGAATAATCCCTCTTTTGGTGTGAATAACCCCTCTTCATGGTGTGAATAGCCTCCCATGGTGGTATGAATAGCCCCTCTTCATGATGTGGATAACTCAGAAGAATAACCCCTCTTCATTGTGTTGACAACCCAAGGACCCAGGTTCGTGTGGCATGAAAATGGCTGCCGGATGGAAAGACTGGGCTCGTCTCTCAGCAGCATCCACCCTGGGTTTCGAAATGCCATCAGTCTGCCTCTTCTCCAAACACCAGCAGCCAAACGCACACCCATGTTTGGTTAAAAACGGAACATCGCAATTTCAAGTGTTAATGAAGATGCCTGGAAGAATTGGTTGTAGCTAGAGTGTACAGTATTATTATTATTGTTGTTATAATGATAGAAAATTATTATTATTGTTATTATTATATATGGAAGAATTATTATAGAGAAAGTAAGAGAGATATCAGAAGTCCTAGTGAGTGATCAACAGGGTGGCTTTAGGAGTGGCAGAAGATGTGTGGATCAAATATTTGCAGTGAGACAGATAGCAAAGAAGGCTTGTGAGAAGGACCATAAGGTGTTTATGGCATTCATGGATCTGGAAAAAGCATACGACAAGGTGGACAGAGAGGGATTGTGGAAAGTTTTGTGCATGTACGGTGTAGATGGTAAGCTGCTAGGTGCCGTCAGGAGTTTTTATGATGGTAGTGAAGCATGTGTAAGGGTTAATGGGCATCTAAGTGAATGGTTCACGATAGGTGTGGGCGTGCGACAAGGTTGTGTGATGTCCCCATGGTTGTGCAATATATATATGGATGGGGTGATGAGAGAAGTAAAAACACGAGAAATGGAGAGAGAGATGGCGTCGGTAATGAATGGTGATGGATGGAATATCTCTAATTTGTTGTATGCTGATGATTCAGTGCTACTTGCAAGTACCGGACAAGAACTTGGCAGGCTAGTGCAGAGTTTTGCTGATGTCTGTGAGCATCATGCCTTGAGAGTAAATGTAGAAAAGAGTAAAGTGATGGTTACTGTGAGAGAAGGTGACTCCCAGTGTGATGTTACAGTGAATGGAGAGAGACTGGAATTGATGAGAGAGTTCAAATACCTGGGTACAGTGATAGAAAAGAGAGGAAAATGTGCAAAAGAAGTGGAAAGTAGAGTGGCACAAGGAAGGAAAGTAGCTGGTGCAATGAATGCTTTGATAAGAAACAGTGGCTTGAGTGTTGCAGCTGCACGAGGCTTACATGAAGGAGTGTTAGTGCCAACTTTAACATATGGATGTGAGACTATGGTGGGGCATGAAAATGAAAAGTCAAGAGTAAGAGCAGTGGAAATGGGACTGCTGAGGAATGAATTATTATTAGGTTTATTGGCTTCTAGAATCCAGCATTTGTACTGTAATCTTTGTAAGTCCATTTTTTTTTTTTTTTTTTTTTTTTTTTTTTTTTTTTAATCATAAAGCAGTGAACAGATAAACATGTGTACACCCACAACTGTACACTTGATCACAAAAGTATGTAATGGGTCATGTGATTTCCTAAAGCATTTACAAGTACTGTGAAGTGGCGGGGGACAGGGCAACTTGGAGGTGATTTGTTTGTGGCCACCCCGTACGGGATTAAGGTGTCTGGCAACAGATAGATAGATTTACAAGGAGTGTTGTGTATCGGCAACTTTAAGCCTCAGTCCAACACTTACCGCACCACACTTTGTCATCGAGATACACATGCTGAAGTGACTGCATGTTTAGTGCACATGGCGATTTGTTGCAAGTTGAAAAATGAAGGATGTTAAAGAGCATCGTGTTTGCTATTTAAAAACTTTGGTTTCTTTTTGAGGTACAGTAATACAAGCAGTTCTGTCATAATCATTCAGTGTTTTTGTAATTCTCTTTGACACACTCTCACCAGTCTTAGTCCCTTGTGTGCTGGCAGTTCAGAAATAATTGTACATTCTAATATATTCACAAATCCAGTGCTCTCTCCCCAGTTTGAGTCCTCCATTATAGTACAAGTAGTTCTGTCATAATCATTCAGTGTTTTTGTACAGGTATAGCCAGGTTTAATGATGCAGTTGGTTAGATAAAAACCCATCACTAGGCGGGGTATGGTATATCAGGGTACCCGTAGTTTTAACATGTAATGGGATGTGTTTACCAGCCTTGGGTTTCCCCCCCAACCAAGTCCTAAACCCACCCAAATGAGTCCAAAAACAACTGTAAAGCCAATCTAAATGGCCTAACAGCGTAAATGAAGCTAAACTAAGCCTAACACCTGTAAATAACTCACTAAAACGAACAAATAAAATCTGAAAATCATCAAGTATAAGTCTGGAAAAAATCAAGCTTAGTAAATTGTACCCCAAAATGACAATGTTCACCCCACCTATGGCTAAAACACATTAATCCATGTCTAAAAACAGTTTATAAATCAACCTAAACAAAAATGACAATGTTCACCCCACCTATGGCTAAAACACATTAATCTAAGTCTTAAAACAGTTTATAAATCAACCTAAACACAAAAATGACAATGTTCACCCCACCTATGGCTAAAACACATTAATCTAAGTCTAAAAACAGTTTATTAATCAACCTAAACACAAAAATGACAATGTTCACCCCACCTATGGCTAAAACATATCAATCTAAGTCTAAAAACAGTTTACAAATCAACCTAAACACAAAAATGACAGTTATGGCTAAAACACATTAATCCTAATCTAAAAATAGTTTATAAATCAACCTAAACACAAAAATGACAATGTTCACCCCACCTATGGCTAAAACACATTAATCTAAGTCTAAAAACAGTTTATAAATCAACCTAAACACAAAAATGACAATGTTCACCCCTCCTATGGCTAAAACACATTAATCTGTCTAAAAACAGTTTATAAATCAGCCTAAACACAAAAATGACAATGTTCACCCCACCCATGGCTAAAACACATTAATCTAAGTCTATAAACAGTTTATAAATCAACCTAAACACACAATTTTAGTCTAAAATATCATCAAAATCGGTAAAAAAAATCAGAACCCATCGTTAAACCTTGGCCATTGTTAGGCGGGGTATGGTTGTATTTCTGTCTCCATCGTTATGCTGGGGTATTGTATATTGGGGTGTTACTATATATGAAAGGTATATAAGAGAGGGGGGGTTGTGAGCTGGAGGGGAAGGCAGTGAAATGGCAGGGGACAGGGTGACATGGAGGCAGTTTGTTTGTGGCCACCCCTTACGGGATTAAGGCGTCTGGCAATAGATAGATAGACAGACAGACAGGTAGAGTGATAGATAGATAAACTGTCTTGGCTTACCCTACGTTTTAGCTGATGTAAGTGCGTCCCAAACCTTTCTTCCTTCCATCTTGTAATGTGTTGTCCTTATGTTGTTTTTGTGTGGTATATGCTCGGGTGATTTCCAACCTCTTACTGATTTTCTTGGCTGTGTCTTGGCTTGTCTTGATTATGTGGCCCCCTTGTGCTGATTGTGATTTTTACTTTAGTTATTATTATTATTATTGTGATTATTATTATTAATACTATTGCATTTACAATTATTATTATTATTATTATTATTTCACTCATCTTAAATGTCGGGACCAACTGCCTAGCCCCGGGCTCCTACGTTCCTCATGGGGCAGTGTAGGATTCGATGATGGATGGATTACTATTACTATTTCATTTATTATTATTATTATTATTGTCTTTTCCATGCCCAGTAATTTATCTATACTAGAATCCTTTATTTGTAAGAGTTTGACATGATGATGACTATGGTGATGATGATGATGATGTAATTATATATGTCATAGGTTAATTCACAGGCCATATTACTACTGTACAGTATACTCTCATTTATCTGCAGTTGGTGAAGCTTTGTGGTTAGGTTAATTCTAGGGGGAGGGGGAGACTGAGGATGAGGTGGAGGGATGGAGTGGAGAGGTATATGAGGGAGGGGGGAGTGAGTTAGGTTAATTCTAGGGAGAGGGGGAGACTGAGGATGGGGCAGAGAGATGGAGTGGAGAGGTATATGAGGGAGGGGGGAGTGAGTTAGGTTAATTGTAAGGAGAGGGAGGGACCGAGGATGAGGCGAAGGGATGGAGTGGAGAGGTATATGAGGGAGGGGGGAGTGAGTTAGGTTAATTCAGAGGGAGAGACTGAGGATGAGGCGAAGGGATGGAGTGGAGAGGTATATGAGGGAGGGGGGAGTGAGTTAGGTTAATTCAGAGGGAGAGACTGAGGATGAGGTGAAGGGATGGAGTGGAGAGGTATATGAGGGATTGGGGAGTGAGTTAGGTTAATTCAGAGGGAGAGACTGAGGATGAGGTGAAGGGATGGAGTTGAGAGGTATATGAGGGAGGGGGGAGTTAGGTTAATTCTAAGGAGAGGGAGAGACCGAGGATGAGATGGAGGGATGGAGTTGAGAGGTATATGGTGAGGCTTTGTAGTTAGGTTAATTGTTTTGTAATTCCTGGGTTGGGGTGCATTGTTAGCTTAATTCTAGGGAGAGGGGGAGACCGAGGATGAGGTGGAGGCATGGGGTTGAGAGGTATATGTTGAAGCTTTGTGGTTAGGTTAATTCTGTAGAAACTCTTTTGAAGTTAGGTTAATGGTTGTGTGTGTGTGTGTGTGTATTGTCATGTGGAGTTAGGTGGAGAGACAGACAGACTAATGAGGAAGTTAAGAGAGTTGTTTGTGTGTGTGTGTAGAGTTATGTGGAGAGACAGACACACAAATGAGAAAGTTTAGAGTGTTGATTGTGTATGTGTGTGTGTGTGGTTATGTAGAGTTATGTGGAGAGTGAGACACACACAAATGAGAAAGTTGTGGTGTTGATGTGGATGTGTGTATGTAAGTGTATGATTTCATGTGGATTTATGGGGAGAGAGAGAGAGAGAGCTGTGAGGAAGTTAGTGTTGTGGTGTGGATGTGGAGTTATGTGGAGAGAGAGACAGACAAATGAAGTGAAGGAGCGTTGTGGTGTGGATGTGGATGTGGAGTTACATGGAGAGACAGACTGACAAATGAGGAAGTCAAGGAGTGTTGTGGTGTGGATGTGGAGTTACATGGAGAGAGAGACTGACAAATTAGGAAGTCAAGGAGCGTTGTGGTGTGGATGTGGATGTGGAGTTACATGGAGAGACAGACTGACAAATGAGGAAGTTAAGGAGTGTTGTGGTGTGGATGTGGAGTTACATGGAGAGAGACTGACAAGTGAAGGAGTGTTGTGGTGTGGATGTGGAGTTACATGGAGAGAGAGACTGACAAATGAGGAAGTGAAGGAGTGTTGTGGTGTGGATGTGGAGTTATGTGGAGAGACTGGAAAATAAGAGACTGACTAGGAGAGGTGGAGGAGGGAGAGGGAGACCAAGGATGAGGTGGAGGGATGGTGTGAAGTAATAAGAATGAATGTGATTTAAGTTGGAGGGAGGGAGGGAGGGGAGATTAAGGGTGAGATGGAGAACGAGGATGGTATGAGTTGGAGGCAGGGCAGCTTGAGGGTAGAGGAGAGGACTGCATGGAGATAGATAGATAGATAGATATTCCAGTGTGGTGAGAGGCATAAATACATACATACATACATACATAACACATACATACCTACCTATATACATACATACATACATAGGTAACATACATACATACATAACACATACATACCTACTTATATACATACATACATACGTAACATACATACTGTACATACATAGGTAACATACATACATACATAACACGTACATACCTACCTATATACATACATACATATGTACATGGTTATATATCTGAATACCAAGTTGAGGTTACATGAATTTTGATAAGCCATAGATATGGGTTAGCAGTGAGTCTCCTTGGTTACTAGTCAAATCAACCCTCTAATCTGACTATACTTGGCCATCAACCGAGCTGAAAGGGGTTAGGAATGAGTCTCCTTGGTTACTAGTCAAATCAACCCTCCAGTCTGACTACACTTGGCCATCAACTGAGCTGAAAGGGGTGGGGGATCTTTGTTATGAGGTAGGAATGAGTCTCGGTTGCTAGTCAGATCATCAATATAGGAATGAGTCTCCTTGTTTACTAGTCAAATCAACCTGCTAATCTGACTACACTTGGCCATCAACTGAGCTGAAAGGGGTGGGGGATCTTTGTTATGAGGTAGGAATAAGTCTCCTTGGTTACTAGTCAAATCAACCCTCCAATCTGACTGCACTTGGCCATCAACTGAGCTGAAAGGGGTTAGGAATGAGTCTCCTTGGTTACTAGTCAAATCAACGCTCCAGCCTGACTACAGTTGGCCATCAACTGAGCTGGAAGGGGTTAGGGATCTTTGTTATGAGGTAGGAATGAGTCTCCTTGGTTACTAGTCAAATTTACCCTCTAGTCTCATTACACAGGCCATCAATTAAGCTGAATGGAGTTAGTTCTGAGATAAGGATGAGTCTTCTTGGTTACTAGTAAAATTTTCCCTCTAGTCTCATTACACAGGCCATCAGTTGAGCTAAAAGGAGGCGGAAAATTGTGTTAATTTAGTTATGAGATATGATTATGATGATGGTGAAAGTGGATGGCCGTTTTTTGAGAGGAAGCATAAACTGGTTTAATTTGATTTGTATAGTGATACTAGAGATGACATAGGCAAAGGGTGAGGACAGTATGATGATGATGGTGATGATTTGTTTGTGATGATGATGGTGGTGATTCGTTTGTGGTCACCCCTTATGGAATTAGGGCGTCTGGCGATAGATAGATAGATAGATTTGGTTGTATTTGAAATGGTTGATGAATTACGTAACTATAGACCATACGTACTGGCAAAGGGTGAGGCTGGACTGTTGTTTTGTATAAGCCTACTGTATGTGTACCTGAACTCAATGGACTGCAGGCTGAAGTTACCCTCATCCTGCAGTCCACCACCCTCCTCCTTCAGGGTAACAGGGAGGGAGTTCAGGTACAATTAGCCACATGAAGGTTTGTACATCCATCACCACCACAACACCTTACATACACTACTATACACACTGGTAGATAAATGTACATACTGATAGATAAATGTACATACTGATAGATAAATGTACATACTAATAGATAAATGTACACACTGATAGATACTTATAGGTACTTAATAGATACTTGTAGATACTTTAGACACACTGCTATACTCCCTTCATCTTAACTTGGCCTAAAATCACCATCCATCTTGAATACTGAGCTATGTGATGAGGTTAACACTATGATGCTAGTCACGAAGAAGTGCTGTGGAAAGTATGCAAAAAGTGAATGAAAGGATGAGAAAAAAAATGCATAAGTAGACATATAAATAGATAAAAGGAAGATACTGTTTGCCAAGTTGGAGTGAGCGGAGTATAGATGGGGTTAGACTGCCGGCACTGCACTTTGAGGCACTGTATTGCACTGCACCGTAGAATATCATCAGCCTTGGGTTCCTTCTTCCTCTCAATACTAAACACGTACATCAGTTTATTTATCTGTCTCTCACCCTTTGCCAGCCTGTTATGTATTGGAGTCTCTTTGGTTACTAGTCAAAATAAGTCTAGGGTGATACAGAGCATTGATGACCACATAGGCCTTGGGTTCCTTCTTCCTTGCATAAAAAACACTGAACCATCAATTTATCTGTGTCACCCTTTGCCAGCCTGAGTCTCCTTGGTTACTAGTCAAAATAAGTCTAGGGTGATGTAGAGCATTGATGACCACCTAGGCCTTGGGTTCCTTCTTCCTTGCATTAAAAATACTTAACACCTACATCAGTTTATTTACAGTATCTATCTCACCCTTTGCCAGTCAGTTTGAGTCTCCTTGGTTACTAGTCAAATTAGGTGTGATATAGATCATTGATGACCACATAGGCCTTGGGTTCCTTCTTCCATACAAAAAAAAACATCAGTTTATTTATCTGTTTCACCCTTTGCCAGCCTACATCTCCTTGGTTACTAGTCAAATTAAGTATAGATGAGATAAAAAGCATTGATGACCGCATATGCCTTTTGTTCCTTCTATGCAAAAAAAAAAAAAAAAAAAAAAAAAACCTACATCCATTTATCTGTGTCACCCTTTTCCAGCCTGTTATGTATTGGAGTCTCCTTGGTTACTATTCAAAATAAGTCGGGTGATATAGAGCATTGATGACCACATAGGCCTTGGGTTCCTTCTTCCTTGCATTTAAAAAAATGCGGAACATCCACATCAATTTATTTATCTGTCTCACCCTTTGCCAGTCTGCATCTCCTTGGTTACTAGTCAAATTAGGTATGATATAAAGCTTTGATGACCACATAGGCCTTGGGTTCGTTCTTCCTTGCATAAAAAAAATACTGAACACCTACATCAATTTATTTATCTGCATGTCACCCTTTGCCAGCTTGTTATGTATTAGAGTCACCTTGGTTACTAATCAAATTATATCAGTTTATATACCTGTGTGTCACCCTTTGTCAGCCTTTTGAATATTAGAATGAGTCTCCTTGGTTACTAGTCAAATTATATCGGTTTATGTACCTGTGTGTCACCCTTTGCCAGCCTTTTAAATATTAGATTGAGTCTCCTTGGTTACTAGTCAAACTTGCTTCCATGTATTGGATGGTGCTGTGATAGTTTCGTATTGCAATGTTTATAAAGGCTCCTGCTTGATCTCTGGCAGCCTCCTTATTCTGTGGCTTAACCCTGGTGGCTCTCCATGCTGCTCAACCTCTGGCAGCCTCCCTATTCAATGCCTTATCCCTGGTGGCTCTCCATGCTGCTCAGTCTCTGGCAGCCTCCCTATTCAATGCCTTATCCCTGGTGGCTCTCCATGCTGCTCAATCTCTGGCAGCCTCCCTATTTAGTGCCTTATCCCTGGTGGCTGTCCGTGCTGCTCAGTCTCTGGCAGCCTCCCTATTCAGTGCCTTATCCCTGGTGGCTCGCCATGCAGCTCAGTCTCTGGCAGCCTCCCTATTCAGTGCCTTATCCATGAAGTGGTGGCTCTTCATGCTGCTCAGTCTCTGGCAGCCTCCCTGTTCAGTTCTTTATTCCTGGCAGCTCTCCACACTGCTCAATCTCTGGCAGCCTCCCTGTTCAGTGCCTTATCCCTGGTGGCTCTCCATGCAGCTCAATCTCTGGCAGCCTCCCTATTCAGTGCTGTATCCCTGGTGGCTCTCCATGCTGCTCCATCTCTGGCAGCCTCCCTATTCAGTACCTTATCCCTGGTGGCTCCTCATGCTGCTCAATCTCTGGCAGCCTCCCTATTCAGTCCCTTATCCCTTAGGTCACATTGTATGACCTCATCCCAGGTCTTTTTCGGTCTGCCTCTCACAACCCCACCCCCAACGTTCGCACGTATTATTATTGTTGTTTTTTCTTGTTGTTGTCCTTGTTTTTGTTATTGTCCTTGTTCTTGTCATATTGTTTGTTGTTATTGTATTTGTAAAGTCAGTGATATGGAGAGTGAATATGATGCTCTTGTAGTCCACCATCGTCCTTTTGGGGGATAGGGAGGGAGTTGAGGGACGTGTGGATAGGTGGTGGTTATATCAGTGCCACCACGTGAAGGCTACCATGCCACACCGCACCACACCATACCACACCACACCACACCACACCACACCACACCACACCACGCCACACCACACCATACCATACCACGCCACACCACACCACACCACACCACACCATACCACGCCACACCCATTATAGCAGGTGTATGGATGGTATTAAGTACATAAGTGTGGGTGTTTGTGCATGTAGGGTGTAGTCAGGATTCCAGGGGCTTGAATGCTGGGTGGATGAGTGTGTGGCCCATGTATTTTGGCTGAATTTTGGTTGGTTTTCCTTATATCATTTTTTTCAATTGCTGTGGGGGTGGTGGTGATGATGAGGAGCAGGAGGGTGATGATGGTGATGACTGATAATGATGATGATGAATATGGTGATGACTGACGATGATGATGGTGGTGATGATTGATGATGATGATGATGAAACAGTGCTGGTGGGGTGAATGAGGAAAGGATGGAGAATGAGAGACTGACTGGGAGAGTGTGAGTGAGGTGGAGAGTGGGGAATGAGGAGGGGGGGAGTAGAGGGATGGGGTGAAGAGGTATCGGTATATGATAGATAGATAGACAGAAATAGTTAGGTTCACAGATAGATAGACAGACAGATAGCAGCTTGATCACATAGGACAGGGTGACACAAGCAGTTTATTCTTGGCTGCTCGTTCTAGGATTATGGATAGTTAGATAGATAAATGGATAGATGTAGATGGAGAAAGACTGTCAAAATGGACAAGCAGGTAGATAAATATATAGATAGATAAACTGACAGATAAGTGGGTAGACGCAGACAAAGGCTGATAGACAAAATAGACAAGCAGGTAGACAGAGATATAAATAGATAGACGTAGAAATATAGTTAGGCTCACAGATAGGTGTACAGATAGATAGATTGCTAGCAGGGTAACAAGAATTTTAGACATATGAGAGTTAATAAGAGACTATGGATGGATAAAAGTGGATAGGCAGATAGATAGATACAGATGGATAGACAGATAGATAGGCAGACACATGCAGATAGATGGATATACAGACAGACACAGATACACGTGGATAGATAGATAGATAGATGGACAGAGACGATAGATGAACACATATAGATAGGCATAGATAGATAGATGGATAGACACAGGTAAATGGATAACCAGACAAATAGATGGATAGATAGACATCCCAAAGTATCAAGAGTTTCAGACAAAACATGAGGCAGGCATTGGTAGATAGATGGATAGGCAGATAGATACAGGTAGATGGATGGATAGATAGATAGGTAGATAGACACAGATAGATGGATAGGTAGACACCCCAAAGTACCAAGATTTTCTGATGTGTAACCGTTAAATGAGAGTATAGTGTATATCAATTGTCCTGGGTGTATATCTATTGCTGGTTCTATCTATTTAGTAGTAGTAGCCCCAGGTTCATCTAAATGTAAACCCCATTCCATTACCAGAGGGAGACCGAGGATGAGATGGAGGGATAGGGAAGTAGTTGAGGGATGTTTGTATAACCAGGCAGTGGAGACACCCTGTTATATCAGTGCCACCACATGAAGGCACCCCTCTCCATTACCAGAGGGAGACCGAGGATGGGATGGAGTGGAGAGGAGAGAGGGGTGTGTGAGCTGGGGGGGAGAGCAGGGATATGGCAGGGGACAGGGTGACATGGGGGTGATTTGTTTGTGGCCACCCCTTGCAGGATTAATATCAGCATTGTTTGTATTAGTAACATCTAAGAGGAAATTAGGGTGGAATGGGTAAAATAAGTTACTGAAGAGGAGGTGTTTGGAAATTACCTGATTCATATCTGATATTTAGTCACAATAAGGTGCAAGAGGTTGAATAAGTTGCTGAGGAGGAGTCGTTAGGAAATTCCCTGATTGTGACAAGATACGTAGCCAAGAAGGTCAGTGATATGTTGGAAAGTACGAGACTGTCCCATCTTGATTGTGTCCTGCCCTTGTTTATTATTTAATGTATTTTATACTGTATTTTTGTTTTATATCGTAGGGATGAGTGAGGCTGCTCACTCTCATCTTAAATGTCAGCACCAATTTGACTAGCCCCGGGCTCCTGCGCCCCTCATGGGGCAACGTAGGATTGGATGATGGATGGATGGATGAATATCATTTCATCATCGTCATCATCATCTGTTGTCAATTCCTTGCCTGTAATATTACCTCCTCCTGTGGCTTAGGATTTCACCACAGTACAGGCATTTTCTGCTGTCCGATCCATCGCTATACCATACCCTGCCACAGTGACGTGAAAAAATTAACACCTTCCCCACCTAGCGATGGCCAGTCCCTAGTTTTCTGATGGGTTTTTTATTTTTTATTTTTTTTACCCATTTTGATATTTTAGACAAAAATTGTGTGTTTAGGTTATAAACTGTTTTTAGACTTACAGTAGATTAATGTGTTTTAGCCATAAGTGGGGTGAACATTGTCATTTTTGTGTTTAGGTTGATTTATAAACTGTTTTTAGACATAGATTAATGTGTTCTAGCCATAGGTGGGGTGAACATTGTCATTTTTGTGTTTAGGTTGATTTATAAACTGTTTTTAGACTTAGATTAATGTGTTTTAGCCATAGGTGGGGTGAACATCGTCATTTTTGTGTTTAGGTTAATTTATAAACTGTTTTTAGACTTAGATTAATGTGTTTTAGCCATAGGTGGGGTGAATATTGTCATGACTTATTTTTGATGATTTTATGATATTTTTGGGTTAGGTGAGTTATAAACTGCTTTTAGGCATAGTTTAGCTTGTTGTAAAGCTGTTTGAGGGTTTAGGTGAGCTAGACACTTATTTTTGGACTTTTTTGGGTGGGTTTAGGACTTGGTCAGGGGGAAACCCAAGGCTGAATAATGCATCCCTATACTTTACATGTTAAATCCACCCCGAGATACAATACCCTGCCTAACGATGGGTTTTTACTTAACCAATTGCATCGTTAAAGTGGGGTATACCTGTAATAGTAATAATAATAATCTATCTGTCTATCTATTGCCAGACGCCATAATCCCGTAAGGGGTGGCCATTTGACGAGTTATTTGTTTTGCGGGGAGGGGCACTAACCCTCCACCAACTCACTTGTTGACATGTAGGGAGAATAATAATAGTAATAATAATAATAATAATAATAAGTCATGCAACATCCCTGTACTTTGTGTTAAAATGTCCCTGTTAACGATACTCTGACTCAATGATGGGTTTTTACATAACCAATTGCATCGTTAAACTGGGGTATACCTGTAATAATAATAATAGTCACACAACATCCCTATACTTTCCGTGTTGTAAAAGTCCCCATTTATAGCAGAGACGCCCTGTAATTCATATATGACTTGCTTACATGTACAAGTGTTGTCAGTGGAAAGAACTTAAGAACAGTTGTCAGTGGAAAGAACTTAAGAACAATTGCCACGTATTATACTGTTGTTCGTTACTAAGTGGTCAGGATGTGCAGTGAAGGGTGATGTGGAGGTGATTTGTTTGTGGCCACCCCTTACGGGATTGAGGTTTCTGGCAATAGATAGATAGATAGATAGATAGTCCTTTACGTCACATTCAAGCATCAATGAGAGCGTCAGTCAGTATCTCTCCTGTCTGTTTCATGGAGCTCTGTTGCCTGTGTGGTATGGTTGGCTTCATGTATGTTTAATGTTATGCAGTGGCTTTAGGTGTATATTTTCATTGATGTGGGGGTGGTAATATGTACCTATGCTGCGTCACATTCAAACATCAATGAGAGCATCAAACAGTCACTCTCTGGTCTCTGTTTCATGGAGCTCTTTTGCCTGTGTGTTGTGGTTGACTTCGTGTATGTTTAATGTTATGTAGTGGCTTTAGGTGTATATTTTAATTTATGTATGGGTGATATTATGTACCATTGTCCAGCAATGGAAAATTCTCCTACCTGTGTGTGATGGCTGCATTCATTGGCCCATAAGGAAGCTCCCAAACACCTTTCCCATAGTGATTTACTTTGCATTTTACACATTGCCTTCCTCATGTGTGTTAATCAGTCTAATACCACCATACTCTGTGTAAATACTGCAGACAACTATATTAGCCAACTGTATCTTAAAATAAATTGGTAAGGGAGAGGTGTTAGGGAGCCTCTTTAACTGCCAACGGTATAAATATGTAGTAGAATGAGATGTATATTATCACTGATGTGTGGGTGACAGGCTTCTGAACACCTTTTCCATGGTGATTTACTTTCCCTGTTACTCATACATCTTAATATTCTCTTGTATGTTATTTATGTGATTTTATTAACATGGTACTGATCAGTAACATGCAAGATGATGATAAGGTGTAAGGTACAAAATAAGTTGCTGAGGAAGAGGTGTTAGGGAATTACAGTCACTTAGAGTATAACCCTTGTGGATACATTAGATAGATAGATAGATTCCTGCTGCTACCACACTATCTGCCTATCTATGTAATGTATCCACTACCACACTGTCTGTCTATCTATCTATCTAATGTATCCACTAGATGAAGAGGGTTCGTGAAGGCTGTATCAACCCATGTTTATTTGTATCTGTATTATTACTGATATAGATGGAGGGATGTAGTGGAGAAGTGTATGAGAGGGGGGTTTGAGCTGAGGGTAGGACAGTGAAATGGCGGGGGACATGGCGACATGGAGGTGATTTGTTTGTGGCCATCCCTTACTGGATTAAGGCCTCTGGCAATGCATAGATAGATAGATATTACTGATGCTAACATATTCACTTAAGGAAATCAATACTAAATACACCCCAGGTGTCACGTGTGTATTTTCCAGTGTCGCCACATGTATTGTGGTAGGTGAGGGCGCTCACCATCCACTCACTTGATGTAGTGCTGCTCTTGGGTGGCAGCTTATTCTTTCTTCCTTCTTTCCTTCCTTCCTCCTATGTCCTTCTTTCCTCCACTCTTTCCTCTTCCGTCTGCCTGTGGGTGACTCTACACTGAGTGACAAGCTAAATGGTTTCCTGTACACCAGGAAACCATTTACCACGCTGGGTGGTAACCATATAACCAAATTTAGGCGCCTGGTGGTTTAGTGGGTAATTAAGGCACTCCAGTCGGATTGAGCCGGTGCAGGTTTATATCCAAGGGGTGGTTGGGGTTTATTGCTCATGTAATGCCACTCAGGGATGAGTGAGGCTGGTCACTCACATCTTAAATGTCAGGACCAGCTGGCCTAGCCCTGGCTTCCTACGCTCCTTACGGGGCAACACAGGATTAGGTGATGTATGTATGTATGTCACCACATGTAGGTTCCTTATCAGTGTACAGTAATTGATGTTTGATAGTTATGTATATGAGATGGAGCTAGAGTATGTGAGGCTGTGATTAATTATATGGCCACTGTCACTAAGCATAGTGTTGGTAGTTTGTGTGTGAAGTTTGAAGTTATGTTTTTGCAAGAGCTGGGATAGGATGCTTGAATGATATTGTTGATAGTGTGAATGTGTTTGCGTTAGGTTTGCAGTAGGTGTGTGTAGTGTAAGGTGATGCTGTTCGACTGGGCATAGTGTTGGTAGTTTATAAGTGCTGTTAAGTAGGGTTTGCAATAGGTATGTGTATGTAAGGTGATGCTGGGAGTCTGTACACTTAAATGATTGTTCTGTGCAAGTGGGCATAGTGTTGGTAGTTTATAAGTGTTGTTAAGTAGGGTGTGCAATAGGTGTGTGTAGTGTAAGGTGTTGGTAGGATGTGTTGGCATTGTATATCACCCATGTCACTTGCCATATTGTTGACAGAAGTATGTGTTGTTAAAGTTAGGTTGAAATTATGTTTTTATAAGAGCTGGGATTCTTGAGGCTTGAGTGTGTGTCCTGTTCGCTGGTGCTGCTGTTGGTGGTTGGTTAGGTAGTAGATGGGTGGTTACCATCGTCCCTGGGAGGTACTACCATGGGAGTGGTGTGGGGGCAGTAGCCTGGTACCTGGCCCTGCACAACACTCCCAGGCGGGGAACTCAGCCACATGTACACAGTAGTCACAGTCCAGGATCAGACTACTACACATACACTTACATACACATACACACACACACTACACATACATACACACACTACACACACACATCACTTGTACATAACTACATATACACACTATACATACACACTACACATACACATCTCTTGTACATAACTACATAAACACACAATACATACACATCGCTTGTACATAACTATATATACACATTACATATACATATCTCTCATACATAACTACATATACACACTACACATACTCATTTCTTGTACATAACTACATATACACACTACACATACACATTTACACATTTCTTGTACATAACTACATATACACACTACACATACACATCTTTTGTACATAACCACAAATACACACTACACATACACATCTCTTGTAAATAACTACACACACTACACATACACATCTCTAGTACATCAACCACATATACACAGTACACATACATCTCTCTTGTACATAACTACATATACACACTACACACACATCTCTTGCACATAACTACAATCTGTTCACTAGGCTGGGTTGGATTTGTCAGCCTTGCACAACACTCTCAGGCGGGGAACTCAGCCACATTGATGCACTTTTCGTATTCCACACTGAGACGATACTTAATCTGAACTGAAAGGGGTTAGGGATCTTTGCCAGGTTGGAGTGAATGGACTGTAGATGCTGGTAAGAGTCAAACGAGGCATACTGAATCATACATAGGCCTTTACAATGATATATATGTGTAATACTGTTAATACGTCTTTTGGATTGTGCTTGTATTATTATTATTATTATTATTATTATTATTATTTTGAATGCTGCCTACCTCATGTATTAGGTGGAAACGGTGATGGTGGTGGTGGTGATGATGGTGTGATGGTGGTGGGGATGATGATGATGATAGTGATGGTGGTGGTAGTGTTGGGGATGATGGTGGTGATGGTGGTGACGATGATGATGGTGGTGGTGATGATGATGATGATAACGCCTATACTTTTGTGATAGTTCTAATTTCCTTGGTCCTGGATCCTACCTTACCTCATCCTGTGTGTGGGAAGTGTGATGATGGTGGTGATGATGATGATAGTGATGGTGGTGGTGGTGATGATGGTAATGGTGATGGTGGTGATGATGATGATGGTGACGATGATGATGATGATTTTATGCTAGTCTTTTATTATATATTTTGATTGCCATAGGAGAGAGAGAGAGAGAGAGAGAGCAGTAAAGTGGGGGCATAAAATAACTCTAACTGGGAAAGCTGCATCCAGGTCATTATTCTTCCCTTAACCCTCTACTGCATAGTGGTTTAGCCTACAAGATGAACACACAAATTTTCTCCTTGAATAAAAGTGAGGAGTTAAATAGAAGGAAATACACAAGATAAACCACCTAGGAGATTGATTTAAGGATAAGGTTTTCTTCTTGAATAAAAGCGAGGAGTTAAATAGAAGGAAATACACAAGATAAACCACCTAGGAGATTGATTTAAGGGTAAGGTTTTCTCCTTGAATAAAAGTAATCAGTTGACAGAAGAATATAACCCAAGCTAATCCATTGCTACAAAAGTATTATTATTAATTTGTTAACACTTTGTTTACAAACACCTTCTTGTAACCAGCTTATTCCATGGCTGGTAAAGAACAGAGATATTTAAACTTCATGCAAGTTTTCTCCTGGAAGAATATTATCAGGAAATAAGCAGCACAAAGTAAAGTGTTAAGTATTCCATTGCTGTAAAAGAACTGGGATGGTTTTTATTCTCAGGTACAAGTTTTATCCTGGAATAAAGTCAGGAAGTAACCATAACACAGCTGAATTAATACCACTGCATGAAAATTAAGTAGCACAAAGTAAAGTGGTAGTATTCCATTGCTGTAAAAGAACTGCCACTGATATATAAGAATTTTGGATTTATTTTTAACCCTACATACATTTTCCCATAGTCAAAATTTCCGTCAGCCATTGATATATAAGAATTTTGGATTTATTTTTATTTTTGACCCTATATACATTTTCCCATAATTAAAATTTCCTGATAAAATACACAGAAGGTCATAGAAAGTTCACCCATTGATATACCAGTATAAGAATTTTGGGTTTATTTTTCATTATTTTTGACCCTGTATACATCATCTGCATCAAAATGTTAAAAATTATTATTTTTGACATATACATTTTCCCATAGTCAAAATTCCCGATAAAATACACAGAAAGCCCAAGAAAGCTCAGTCATTGATGTATAAGAAGTTTGGATTTAATTTTCATTATTTTTAACCCTATATACATTTTTCTAGACTCAAAATTTCCTGATAAAATACACACAAAGCCATACAAAGTTCAGCCATTGATATATAAGAAGTTTGGGTTTAATTTTCATTATTTTTGACCTTATATACACTTTCTCAATATGTCAAAAAAATGGTAACCAACTATGCAGTGATGGGTTGGGGGGGGGAGGGAAGAATGTACCTGGATGAGGTTGGGTTACATGTACACCTCATGGGATGTTTGTGTGTAAGTACTATAAGTAATGTTTAAGTAATAACCTAAGTAATGTTTATACAGTCAGAGCCGTATTATTAAAACCGAGAGTGTGAAACCCTAAGTAGATCTATAATTCTTATCATATAAAGAACACCAGTTAAGTTTTAGATGTGATTAGCCTCAGCAGTGGACAGGAAGGTTAGACAAGGTCTATGTCACATTTTTGGAACACATGGATGGGTTTAATTAGCCTGCATCCCACATTACAGTTCAGTCAGCACCATACAGGAAGGTCAGGCAAGTTCTACCTCATTCTTGGAACGCCTGGTATTGTTAGAATTAGTTAGCCTGCATCCCATCACAGCGTCGTTTGCAGTGATACAGGAAGGTTATGATATCAGGTAAGGGTGTGACCGTACCCTGATGCTCTCTGTTTTAATAATATGGGCATAAGTCCTTTTATAAGGCTGGGATGCAGCAGGGAAAATACTGCTGGAAGTAAAGCAGATTATTTTGAAACAGGTTTGAATGACGAGGAAGGAGCTTGAGAGAAAAAAAAAAAAACTATGAAGAATGTGAAGCAGTAATAATTGGAGAGAAGGTCCAATTTATCAGCAGTTTAGAGAGAGAGAGAGAGAGAGAGACCTGCCGTATTTCATGAACGAGGATAAAAACAATATCCATCCTACTGTCCCTTAATGCCTCAGGAGCATAGGGGAGAAAACCGTATCTGTAATATTCTGGCACATCCCTGTCTGTTGTGGGAGAAACTAAGGATTTGGAACGCATCCTTTACTAACTGAAAAAAATTTAATAATCCAAAATTGCATATTTTAAAAAAATTGCAATATTTTTAAAAGCATCCCTGTCTCGTATGGGGAAATTTTTGATCGTTTGGAATGATACCTCTTGTGCATATAAAAAAATGGTATTTTGGAAAGCATCCCTGGCTTATAAGAGGACTGACAGAATGTATAATATAAATTGTCTATAATTTCGTAGTGTTTGTATTAATAGTCGGACTTACGATCAGTTTCCTGCCGTAGCTGCGATGTCTTGTTTGCAGGCCGGACAAGGAGAGAAGAGGAGAGAGAGCAGTATTTACCCCATGTCTCTTAGTTACGAGAGGAAATTGATCCTAAGTGTGTGAAACCCTCGTAAGATTTAAACCCCACGTACCCCAGGAGGTTCAGAATTAGCGTACGTTAAACTGAGATGAAATCCAGCTGGTGTAATTCAGTATGTTAAATCCAGCTGGTGTAATTCAATATGTTAAATCCAGCTGGTGTAATTCAGTATGTTAAATCCAGCTGGTGTAATTCAGTATGTTAAATCCAGCTGGTGTAATTCAGTATGTTAAATCCAGCTGGTGTAATTCAGTATGTTAAATCCAGCTGGTGTAATTCAGTATGTTAAATGAAGATGGCTAAATTCAGTATGTTAAATCCAGCAGGTTAAGGGTGAAAATCCTAAGCATCCCATGAGGTGTTAGCCTTTATGGAACTTTTTTTTTTTTTTTTTTTTTTTTTTTTTTTTTTGCTCTCGGTGCATGGTGAGTGAAAGGTTAATGGAGAAAGAGAGTGTGTGTGTGTGAGTGAGTGAGTAGTGTATAGAAAGATATGTCCCAGTCATCATCCTAACTCTAGTAGTAGTAGGTGCAGCCTCAGATTCATGTTAACGTGAACCTGGTAGACTGCAGGCTGAAGTTGCCCTGATGCTAAAATCCACCATTCACATTTTGGAGAGAGAGAGAGAGAGAGAGGGATATTTGTAAGACCAGGCAGCTGCACCCCTTCATCATACTGTGCCACTGCGTGAAGGCCTACCTCTCCAGCTCCATCCTGATTATAATTCCCACGTGCAAAAGGGTAAGGAAGGATTCAGCACCAAGGTAACAGTATAAATAAAGAAAAAGATAAAATGCTAATAAGAGGCAAGCGATACCAAAAGCATGCTCAGAGAAATGGGGTACACAAATATTCACACATCATTCTAGCCAGTGGTTGTCTCTTCTACATAAGACCTGGCCACCTTAGACAACCTCTTTTTGTGCAACCATCATCATCATTATCATCATCATCATCATTTTCATTACCGTCATCATCGTCATCATCATCATCATCATCATCATCCATTACCATCAGCATCATCGTCATCATCACCTCAGCTCCAGTTTCCACCTAAAGCCTGAGTGAGGTAGAATTCAGAAACGGTACGAAAAAACATAAAAAGTGAGAATAATCAAAGGGCCGCACACTTGTCATTCAAGCCTTTGGAATCCCCAGCTGAATGTAAAACAGTGGGAGATTTATCAGTTTCTTGTAGTTTCTTGTTTGACCACACAGGAAAATGTCTGTTATATGGACTTCATTGAGCCTTGGTCTTAAAGTAGGATGAGTCACCTTGGTTAGTAGTCATGTCTAGCTGTACTTTGCCATCAGCTAAGTTGAAAGGATTCGGGGATCTCCTTGGTTACTAGTCCTGTCTAGCTGTACTTTGCCATCAGCTAAGTTGAAAGAGTCAGGGATCTCCTTGGTTACTAGTCCCTTCTAGCTGTACTTTGCCATCGGCTAAATTGAACGGATTCGGGGATCTCCATGGTTACTAGTCCTGTCTAGCTCTACTTTGCCATCAGCTAAGTTGAAAGGATTCGGGGATCTCCTTGGTTAGTAGTCATGTCTAGCTGTACTTTACCATCAGCTAAGCTCAGACGAGTCCTTCCCAGTTTCCATAGAATGTCCTCTTATTTCACCCTGGGCGCTTTCCACCATGGTTGCTGCCACGTCCCTCTGTCATTCCATATTGCCTTCCTCAAAGTCGTCCACCTCTTCCATAGTTCTTAGATCTTCCTTTGCCTCTGCCCATCCATATTGCCTTCCTCAAAGTCGTCTACCTCTTCCCTAGTTCTTAGATCTTCCTTTCTCGCACATCTTGTCAAACATGCTTCTGCAGTCCATGTCTATACCGATGGATCAAAAATGGCACAAATTACTGGGTTTGCAGTTCAGCTCCCTGATCATTTATATCAGTATACCCTTCAGTAGCTTCAGTTATGACGGTTGAACTTCATGCTTTATTACTTGCAGCCGTAAATGTTACAGCCATCCTTCATCGTCCTTCGTTCTATTCTCTGACTCCCTTAGTGCACTCCTTCTGTTGCAGTCAACTTCGCATTTCCATCCACTCGTCTTAGAGATTCAAGAGTGACTGTTTCGTCTGTCAAGAAAAAATCAATGTCCTGCTGGGTGCGAGGTCATGTCAGGATTCCTGGTAACGAAACTGGATGCCTTGGCTGGAGCAGCCCTCCAGTGCCCTTGTGTGCCCTCTCGATCTGTTCCAGTTTTTTATTTTCCTGTCCTCCGAGCATTCTTCCGACAGCGGTGGCAGTCTTGCTGGTCCTTGTTGACTGGTAATAAACTCCGGACTGTTAAATCTTCTGT
Source organism: Coenobita brevimanus (assembly GCF_032717465.1). Taxonomy (NCBI): domain Eukaryota; kingdom Metazoa; phylum Arthropoda; class Malacostraca; order Decapoda; family Coenobitidae; genus Coenobita; species Coenobita brevimanus. The sequence continues at coordinate 2,730,808 of NC_136991.1, forward strand.
TTCTCCATGGTCCAATCCTTGTCATCGTAACCGCCGTTGGGAGACTGCCCTTTGCTCGGTTACGGATTGGCCTTACTCGTGGGTATTTGATGTCTGGCGATTCGCTGCCTTTCTGCCCTGCTTGCAGTGTTCCCCTGTCAGTACACCACGTTCTCAGTGCCTATCCTCGACATGCAGGAATTCATCTTCGACTATTCCGTTCTTATCCTCACTCTGCCAGTTTTAAGCGATATTTTAAGCGAATCTTGGTATTTTTCTGCTACCTGTTTAATGTCCTTTCTAACTCATTTAGGGATTTTGTATGATAATTTTATCTTCCATTTTTCCCTTATTTTCCTCCTCTTAAATATTTTCATTGTGATGCGACTTAGTGCCATATGGTCTTTGTTACCTGGTGCTACCTTTTCATTTCACTCACTCCATGGTTATTAGTCGAAATGGGTTTGGGAACGAGTCTCCTTGGTTACTAGTCAAAGGTTGGGGCACAGAGTCCTTGGTTACTAGTGAAAATGTATGAAATTGAAAAGGAAATAGATGGAGAAGTAGCATCAACAAACTCTCATCCCTTTTCAGTGTAACTAATGCAAGAGTTAACCGTTACTCCCAGTCCTTCATTTATGCAACAGGTCAACTCTGGAACTGTCTCCCTCTGTATTTCCTACTTTAACCGTTACTCCCAGTCCTTCATTTATGCAACAGGTCAACTCTGGAACTGTCTCCTTCTCTGTATTTCCAACTTTAACCGTTACTCCCAGCCCTTCATTTATGCAACAGGTCAACTCTGGAACTGTATCCCTGTCTGTATTTCCTACTTTAACTGCTACTCCCAGTCCTTCATTTATGCAATAGGTCAACTCTGGAACTGTCTCCCTCTGTCTGTTTCCTACTTCCTATGATCTCCAGTCTTTCAAACGCAGTATGTCCAGGCATCTCGAACGCATCTTGAATTTGGCTCTCGTAATTTTTTTGGTTTTTTCTTGGAACGGTATTGTGGGCTCCTGGCCTTTGGTTCCTTCTTTCTTGCACAAAAAAATGGTGAAGGGGGTTTGGGAAGTGAGTCTCCTTGGTTATAAACGGAAAAATGTATAGATGTATGAAAGGACTATATTAAAAAGGAAATTAAAAGTGGAGAACTATAGGAAAGTAAGTTAAAATACAAAAAGGTATATTACAAAAAATAGGAATCGTAAATGGAAAAAATCTTACGTATATGACATGGTAAATAAAAATGAAGTATCTAGGGGAAAAAATGTATTTAGAAATTAACTCAAATTGGGAGATACCTGCATAGCAGTTGTTCAGGATATACATAATTATTAGTCTCCTTGGTTACTAGTCAAATCAGTCCTCCAGTCTAAGCAGTCTGAGCTGAAGGGAATTAGGGAAGTCTCCTTGGTTACTAGTCAGATCAACACAAGGCAGTTGCTGAGAAGGGTTAGGGAAGTCTCCTTGGTTACCAGTTAGATAAGTAGGCCATGGACTAAGCTGAAAGGGGTAGGAATGAGTCTCCTTGGTTACTAGTCAAAGGGGTTAGGAATATTAGGTTAGAAAAATGCTTTGTGGGTAGTTAGGAATGAGTCTCCGTGGTTACTAGTCAAAAACAATCCACTTAAGCTACCAAAAAATTCTATGGCTCTACATACTTCCCATAGCACTTCTGCTTGACTAGCATCATTCCAGTATTAAATTAGCACTAGGTATTGTTAGGAATGAGTCTCCTTGGTTACTAGTCCAAGGGATTATAGAAGTTGTAAAGCTGTGTTCTCTTCCCCTCCACTTCAGTCACTCCTAGTCAGTCTCTCTTCTCCATCCTCTCTCCCTCATCCTTGGTCTCCCCCTCCACCTCACTCCTAGTCAGTCTCTGCATCCTTTCCACCTCATCCTTGGTCTCCACCTCACTCACATACACTCCTAGTCAGTCTCACCTTGTTCTCCCCATCCATGTACACACTCTCGTAGTCAGTCTCTCCATCCTCCACCTCATCCTTGGTCTTCCCCACCACCTTACACTCTCCTACTCAGTCTCTCTCCATCTTGCACCTCATCCCGTTCATTTGTATATTAGAGAGAGAGAGTTAAGAGTATTTATAGGAAGGAGAGAGCGAGAACGGGTTGAGTATTTAGAGAGAGAGAATTAAAGTTGCTAGAAGAGAGACTGAAGAAAATGAGTGTGAACGGATTAGAGTGTGGAGTATGTGAGAGAAAGTGAAAGAGAGTGAATTAAATATTGCTAAAATAGAGACTGAAGAAAATTATTGTTCACTTCTGCTGTCTTTAAGTGAGATAGTTCACCTTGAGAGAGAGTGAAGTAAATGTGGCTAAAATAGAGACTGAGGGAAGATTATACATTGTTATTCACTTAAATAATTCACGGTGAGAGACTTGAAGGACAGGAAGGGATTGGTGCAGCCTTCATTACTCATGTTGCCTTCAGTTAAACATGTGTTGTCAGAGGTTTAAATTATGCAGTATTCCTGTGCATTCATTATTATTATTTTTATTTTTATTATGGACCAGTTTTAACTTTCATTTTATTTATTACTACTGGTATTACCATTTTTACTATTTATTATTATTACTATTATTATGTACTGTATACCTTCAAAACTTATTAAAGTTCTTGTTTGCCATATATACTTTGTTTTTAAATCTCTGTTATATTGGTAGGTGAAAGTCGGTTAAATTTATGTTCAATTGTTCTTTTGTTCATCTGTTATGTTATTTTTGTCTGTGGCACAATATTAATGTTATTCTGTTCTGTTTATCTGTTGTTCTCTCCTCTTTTATTTCTCTTTTCTCCCTCCTTACCTTTCCTCCCCACCACCTCACCCTGACCCACACCCACCCTCATCCTCACACCCACCCCACCCTCACACCAAAGCCCATCCTCACCCTCACCCCACTCACACCCATCCCACCCTCACACCAAAACCCATCCTCACCCTCACCCCACTCACACCCATCCCACCCTCACCCTCACACCCACCCCACCCCTCCACTTCTTCCCTCTTCCTCTTCCCCCCTTTCCTCCTCCTCGTCGTCGTCTTCTCCCCTTCTCCTCCTCCTCCTCTTCCCCCCCCTCACCTCCTCATCTTTCCCCCTCCTCCTCCTCTTCTTTCTCCCCCTCCTCCTCCTCTTCTTTCTCCCCCTCCTCCTCCTCTTCTTTCTCCCCTTCCTCCTCCTTTTCTTCTTCCCCCCTCCTCCTCCTTTTCTTCTTCCCCCCTCCTCCTCCTTTTCTTCTTCCCCCCTCCTCCTCCTTTTCTTCTTCCCCCTCCTCCTCATCTTCCACCTCCTCTTCCTTCCCCTTCTCCTCCTCTTCCTTCCCCTTCTCCTCCTCTTCTTCCTTCCCCTCCTGCTCCTCTTCTTCCTTCCCCTCCTGCTCCTCTTCTTCCTTCCCCTCCTGCTCCTCTTCTTCCTTCCCCTCCTCCTCTTCTTCCCCCTCCTCCTCTTCCTCTTCCTTCCGCTCCTCCTCTTCCTCTTCCTTCCACACCTCCTCTTCCTCCCCCACCTCCTCATCCTCTTCCTTCCCCTCCTCCTCTTCCTCTTCCTTCCCCTCCTCCTCTTCCTCTTCCTTCCCCTCCTTTTCCTCTTCCTTCCCCTCCTTTTCCTCTTCTATCCCCTCTTCCTCTTCCTTCCCCTCCTCCTCTTCCTTCCCCTCCCCTCTTCCTCTTCCTTCCCCTCCCCTCTTTCTCTTCCTTCCCCTCCCCTCTTTCTCTTCCTTCCCCTCCCCTCTTCCTCTTCCTTCCCCTCCCTTTCTTCCCCTCCCTCTCTTCCTCTTCCCCCTTCTCCTCCCCTTCCCCTTCCCCTCCCCCTCCTCTTCTCCCCTTCCCCTTCCCCTCCTCCTCCTCTTCTCCCCTTCCCCTTCCCCTCCCCCTCCTCTTCTCCCCTTCCCCTTCCCCTCCCCCTCCTCTTCTCCCCTTCCCCTTCCCCTCCTCTTCTCCCCTTCCCCTTCCCCTCCTCTTCTCCCCTTCCCCTTCCCCTCCCCCTCCTCTTCTCCCCTTCCCCTTCCCCTCCTCTTCTCCCCTTCCCCTTCCCCTCCCCCTCCTCTTCTCCCCTTCCCCTTCCCCTCCCCCTCCTCTTCTCCCCTTCCCCTTCCCCTTCCCCTCCTCTTCTCCCCTTCCCCTTCCCCTCCCCCTCCTCTTCTCCCCTTCCCCTCCCCCTCCTCTTCTCCCCTTCCCCTCCCCTTCTCCCCTTCCCCTCCCCCTCCCCCTCCTCTTCTCCCCTTCCCCTCCCCCTCCTCTTCTCCCCTTCCCCTCCCCCTCCTCTTCTCCCCTTCCCCTCCCCCTCCTCTTCTCCCCTTCCCCTCCCCCTCCTCTTCTCCCCTTCCCCTCCTCTTCTCCCCTTCCCCCCTCCCCTTCTCTTCCCCCCTCCCCCTCCTCTTCTCTTCCCCCCTCCTTTTCTCCCCTTCCCCCCTCCCCCTCCTCTTCCTCCCTCCCCCTCCTCTTCCTCTTCTCTTCCCCCCTCCTTTTCTCCCCTTCCCCCCTCCCCCTCCTCTTCCTCCCTCCCCCTCCTCTTCCTCCCTCCCCCTCCTCTTCCTCTTCTCTTCCCCCCTCCTCTTCTCCCCTTCCCCTCTCCTCTCTACTAGGGAAGTAATACTCGTAAGTACAATGTACTTTTAATAGTGTACTTTTATTAGTAGTAACAAATAAGTGTGTGTGTCCTACCAATGTGTGCTCACAGGTGGACTAACGTAACAGGTGTAAAATATAAAGTAATTACCTTTTTGAAGTCCTTTGAAATGTACATCTGCAAAAAAGATATTAAAACCTGTAAAAAAAGATATATTAATAAACCTGTAAGAGAAAAGAAGAAATATTAATGGAAAGGAAGACTCATTCACACTGATGTGCAGGGGTGGGGGACCTAGCCAGCTCCAGCTGCACCTCCACCAGGGGGTCTGGACCAGTCACTCACCCCTGGGCAGCATAGTGGACTTGGTGAGTGGAGGGTGTGGTGGCTGGGGCCACCACACCCTCCACTCACCAAGTCCACCACAGCACTGAGGGTGGTGGTGGTGGCAGTGTGTGTCTGTGGGTGGGTAAGGTCCACACACACACTACTGCACACCACCACCACCCCCAGCCACTGATGGTGGTGGTGGTGGCAGTGATGGGAGTGTGTTGTGTGTGTATGTATGTGTGTGTGTGTCTGGGACTAAGTCTCGACACACACATACATACACACACCACACACACACACTTCTACCACCGCCACCACCACCACCATCTTGCTGGGGTGAGGGGCTGAGTCAGAGCACCCTGGATGGAGGTGTGGGGGGGGGGGACCCACTGGAGCTGGCCAGGTGGGGGAAGGGAAAGGCGGTAAAGCTGGGAGGGGAAGAAGGAAACGATGAGTTGGGGCCGAGATGGGGAACAGATTGCCCCGCCGGCAGGCCAACCCCGTATAATCCCGTTAGGGATTGGGTAATCTGGCCCTATCTAAACCCCTGCCCACCCCTCCCTCCCTCCCCTCCCAGCCCTTCCCCTTCCCCCACCACCCCTGCACATCATGGCTTATATTGCCACTGGGTACGGACTCCCTACCACCTCACTCTTGACGGATTATTTACACACATGTCCACCTAAGTAACCTCAAGTAAGTTGCTTAGGTATAATATGCAAGATAAATCACTGAGTGAGAGGTGTTAGGGAGACCCTAACCAATGACAATATGAGCCGCATCAACACACACACAGTAAGAGAGAAAGAGGAGAGAGAGGGAAAGTCGATGATCCCTGGGCAGCCACTCCTGGGAAGCAGCGTCAGCCAACATCCGCCACCTGGAAAGAAAAGAGAAATTGTCAGGACTCTGGCTGACAAGGGAAAAATTCTTGTCGAAAAAAATGAAATCCTAAAGTTATCCCTAAAGCCTGCCAGAAGGGAGCCGTTTTCTCTTATGCCCGCCGAGAAAGAAAACGAGCGTGCTAGAGAGAGAGAGAGAGAGAGAGAGAGACTGTACAAGGACGTATATGTGTTTGTGTAGGTGCAGTGTGTGTGTGTGTGTTTATGTACACCCTCATGTGTACTTAGAGAAACTGACATGTTGAGGAAGTGAATGGAGTGTATAAGTATACAAGTGTATGTATGTACGTTTTCCTGTGTAGTTCACTGACAAATAAGGAAGCAGAGTAGTGTGTGTGTGTGTGTGTGTGTGTACATTTTCATGGGCAGTTACACAGAGAAACACAAAAGTGAAGAAGTGTAAATGCAGTGTGTGTGTGTGTGTGTGTGTACATTTTCATGGGCAGTTACACAGAGAAACACATAAATGAAGTGTAAATGCAGTGTGTGTATGTGTGTGTGTGTGTGTGTAAGAGCGCATCATGAAATAATAAGAAAGAAATCAGTCTCCTTGGTTACTATACAAAATTAATACTAAGCTCTGGTTGCCTGCAAATTAATAAGCCTAGGTTATAAAACAGCACTCGAGTCTCCTTGGTTACTAGTAAAATCTAGCCTCCACTGTGACTACACCTGGCCATCAACTGGACTGAAGGGTTAGGACTAAGTTTTGGTTGCATAAGTGTGCCAGGAAGAACTAAGTCTCCTTGGTTACTAGTTAAAATTAATCCTCCATCCTGCCTACAACATAGCTATATCAAGATCTCCAATTCAAAAATTCTCTCATACCATTATAATAATAATCATACGTTTTGTTTGTTCGTTTCCTTTTCACTTAAAAATGCCTGCCTGCGTCGGCCTTAGGCACATAATGGCGGCTCTCCATGCTGCTCGATCTCTGGCAGCCTCCCTATTGAATGCCTTGCTCCTGAGGTCACACTCTATGACCTCGTCCCAGGTCTTTTTCGGTCTCCCCAACCCCACCCTCGACGTTCACACCTCTCCCTACACACCCAATTGTCATCCTCCATCCTCTCCACATGCACAAACCATCTCCATCTACCCCTTCTCATCACAAACCATCTTAACCCCACCGTGGCCACTGGCATTAAATGATGTCTAGCCGATAAATGGCTGCCGGTGTCTGTTGTGCACGGCTTATAAAAAACAGCAAAAATTTTTGGGAAGTGAACAAACGGTCTGACTATCTTCAGACTGACCTACTCTACACTCCCATACACCCCACACGTCAGTACAACGCGCACTTCAACGATGAGTGGATGTCCAAGTTCCACCTCCCTCCAGGCCCCTACCCCCACCCGGTGCTGCCCTCTCCAGCCCCATAGGCCACTCACCTGCCCCAAGATCAGGTCGGAGCTGTTTCCCCGTGGGGGAGAGAGCGATGAGGACCAAATAGAATCCGATATTGAGATAGGGAGTAGTGAGGAGAGTGGTGATGAGTGGTATCACTCTCCCACTAACGAGGAAGGCACCAGAGAGCAGTGCAACTCTCTCTCACGTGCAGCCTACAGGTGGAGAGACGACGGCCTTTCGACCCAGGACGTTTGACTTCGACAAGCTCGATCATGAGCTATTTTCTGGTATTTTTTTACCTGCACCTCGTGATGGTGATAAAATTTTTGCAGTGACAGCAGCTGACCTGGCACATGAGGAGACCCACAGGACACGACACTGGACTGACGTGATGGTGCCCACCATGTGTGTGATCATGGCACTGACGATGCTGATGCCCTTAGTGAAAAAACATGCGCTTGTTGACTACTGGACTGACGTGATGGTGCCCACCATGTATGTGTTTATGGCACTGACGATGCTGATGCCCTTAGTGAAGAAACATGCGCATGTCAACTACTGGACCACCGATGTGTTGACTCGGGTCAATGTATTCGGCAAGTACATGGCACGGAACACATACCACAACATCCTCAGGTCCTTCATTTCAGCAACAATACAACCTCGGATCCAACAGACAGTGTGTATAAGATCAGGATGGTTTGGGAAAACCTCAAATTCCAATGCTGTTTGGGGCTTTTCAAAAGCTGGTGATGGACGAGTCGCTGGTGTTGTTCCGTGGCAGTATATCGTTCAGGCAGTACATCCATCAAAACGGCATCGTTTTGGCATAAACAAGTCGCTGGTGTTGTTCCATGGCCGTACATCGTTCAGGCAGTACATCCATCAAAACGGCATCGTTTTGGAATAGACGAGTCGCTGGTGTTGTTCCGTGGCAGTATATCCCATCCAAACGGCATCGTTTTGGCATAAAGATCTTTGTACTGTGATTATTATACGGGTGCTGTCCATGACAGGATTATTCACACAGATGCAACGACTGATATCCCACATAATGATTATCTTGGGATTTCTGGTGCAGTTGTGAAGCACATGATGGAGAATTATGTGGGTACAGGGCACATCCTGTACACAGATAACTGGTACACCTCTCCTGAACTGGCAATACACCTGGTCTCACGTGGGATTGGTTGCTGTGGCACCGTACGTTACAACAGACATGGCCAGAGTCTGGTGACATGTAGGAAAGTGGCACGGTTGTGTTGCAGTGTAGCACGGGTCTCCCTGCCCTGCATTGGCCAGACAAGCGTGACGTGCACGTGCTATCAACTGTGCACGCAGGTGCCCTCGTCCACACAGGGAAACAAGACCGTGCGACAGGTTAGTGTATTCCTAAGCCTAATGCAATCACGGACTACAGTCGAAACATGCGCTTGGTTGATAAAAGCACATGCAGAACTGGTGGTGTGGAGTGCATTCGTCATTCTGTCAGGTGGTATAAGAAACTCTTTTTCCACTTGGTGGACGTGTGCGTGCAGAAAGCGCATCACTACTATTGCCAGAAATCAGGCAAGACGATAAGTATGCAAGTTCATACAAGACTTGGCGTATGAACTACAGGAATACGGTCCGCAGTTGGCAGTGCCACGGGGGCACACACGACTTGGGGTACGAACTCCTACTGGAATATGGTCCGCAGTTGTCAGTGCCACGGGGTCCATACACGACTTGGTGTATGAACTCCTACAGGAATATAGTCCGCAGTTGTCTGTGCCACGGGGGCATACACGACTTGGTGTATGAACTCCTATGGGAATACAGTCCGCAGTCATCAATGCCACGGAGGCATACAAGTGTTGTGCAGGACGCACCCGACAGGCTTGCTGCCAAAGACTGGGCTTCAAAGCACTACCTTGAAAAGTTACTGCCACCACCTGAAGGCCAAAGTGTCACCAGAGGCGGCAGGAGTGCACAGGTGCGCTGCCATGTCTGCGCTATCACGGAAAGACAGCCACAGCAGCGCAAGCTGACCGTCTGCCAGCGCAAGTTGACCACCTGGCAGTGCCAATCGTGCCAGGTGCCTCTCTGCCCTCCCTGCTTATCATTCCATTGCAAAGTACTGACTGTGTGGACGAGTGCAGTGTATACAGTGTACAGTACTTAGTGTTATGAAGATATACAAGTGTAAGATAGTGGTAGTGTGTAAAGTAGATTATGTTTTGTAAGTGACTTTTGTACAAAGACTGTGTTCCCCAGACAATGAGTTATCTCTACTGACTTTTGACCTGCTAGGGGAGGGCAGAGTTGGGAAACAGTTCACCTGCACTGACTTCATCGCATCAAGCACCTGAAGTGAGTAATTATTCTGCTCTGTATTTATTTCTCAGATGTCAGCCCACTTCTATTTCCTTATACGATTATTACAATCTTTTTGCCCCAGATGAAATGGTAATGACTGCAGGTTCTGTTTGTAATGTAAGTGAACAGGCATAGGGTATGGATAATGATGTTTTACAAGGCAACTGTGTGATACGCCGGTGTTTTACAAGGCAACCGTGTGATACGCCGGTGTTTTACAAGGCAACCGTGTGATACGCCGATGTTTTACAAGGCAACCGTGTGATACGCTGATTTTATTGTATTTTCATCCACTCACTCGATGTAGTGCTGCTCTCTGGTGTCTCTCCTTTCCTCTCCTCCATCCTTCTTTCCTTCCATCCTCTTCTGTCTTTCTTTCCTTCATTCTTTCCTCGTCCTTCAGCCAACAGGTGACTTTACACTCCCTCTTCTGTCTTTCTTTCCTTCATTCTTTCCTCTTCCTTCTGCCCGTAGGTAACTCTACACTGAGTGACAAGCCAAATGGTTTCCTGTACAACAGAAAACCATTTACTACGCTGGGTGGTAACCATATTGCCAAATTTTGGCGCCTGGTGGTTTATTGGGTAATTATTGCACTCCAGTCAGACTGAGCCGGTGAGGGTTTATATCCAAGGGGTGGTTGGGGTTTATTGCTCACGTACTGCCACTCAGGGATGAGTGAGGCTGGTCACTCTCATCTTCAATGTCATGACCAACTTACCTAGCCCCGGGCTCCTATGCTCCTCATGGGGCAACGTAGGATTGGATGATGGATGAATGAAAAAAAAAAAAAAAAATGAATTGACCGTGTGAATTATTGGCAAACATACAGCTTTACCCTTTTCCTAAACCCAGCCCCCCCAGGCCTCACAATCAGGGACGCACTGCACATCCACCTAATCATTGTCATTTCTGTACATTTGAGCCTGCGAATATCCTCTTCCTTTACTGCCCAGGTCTCACTACCATACAGCATTACGCTGCGAATATCCTCTTCCTTTACTGCCCAGGTCTCACTACCATACAGCATTACACTGCAAATATCCTCTTCCTTTACTGCCCAGGTCTCACTACCATACAGCATTACACTGCGAATATCCTCTTCCTTTACTGCCCAGGTCTCACTACCATACAGCATTACGCTGCGAATATCCTCTTCCTTTACTGCCCAGGTCTCACTACCATACAGCATTACGCTGCGAATATCCTCTTCCTTTACTGCCCAGGTCTCACTACCATACAGCATTACACTGCGAATATCCTCTTCCTTTACTGCCCAGGTCTCACTACCATACAGCATTACGCTGCGAATATCCTCCTCCTTTACTGCCCAGGTCTCACTACCATACAGCATTACACTGCGAATATCCTCTTCCTTTACTGCCCAGGTCTCACTACCATACAGCATTACGCTGCGAATATCCTCCTCCTTTACTGCCCAGGTCTCACTACCATACAGCATTACACTGCGAATATCCTCTTCCTTTACTGCCCAGGTCTCACTACCATACAGCATTACACACACACACACACACACACACACACACACACTCTTTCCCTCTCTCTTTGCTCGCTACAACTTTACCATCCCTCACCAACCTCCTCTCAGCCCTCCTGACCAGGAAATAGTCTAACTGGTACCTAACACCTCTTTCTAAGTGATTTATTTCAGGATATGGCTGGTTAATATCCTTTCCTATGTTATTTATGCAGAGTATGGTCTAACACCTCTTTCTAAGTGATTTAGGATATGGCTGGTTAATATCCTTTCCTGTGTTATTTATGCAGAGTATGGCCTAACACCTCTTTCTAAGTGATTTACTTTAGGATATGGCTGGTTAATATCCTTTTATATGTTATTTATGCACAGTATGGCCTAACACCTCTTTCTAAGTGATTTATTTTAGGATATGGCTGGTTAATATCCTTTCCTATGTTATTTATGCAGAGTATGGCAATATTGGAAGGCTTTATATAACACAGAACAGCAAGGTGTAATAAACAAAATAAACCACTTATGTAAAGGTGTTAGGGCTCTCTTAAAATCTATATACCAAAAAAAGCCATATATTTACCTGTTATGTTAGTCCAAAATTTTGACCTGTGAGCACACATTAGATTTTTAAAATTAATATAAAATGAAAAAAAGAAAAGTTACACAGCATACTGAGCCAGAGACCTCACTATAAGACACGTGTTTGTGTGTGTGTGTGTGTGTGTGTGTGTGTGTGTGTGTGTGTGTGTGCATACCAATATTTGATCAATGGTAATATGGACTCAAAAACCCAAAATTATGTATATACAAACCCCCAGCCATCTTCCAAAAGTAAAAAATCAATCTACAGGAAGCGTTTGGTAATTTTTCAAAAAACGTGAACTGCGTTTTTTTGAGCTAAGAAAACTGAGAGAGGGGTGTGTGAGCTGGGGGAAGGGAAGTGGAATGGCAGGGAACAGGGTGACATGGAGGTGATTTGTTTGTGGTCTCCCCTTACGGCATTTGGGCATCTGGCATTAGACAGATTGATAGATAGAAAATTGATGCCTTACATATGCCTTATAGTGAGGAATTGATGTAATGATGCAGGCTTGGTTAGCTTTATTATCTATCTGTCTATCTATCTACCTGTCTGTCTGTCTGTCTATCTATCTATCTACCTGCCTATCTATCAGTATGTCTTTCTATCAACCCATTTGTCTGTCTACCTTTCAATCAATCAATCTTTCTCTCTCCATCTATTTAGCCATCTATCTGTCTGTCTGTCTATCTATTTATCAGTTTATCTGTCTCTCTGCTTATCTATCTATCTATCTATAGTCAGACACCTTAATCCCATAAGGTGTGGCCACAGACAAAGCGCTTCCATGTCACCCTGTCCTCTCTCCGGCTGTCCTCCCAACCTCCATCTCATCCTTAGTCTCCCCCTCTACCTCACTCACATACATGCTCCTAGTCAGTCTCTTATTCTCCATCCTCTCCACCCCATCCCTCCAACTCATCCTTGGTCTCCTCCTCCACCTCACTACCATACACTCTCCTAGTCAGTCTCACTCTCCATCCCTGCATCTCATCCTTGGTCTCTCCCTCCACCTCACTCCCATACACTCTCCTAGTCAGTCTCATTCTCCATCCCTGCATCTCATCCTCGGTCTCCCCCTCCACCTCACTCTCATACACTCTCCCAGTCAGCCTCTCACCACCCACAGCCTAACCATTGCCTGCAACATTACAAACCATGAAGAAAAGACAAATATAAAACAGATCAAGACAACAGCAATATCTGGAGATGAGGACGCCGGCAAGATGGGATGCTGGTGGACCAAGCAGAGATGAACTGTAGTGCTGTGGCGAATGTGGCTGTGCTGTGGTGTGGTGTGGCTAGCTTCCTTGTTATCTTCATTCCCATACTGCTTGTCATCTGAAAAAAAAGAGAGAGAATGTTAGATGGAAATATTACATGAATGCTGTGGACACAGAAAACATGAAAGTAAATATTTTACTCAATAATTCTGTTATTTGTCAACTATCTCACCAAAAATTAGAGATGTACAGATGTATTGGTATCGGTGGTATCAGCCCATTGTTAAAGTATCGGTTTCGGCTGATTTTCTGCTGATACTACCGATGCTTAACAGGAGTTTAGTGCATAGCATATCACTCACTGGAAGTTATTTTGTTAAACACAATGTGGATGTTTTACAGGGATGAAAAATACATTATTGGTTACATCCAGTTATTTAGCATCATATTATTTTGAGTACATGGTGCGTAGTAATACAGTACAGGTCTCCCTTGTTGTGTGATGTTTCGTTTTACGATATTTCACATTTACGATCGTTCTTTTTTAGTCCAATCATTCGTTTTATGATTGAGCTCCCCTGCATGAACGATTGGTAATGTGGAGAAATTCTAAACTCACAGGCCGATCACCTGAGCATTGCGTGGCATACCCACCCTGCGCACACAGTTTCCTGTGCTTCCACCAACCAAGCATCACTGGTGCCGAGACAATTCGCCATCAAAACATGGACAATTCCCCATCAGGACAATTTGCACCCTGGACGATTCCCCATCATTCTATAAATATACGTATTATTAGTTAATCAATACTTTTATAAATATACTTGTTATTAATTAAGCAATACTTTAATAACTATACATCAGGGAGATCCATCGAAGTCTATGATCAATAGCGTAGGCTTTGGATATTAATTATTAGTTGCACCTTTAGTCAATAATTAACTTGTTTCTTCCTCGCTGTAGTCGCCTTTGAAGTATATTGTAGTGTCACCCATAGCTGTCTTCATTACTGACAGCGAATTGACCTGATGGCAAATTGTCCTGAAACTGCATCACTGCCCAGTCTCACCCACGCGCTCGTTCAGCTTACAACCTCCGTGCGTCTGTGTGCGTCAATGCCCAGGATATTATTATTTTTCATGTTCTTCATACTGTACCGTATTTCATTTTTTTTTTTTTTTTTTTTTTTTTTTTTTTTTAAAGGCTCCAACATGCTTGCATGTGTCGGCCTTGGTCACCTAATGGCAGCTCTCCACGCTGCACGATCCATTGCAGCCTCCCTGTGCAGTCCCTTAACCCTAAGGTCACACTTAATGACCTCGTCCCATGTCTTTCTCAGTCTACCCCTCATAACCCCACCCCCAATATTAACCCTTTAACCGCGGGTATTGTTTTGGTCTGACTGTCCTCTCCCGCGGGGGTTTCAGCCAAATGTAAACAAACCTTTAAACCTTAATAACTCTGCACAGAATAAAGCTAGAGAAAAAAATAAGGTACCATTAGAAAGTACTAACCTTCAGCTTTCCATTGATGTAGGTTTCATGACTTTGTTGACTTTCACAGGACGGGCAGTGCCGTTAGAAGTGAGGGGTGTAAAATCACTATTTTTCGCTCACACATCATTACCTTCGCTCATACACCATTACCAAATGCCAACCTCATTCTGATAATAATACTATAAACATATATGAACACTGCACATACGATAAACACCCACTCAGTGTTCACTGAGGCAGGTAAAAGGCACTGTAATTACCTGCACTTCACTGCCACATCAGCGGTGTTGTAATCACTATTTTTCGCTCACACACCATTACCAAATGCCAACCTCATTCTGATAATAATACTATAAACATATATGAACACTGCACATACGATAAACACCCACTCTGTGTTCACTGAGGCAGGTAAAAGGCACTGTAATTGCCTGCACTTCACTGCCACATCAGCGGTGTTGTAATCACTATTTTTCGCTCACACACCATTACCAAATGCCAATCACATTCTGATAATAATACTATAAACATATATGAACACTGCACATACGATAAACACCCACTCTGTGTTCACTGAGACAGGTAAAAGGCACTGTAATTGCCTGCACTTCACTGCCACATCAACATGTGTTGTCACTCACACAGCTGGACAGATACTGATGCGCGCTTGGTCAGGGGTGGGGTGGGGGGCCCAGGGGGTGGGAGGTGGGGCCCCAGGGGGGGAAGAGGGAGGTGGGGGTCGGCTGGAGTGAAAGAACTTAATAGCTACTCTCCCTTGAAACAATTGGCGCACGGAAAAAACGCGGGGTATTCAAAATATTCACAAACATTCGAGAATGACACCCGCGGTTTGGTCCAGTTTTTGCAACGTCATTCTGGAATGACACCCGCGGTTAAAGGGTTAACACTTCTCACCTTCCTCACCCAATTATCATCCCCCATCCTCTCCACATGTCCAAACCACCTCAATCTACCTCTCCTCATCACAACACCAATACACTCCAGTCCCATCCTACCTCTCAACTCTTCCATTGTAAACCCAGCCCCTCCAGGCCTTGGACGCAGGGACGCACTGCACATCCACCTAATCATTGTCATTTCTGTACGTCTGAGCTGGCGAATGTCTTCCTCCTTCACTGCCCAGGTCTCACTGCCATACAGCATTACACTCCTAACACATGCTGCATACAAAGACCCCTTAGCACGTAGGGAGAGCCCTCTCAATGTCAGGAGAGGCAAGAGCTCCCTGAACTTCTTCCAACCATTTCTCAACCTAGCCACAGAGCTAGCTCCAGCCCCACTTCCAGCACACAACATGTCTCCCAAATAACAAAACTCTTCCACACACTCAAGAGATTCACCAGCAAGTTCAATCCTTTCACGTCTGACGATCTTCACCTGCTCACCCCGGCACGCTGTACACATAAAATCAGCATTATCCCGCAGTCTACCTCTGATACCACTACATCTCTTATGCACCCATTTATCACACACACTGCACAAGATGGAATTACTTCCCACGCCCTTGTGGCAAACTGCACATGGCCACTCTCCCTCGTCTTTGACAGTACCGCCACCAACCCTAGATATCATCACTTTTGTTTTATCTGCATTTACCCTTAAACCCTTTTGCCCCATACCATCACTCCACTTCCTAAACCTTTCCTCCGCCTCCCTTTCATTCTCTGCAATCAACACCAAATCATCAGCATACAACAACTCCCACGGGAGTCCGTTTCTAAAGTCACGTGAAAGGGCTTCAAGTACCATGATAAACAACATGGGACTCAAGACTGACCCCTGATGCACACCAACATTCACGGAAAACTCATCACTCAAATCTCCATTCACTCTCACCTGGGTGTGAGCACCCACATACATGGCCATAACCACCCTAACCAGCCACTCCTCCAAGCCAAGCTTTCTCATTGCCCACTTCACCACCTCTCTAGGGACTCTGTCAAAGGCCTTTTCCAAATCAACAAAAACAAAATAAAGATCCCTTCTCCCACCAATATATTTTTCCTGAAGCTGTCGAACAATGAATATGGCATCAGTGGTCCCCCTACCTGCGGTTTATGCTATTTCATGTGATTCAGAAGCACTACAATACATAAAGCATCGTTATTATTGCAAGTTAGATCACTTGTACAGGTGTTGGGTTTCTTATATACGAGTCCAGGAACGCATCCCTGTTTCTCCCATTAAAACTTAAGTTCGCTATACGATGTTTCGGTATACGATTGCCTTTCTAGGAACGCATACCGATTGTAAAGCGAGGGAGACCTGTACATTGTTTGGTAATGAGCCACATCTCCCACCATGGACATGTATGAGAGAGGTTGGTAGCCCTGCATCAGTGGCTCAGGGCCCCACCACAGGGCCCTCCATCTCATATTTGGTCTCCCCCTCCACCTCTGTGGAGGTGGAGAGGGAGACCAAGGATGAGGGAAGGAGAATGAATATATCAGAAATTACTATGAAATAAAAATACACTTGTGTTCTGTTACTACAGAGCTATTTGACTAGTAACCAAGGAGACTCAAGCTAGTTAGACTGGAGGGTTGATTTGACTAGTAACCAAGGAGACTCAAGCTAGTTAGGCTGGTGGGTGGATTTGACTAGTAACCAAGGAGACTCAAGCTAGTTAGACTGGAGGGTGAATTTGACTAGTAACCATGGACACTCAAGCTAGTTTGAGGGCTGATTTGACTGGTAACCAAGGAGACTCAAGCTAGTTAAATTAGAGAGTTGATTTTACTAGTAACCACGGAGACTCAAGCTAGTTAAATCAGAGTTAATTTGACTAGTAACCAAGGAGACTCAAGCTAGTTAAATTAGAAAGTTGATTTGACTAGTAACCAAGGAGACTATCTATCTATTGCCAGACGCCTCAATCTCGTTTGGGGTGGCCACAAACAAATCACCTCCAAGTCGCCCTGTCCCCCGCCATTTCACTGCCCTGCTCCCAACTCACACCCCCCTCTCTCATATACCTCTCAACCCCATCCCTCCATCTCATCCACGGCCTCCCCCTCCCTCTTCCCCCCTCCACCTCACTCACATACGCTAGTTAAATTAGAGAGCTGATTTGACTAGTAACCAAGGAGACTCATTCTTACCTTTTAGTAACAGAATTTGTCCAGTTCCAGCAGATAATAATAAATCTTGTACCTTGGATTTATTCTGTTCATCATCATCATCATCATCATCATCGTCATCATCATCATCACACTCCTGAAAGGCAAAAAGAAGCAGTTAATATTTTTGCTTGCTGTGCTGCTCATTATTATTATTATTATTATTTTACTCTCATCTTAAATGTCAGGACCAACTGCCTAGCCCTGGGCTCCTACGCTCCTCATGGGGCAATGTAGGATTGGATGATGGATGGATGGATTATTATTATTATTATTATTATGGATGGAGGAAGACAATTGGGTGTGGAAGGTGAGAAGTGTGAACGTTGGGGGTGGGGCTGTGAGAGGCCGACCAAAAAAGACCTGCAATGAAGTCATAGAGTGTGACCTCAGGGATAAGGCACTGAATAGGAAGGCTGCCAGAGATTGAACAGCATGGAGAGCCACCAGGGACATGGCACTGAATAGGGAGGTTGCCAGAGATTGAGCAGCATGGAAAGCCACCAGGGATAAGGCACTGAATAGGGAGGCTGCCAGAGACTGGGCTGCATGGAGAGCCACCAGGGATATGGCACTGAATAGGGAGGCTGCCAGAGATTGAGCTGCATGGAGAGCCACCAGGGATAAAGCACTGAACAGGGAGGCTGCCAGAGATTGAGCAGCATGGAAAGCCACCAGGGATAAGGCACTGAAGAGGAAGGCTGCCAGAGATTGAGCAGCATGGAGAGGCACCAGGGATAAGGAACTGAATAGGAAG
Organism: Coenobita brevimanus; assembly: GCF_032717465.1. Taxonomy (NCBI): domain Eukaryota; kingdom Metazoa; phylum Arthropoda; class Malacostraca; order Decapoda; family Coenobitidae; genus Coenobita; species Coenobita brevimanus. The sequence goes on from NC_136991.1 coordinate 2,749,011, forward strand.
GCTGACAGAGATTGAGCAGCATGGAGAGCCACCAGTGAAAAGGCACTGAATAGGAAAGCTGCCAGAGATTGAGCTGCATGGAGAGCCACCAGGGATAAGGCACTGAATAGGGAGGCTGCCAGAAATTGAGCAGCATGGAGAGCCACAAGGGATAAGGCACTGAATAGGGAAGCTGCCAGAGATTGAGCTGCATGGAGAGCCACCAGGGATACGGCACTGAATAGGGAGGCTGTCAAAGACTGAGCAGCATGGACAGCCACCAGGGATAAGGCACTGAATAGGGAGGCTGCCAGAGATTGAGCAGCATGGAAAGCCACCATTAGGTGACCAAGGCCGACGCATGCAAGCATATTGGAGCCTTTATAAATGAAATGTGTGCTTCCTAACACCTTTTCCTAAGTGATTTATTTTGTTTATTACACCTTACTGTCCTCTTCTGTGTTACATAAATCCTTCCGATATCACCAAAGCTCCCTAACACCTTTTCCTAAGTGATTTTTTTTTTTTTTTTACACCTTACTGTCCTCTTCTGTGTTACATAAATCCTTCCAATACCACCAAAGCTCCCTAACACCTTTTCCTAAATGATTTATTTTATTACACCTTATTGTCCTCTTCTGTGTTACATTAATCCTTCCAATATCACCAAATCTCCCTAACACCTTTTCCTAAGCAGTTTAATTTATTACACCTTACTGTCCTCTTCTGTGTTACATAAATCCTTCCAATACCACCAAAGCTCCCAAACACCTTTTCCTGAGTGATTTATTTTATTAAACACCTTATTGCCCTCTTCTGTGTTACATTAATCCTTCCAATATCACCAAAGCTCCCTAACACCTTTTCCTAAGTGATTTATTTTACTACACCTTACTGTCCTCTTCTGTGTTAAGTAAATCCTTCCAGTATCACCATACTCTGCATAAAGCTCCCTAACACCATTTCCTAAGTGATTTATTTTGTTTATTACACCTTACTGTCCTCTTCTGTGTTACATACTTCCAATATCACCATACTCTGCATAAAGCTCCCTAACACCTTTTCCTAAGTGATTTACTTTATTATACCTTACTGTTCTCTTATGTGCTACATAAATCCTTCCAATATCACCACACTCTGCATAAAACTCCCTAACACCTTTTCTTAAGTGATTTATTTTGTTTATTACATCTTACTGTCCTCTTCTGTGTTACATAAATCCTTCCAATATCACCATACTCTGCATAAAGCTCCCTAACACCATTTCCTAAGTGATTTATTTTGTTTATTACACCTTACTGTCCTCTTCTGTGTTACGGTACATAAATTCTTCCAATATCACCAAACTCTGCATAAAGCTCCCTAACACCTTTTCCTAAGTGATTTATTTTGTTTATTACACCTTACTGTCCTCCTCTGTATTACATAAATCTTTCCAATATCACCATACTCTGCATAAAGCTCCCTAACACCTTTTTCTAGGTGATTTATTTTGTTTATTACACCTTACTGTCCTCTTCTGTATTACAATAATCCTTCCAGTATCACCATACTCTGCATAAAGCTTCCTAACACCTTTTCCTAAGTGATTTATTTTGTTTATTACACCTTACTGTCCTCTTCTGTGTTACTTAAATCCTTCCAGTATCACCAAAGCTCCCTAACACCTTTTCCTAAGTGATTTATTTTACTAAACCTTACTGTCCTCTTCTGTGTTACATAAATCCTTCCAATATCACCATACTCTGCATAAATAACATACAAAATGATACTATCCAGCCATACTCCAAAATAAATCACTATGGAAGAGGTGTTAGGGAGCTTGCTTAACTGACGGGAAACAAGTCTCAGCACCAAAAATAAACAAAACAAAACAAATAAACAAAAATCAAGTCTATCTATTGCCAGACACCTTAATCCCTTACGGGGTGGCCACAAACAAATCACCTCCACGTCGCCCTGTCCCCCACCATTTCACTGCCAAGCTCCCAATTCACACTTCCCTCTCTCATATACCTCTCCACTCCATCCCTCCATCTCATCCTTGGCCTTCCCCTCCCTCTCCCCCCCTCCTACTCACTCACATACACTCTCCTCATTAGTCTCTCACTCTCCATCCTCTCCACTCCATCCCTCCATCTCATCCTTGGCCTTCCCCTCCCTCTCCCCCCCTCCACGTCACTCACATACACTCTCCTCATCAGTCTCTCACTCTCCATCCTCTCCACTCCATCCCTCCATCTCATCCTTGGCCTTCCCCTCCCTCTATTCTTACCTTCAAAATATCTCCAAAATGTTGATTCAAAATTCAAACCCAGTGGTGGCCATCTTGTTTTGTGTTGTTGTTGTTTACTCTTGTTTTTCTTGCTTATGAGGCTTGATTGTACTTGTTTGTCTTGTTTCTCTGCCACTGTCTCTTCCCACACCATCCTGGAAAGCAAAGAAGAGTGTTAATATTGTTGTGTTGTTTGTTTATCATCATCACTGTCATCACCATCATCATAATCACTGTCATCACCATCACCATCATCATCATCACTGTCATGACAATGTTCACCCCACGTATGGCTAAAACACATTAATCTAAGTCTAAAAACAGTTTATAAATCAACCTACACAGACAATTTTAGTCTAAAATGTCATCAAAATTGTTAAAAAAAAGAAAAAGAAAAGAAAACTCATTGTTAAACCGGGGTTTGCCTATCGTTAGGAAACTAGGTGGGATATTGTTTTACCCCCATCGCTAAGCCGGGGCATTGCATCTAGGGGTCCCGGGTATCATAAATCAGGGTATACCTGTATACAATTTTCCATCTATCTATCTATCTACTGCCAGATGCCTTAATCCCATAAGGGGTAACCACAAACAGCCTACATGTCACCCTGTCCCCTGCCATTTCACTGCCCTGCTCCCAGCTCACGCACACCCTCTCTCATATACACATTAAATTGTTATCAGTGCAGCAATTGGACTCCTGACCTTTGGTTCCTTCTTCCTTGCATTATAAAAAAAAAAAGACAGAAGAAGAAGAAAAAAAGGAAATCATTTGGTTAGACTATTGGTGTATTCTTTGCCAAGTTTTATCGACAAAGTTGCCTGCACATGATAATCATTTTTACCGTCTTAAAAATTATGATGCAGTAATTCTTTACCAAACAGGCACAGCACTTCCACCTGTATAATAACAAACCCATGCTGTCAAGGTGAGTAGGGTTACTCCACCAATGGACATTCATTAGCCAGAACAGACACACGTCAAGCAAAACCAACTCCATACACAAAGCTATAGCAACTGGCAGCAGGAAATTACTACAAAAAACAGTTGAACTTGTGTGTGATGTCTTCAGTGAGTACCAGGCTTGTAGGTCCCATACATCTATCTTGAGAAAAATAATAACAAAAAAAGGCAGGGAAAACCAAGATTTCTTGGCCCAAAGCTAAACAAGTTGTTTTTTTCAAAGCTTATGTTTTCATGTTTCTCTAACTTGATCTTGCAATATTTTATTACAGATGGGAAGGGCCATGAACTGTCTCTTGCACGGCTGCCATCAATTTATTACACATGGAAAGGTCATGCCTTGAACTGTGTCTTGCATGGCTACCATCAATGTTATTACACATGGAAAGGTCATGGCTTCAACTGTCTCTTGCATGGCTACCATCATTCCTGCATGCACAACTGATGGGAAGGGAGGGTGCGTCCCTATTGGTTCACTGTCAAAACAAAAACCAGTGCAGACACATTTTTTCAAACTGTAATTAGAAGGGCATAAGCTACATGGGAGGCATAGCCCTACCTCACCCTTCCTCCTGCCATACTCAGGGACCAATTTGCCTCAACAGTATTGGAAGTTGCTGCACCAAAAGATGTGCTACACTTGATCCAATGGAGATGCACTGCCTGTGGCCTTAAAGAGACGCGCATCCTTGTGTTGCGTCTCCTTTGGTGTTGTGAATAAATAGTTATTTTTCAAAATTAAATACCCCGTTTACACTGATCTCTTAGCTTTTCCAGGTGCATGAAAATTAACATAACCCTTTAAGATAAGATAAACTGATAAAGACTAAATACAATTAAATAACACACCTGTTCAGGTAAGATAATGACAAATACAGTGGAAATGACACACAGAGACAAAACCCTGAAACAAAAGCCAAGTAAAGACTCTGAATGAACAGAGAATCATCCTGTATGGATTGCCATCAATACTAAACACATTATACAGCCTCTTGATGTGTCAGTATTTGGGCCACTGAAAAGAGGGTGGGGTAAAACTGCTGAGGACTGGCAACATGTTCATAATCATGAGTCCATAACACAGATCAATTCTGCCAAAGTGTTCCTTCCAGCCCACTACAAGTACATAAAGGTGGAGAACATAACTGCTGGATTTTCTAAATGTGAGTTGGTTCCATTCAATGCCCAGAGTCCACATTACTCAAAGCTAAAATGTGCTGAAGCACAGAAGACAAGTGATGCCTGTGTTTTTGATGGGGTAGATCACGGAGGGAAAATAAAATGGTCAAGTCAGTGGTCAAGTCATACACAAAGGCTCCCAGACTGCTCCTGTCCTGAATGTAACCACAGCACAAGGAATGTGTTAGACAGAGTACACTCCATTTCATCACATCATACAAGGATTACAGCAACGGAAAGAACAGAAAGAAAAAGATGAACTAGAAAAGAAAAGGAGAAAGCTCTACAAGATTAACAAGCCAAAACCCACTAGACTTCAACCCATCCCCAAACCCAAAGCTAAACAGGTGCAGGTTTTCCAGCCCAAAGCTGCAGGTGATATAACCACATCCTGTGCGGATGAACAAGATGGGAATAACATCAGCGGTGATGGTACTTCAGATAGTAGCATTGACACAGATGATATAACACCATCCTGTGCAGATGAACAAGATAGGAATAACATCAGCAGTCACAGTACTTCAGATAGTAGCATTGACACAGATGATATAACACCATCCTGTGCAGATGAAGAAGATAGGAATAACATAAGCAGTCATGGTACTTCAGATAGCAGCGTTGACACAGATGATGGTGGTGATTTTGGCATCAGGTTACCCCTGACTGAGCCAGGACAAGACTCTTGTATTGAAGTAATGGTTGGGAAACATCAGATGTCAGCCAGAGGCATGGTTCACACACCATCATTCCAGGTGTACACTGGAAGAGTCCAGTCTAATTATAATAATGGGGAGATGACAGTGTCCTTTGTAAAGGAGAAGTCTGAGGGCTTCTTCTACCTTCCATAAGTTGAGGATATCTCATACCCCGTGTACATGAGTGATGTAGTAGCTCTTGAGTCTCCAAAACCCTCAGTTTTGAACTGCTTACCTCAATTTCAGTTTCCTACTGCAATTATGTCCTCTATCAGATCCTATTTTCAGAAAGACTAGGGCTGCTAATGATATAAAGAATCAGGAAGTGGCAAAGGTCTATTTTATTTCTCTTTAAGATACTACTGTAGTCTACAGATGAAACCTTTTTATGTTCACTAGCTGGGCTGTACATCATTTTGTAGGCTGCAGTAGTCACTGTCTGAACTGGGCTGTGATGTAATTCTTGCTTGAGGTTTACAAGTAATTTGCATATTAACTTTAACCTAAAAATCAGTTTAATGCTTGAGCTTACAAGTGAGTTCTTATAAAATATTGATGTAACATTATGCATGCACACTGTGACTATTTACCTGCCACCGTACAAATGAGTCACTGCACACAATATTGATCATATTGTTTTCTGTTAAAAAATGTCTTTGTGTAGGTAGTGAGCCGTACAGCATAAAAGCAATGGAAATAATGAACTTATTTTGTTAAGAGCCATTGGTGCCACAATATTATGTGTAAGGTAATCTGAATACCTGATTGTTTAGACAAAAAACAGAAGTGCGTCTCCATTGGAATGGGTGCGTCTCATTCGGATTTTTGGAAAAAAGGAGATGCACTTAATATAACACCTTATATATCAAAAACTACTTGAGACACGGTAAAAATAAATACATCTGCTAAAAATATTATCATTCTGTAAAACATTAGTGTATTTCAAAATGCTTATGATTTATCAGCTTGTCACACTGAATCATTGAAAAAAAGATTCATGTTTTTTGAGTCTGCATGGATGGAGTAACCCGATATTGGTACAGCACACATGCAAAACAGATGGTTAGCAGTTCCATCGTGACTGCAAGAAGCGACTGGAAAAAAACAAACTATATATACCATTTTGGGTATTTAAGGAAGTGGCCAGGCAATGTTTACCGACAATCCGACTGGCCGTGTTCAGTCAACTTTGGCCACACTGTTTACGAACCATTGCTGCGACTGGACGCGTCGGTGTATCCGCATCAGAGCAATGGCAAACTTTATGATTTAACCTTACCTAACCTAACCAAACCCAACCCAACCCAACCTAAACTCACTTGCACTTGACATCCAGCTTTCAAATACTGTATAAAAATGCATGTCAGGAATGTTAAATATGGCTGACTACTGGCAGACATCAGCAAAATAGTTCTATCTATCTATTGCCAGACGCCTTAATCCCATACAAGGTGGACATAAACAATTCGCCTCCATGTCACCCTGTCCCCTGCCATTTCGCTGCCCTGCTCCCAGTTCACACACCCCCTCTCTCATATACCTCTCCACTCCATCCCTCCATCTCATCCTTTACACATTCTAAATTCTCTTTTATAGCTTTCAGAGGTAAGTTTACAAAAATGGCCAGCAGCTGTGGTAATCCAGGAATAATAACTGGTGTATGGATTTTTTTTTTTATTCATTTTTTTATTCATTTGTTTTTCCTTCCTCTGTTCTGTTATTAAAAAAAAAAAGAAAAAAAAAAAAAGAAAAAAAAAAGAAAAAAAACTGACTCATTACAATAGGAAATAGGGAAAGGTTGCACTCATTTGGTAAAAAAAAAAAAAAAAAAAAAAAAAAAAAAAAAAAAGAAAGAATCCCCTGTACCACAATGCAGCACTGAAAAAAATATTACCAAAAACACCAATACATCACCTATAAATGCAACACTAACATCACAAAACACACACACCACCAAAAGAACACACACATCACCAAAAATGCACACACAGCACCAAAAACACACACATCACCAAAAATGCACACACAGCACCAAAAACACACACACATCACCAAAAATAAACACACACCACCAAAAACACATACCAGTACTGTACACATCACCAAAAACACACACACACCACCAAAAACACACTACTGTATCTATCTAGCTATAGCCCGACGCCCTAATCCCGCAAAGGGTGGCTGCAGACAAAACGCCTCCAAGTCGCTCTGTCACCCACCATCTGACTACCCTCAACCCAACTCACCCTCCCCTCCCTCATATACCTCTCAACTCCATCTCTCCACCTCATCCTCGGGCTACCCCTCCCTCCACCTCACCTACATACACCCTCTTAGTCAGTCGTTCATTCTCCATTCTCTCCACATGTCCAAACCACCTCAGTGTATTTCTCCTAATCTCAACCACATCCACATCCACCCCACAACGTTCCTTCACTTCTTCATTCGTCAACCTGTCCCTCCATGTCACTCCACATGCTTCTCTCAAGTAACTCATTTCCACTGCTCTCACTCTTGACTTGTTCCCCTCTTGCAAGGTCCATGCCTCGCTTCCATACGTCAGGGTAGGGATCACAATACTATCATGCAGTGACTTCTTAACTTCCATACTCACCTCCCTATTTCTCATCACTGCTTTCAGTGAACCAACAACCTTCCTTCCCTGCTGTACCCTTTCATGCACTTCATCCCAAAAAAACACACACAGATCACAAAAAACATACACAAAGCACCAAAAATGCACACACACCACCAAAAATCCACACACATCACCAAAAACACACATACATCACCAGAAACATACACACACCACCAAAAATGCACACACCACCAAAAACATACACATACCACAAAAAACATACACAAACTGTCACTACACACACTACACTCAATAAACCTACACAATATTTTTCTATCTATCTATCTATTGCCAGACACCATAATCCTGTAAAGGGTGGCCATTTGACACTGAGTTAGTTGTTTTACAGGGAAGGGCACCAACCCTCCACCAACCCACTTGTTGACACGTAGGGAGCACGTATGGTTTGGTTATATGGTTACCACCCAGCATTGTAAATGGTTTCTTGGCTTACAGGAAACCATTTGGCTTGTCACTCAATGTAAAGCCACCTGTAAAGGAAAGAAAAGGAATAAGAAGTGACAGGAAAGATAGGAGAAATAGGAAGAGAGGAGGGCAGGCAAAGAAAAAGAATGATAAAAGCTACGGTAAGGAAGTAGGCAGCACTACATCAAGTGAGTGGATGATGGTCGCCATGTTATTATTCTTAATTTGTCGTACAACGTCACTGATAAAAGCTGCCTTAGACCTGACCCCAATATATTCCTGTTTTTATTTCATGATTTTGTGTATATTATCCCCGGTTTGTGGTAAATAATATCCAAAATTACTCGTTTATCCATACACCCACTCCAAATGCTACCGTATATATTAATGGAGGCCCAGACAGCATATATTCCTGTTTTTATTTCATGATTTTGTGTGTATTATCCCTGGTTTGTGGTAAATATTATCCAAAAATTACCCGTCTATCCAAAGACCCTCTCCAAATGCAATATATTAATGGCGTACCAAACAGCATCATTGGCCTGGTGGTTTGGTATGGCCTACAGGATGGACGTGGCTTATCCTGGCTCCACCATCCTCCCATCAGGGGATAGGCAGGGACCTGAGGGACGTTTTGATAGCCAGGCACATCCACCGGCCTGTTATATGGTGCCAGGACGTGAAGGCGAACATATATATACCTGAAACTTACAACACAGATCTGCCCCAACCTACACACACCACGCCATTACTCCCCTATCACAGTATATATATATTTTTTTTTATCCTATACAATTGATCTTACAAACACATAAATACGATAACAATACTTACTTTCAAAATCCAAGGCGTAAGTGGCCAGGAAAAACACAATTAATTTCGAAAAACCATCTTGGCGTCCCCCCAGTCACCAACGTTTGTCGCTCTATTTCCATATCTATTTTTAACGATTTTTGCTAATTATTAATGACTAAAATGTATCAGTTTTCCTTAATATAACAAAATAATAAGTTTATTTGTATTCTTATCTTGTGTTCTCTTAATTACAGGTTATTCGATTCTAAACTTTGTAATCAAGAATTAAGACAACTTCATCATTACAAAAGCCGTAAATAAGCATTCTTTTTTCTATATATTCTCGTATCCTGCATTAATTGTATTACATTTATCGATGCATGGAGTTCAAATTATTTTTCGAGTTATATTTTTACTGGTTGGATTAATTAATGTAAATAGCGAAGAATGTGCTTCCTCTCTGCTTGTTTTCCTTCCTTTCTTCCGTCCTTCCTTCTTTGTTTTTAGTCCTTCCTCCCTTCCTTTATCTTCCTTCCTTCCTTCTCTATTCAGTCATTCCACCATGCCTTCCTTCCTTCCTTTTTTTTCTTCAGTCCTTCCTCCCTGCCTTCCTTCTTACAGTCTTTCCATTTCATACTTTTCCTTCCTCTTTATCTCCGTCCTGTCTTTCTCACAGCCTTCCTTCCTTCCTGTCTTTCTCACAGCTTTTCTTCCTTCCTTCCTATCTTTCTCACAGCCTTCCTTCCTTCCTTCTCACAGACTTAATTCCTTCCTGTCCTTCTCACAGCCTTCCTTCCTGTCTTTCTCACAGCCTTCCATCCTTCCTGTCTTTCTCACAACCTTCCTTCCTTCCTTCCTGCCTTTCTCACAGCCTTCCTTCCTTCCTGTGTTTCTCACAGCCTTCCTTCCTTCCTTCCTGTCTTTCTCACAGTCTTCCTTCCTTCCTGTCTTTCTCACAGCCTTCCTTCCTTCCTTCCTTCCTTCCAGTCTTTCTCACAGCCTTCCTTCCTTCCTTACTATCTTTCTCACAGCCTTCCTTCCTTCCTTACTATCTTTCTCACGGCCTTCCTTCCTTCCTTACTATCTTTCTCACAGCCTTCCTTCCTTCCTTCTTTCCTTACTATCTTTCTCACAGCCTTCCTTCCTTCCAGTCTTTCTCACAGCCTTCCTTCCTTCTTTCGTTCCTTCCTATCGTTCTCACACCCTTCCTTTCTTCCTTCCTGTCTTTCTCACAGCCCACTTTCCTTCCTATCTTTCTCACAGCCTTCCTTCCTTTCTCACATTCATCCTTCCTTCCTTCTCTCCTTCCTGTCTTTCTCACAGCCTTCCTTCCTATCTTTCCCACAGCCTTCCTTCTTTCCTTCCTGTCTTTCTCACATTCCTCCTTCCTTCCCATCTTTCTTCCTTCCTTCCTTTCTCACAGCTTTCCTTCCTTCTTTCCTGTCTTTCTCACAGCCTTCCTCCCTTCTTTCCTTCTCATCCTTCTCACAGCCTTCCTTCCTTCTTTCTTTCCACCTGAGATGCCTGACCCCACGGGAAAACCAAGGAAGGGTGTTGCAACACCCACCCCAGGAAGGCCCCAAGGCCCCACAGCCACCCCAGGAGGACACCACGGAGGGGCATACAGAGAGAGTGCCGGGCCCGAGTGAGATGGCCCTAGATGTCCCACGGCCCTGCGACCCTCTTCCATTCAACACCGCCTCCAGTAGGACAGCAGTCCCGGCCAACGACACCTCAGTTGGGCCAGCCCTTGCCAGGATCGGGGTAGGATTTGTCTCTACAGTCCCAAGCAGCCCCGCGGTGACGGCCACTGTACACACCGGGGAAGGGTCGGCCACTGTACACTCTTCATCCACAGCCCCTGAGACTACCCTTTTGGAGGAAGTCCCTGGCTCGGCCCATCACCCATCCAGAGGCTGAGTGGGACGTCTCTCTCTCTCTCTCCTCACAGGAGCAGCCCCCCCAGAGGAGTCGCAGTTCGAGGAGTGGTGGCGAGGACCTCTTCCAGGCCCGCGGATCCATGCCCTACAGGCTGCTCCTGGACGATGCCCGCCACTGACAGACGCCACGAGCAAGGGACGCTGCAGCCAGCTCCTGACGATGGTCCAACCCTGCAGAGACCACAGCCCCCAGACACCCAGAGGCACCCCTAGGACCCTGGGCGGGACCTCCCGAGCCCCACCCACAGACGACCTGCAGCCAGGAGAAGGTGAAGGCAGGCATGCCTGTTGGCCCTGTTCAGCCCCAGGCCAGAGGGCCACCTCCCAGGTCGAGGCCCCACCAGGAAACGGCCTCCCTGCACGACAACCAACAACCCCAACCAGACGACCTCATCCCTGGCAGTAGTTAAGTGCTCCCTACGGGGGGCACACCTGACGACCTACCTCCCACGCCTGGGCGCCACCTGTAACCAGCCCAGGCCCCAGCAGCCCAAGTCAAGCCTGACAGTGTTCACACTTACCTGTACTGTATATTATTGTTGTATATTGTAAAGGATCATAATTAAGGCAATATAAGTGTAAGGTTGGTCATCCGAGTTTTTATGCCCTGTTCCTCTTGCAGTGTATTCTAGTTCCGGTCTCAAAAGAGAACCCCGCTCAGTAGCTAGTATTCATAGAACAAGAAGTCGACCTAAAAACACCTAGCATAACACTGGTGGCCAGCGGTGGTTCTTGACCCGATCAGAACAGAGAGAAGAGCAAAACAGAAATCTAGCACAATGGCGGCCAAACCTCACATCCAGTTGCCAAAATTCAACCCCGAACAATATGACATCAATATATACCTGTCCATGATTAAGCCACTACTGGACATAGACTCTGAAAACGACAGGGAGAAGATAACTGTCACTCTGCTACACTTGGGCAAGGCAGTACCAAACATAGCCTCAAAGATCGTCCCGGAGTTACAATGGGAGCAGTTTACGCAAATCGTGAAGCAAGCAATCACGCCATCTTTGGGCAGTCATAGCTGTCACAGCTCGACACCCTCACCTATGACGGCAACCTGTACGACACACTCATCCAGGCCAGGTGACTCATCACCGCTGCCTACCCAGAGACTGACGCAGTCACTCGGGAACAACACATATTCAACATACTGTTGAGGATCCTCCCCAGCACCATAAGGGAACATTTTACTATATATGACCCGTCAGGAGACCTCGATAGGGACGTGTGGCTCGTGCGGCACTTCCTAGCCGCCCGCTCCACCCCACAACACATGGGTACAGTCAGCAAGTTCCCCACCCAGAGGGCAACACAACACCAGAAGCAAAGAACGCCCCCCTCCCAACCAAGTCCTTCACCAACATCTTCTGTACGCAGGGCACATCCTACAAAGCGACGCCCCAGCCCCAACGAAAACTCAAACCTAATATCCTTCAACCCATGGGAATTCACCGCCTGCAGCTGCAGCTGCCCCTTCCACGACATTCGCGAACAACTGAAGGCTGCTTGGTACAGGACGCCCACCCAAATGTGCCACAAGGTATTGTCATTAGATGATGAAGGCACCGAGGGCAATGCTTCACCCACTGACTACGCCGATCCTGGGGAAATGGAGCCTGAGGAGGAGGACGCCCCACAGCAGCTGGATTTTTTAGGTCTGCCCCCGCACCTGCCCACGGTGGAGGGGGCCATCTCGCAGAAATACCGCCCCCCAGTCTACGACAAAATGAGGCTGAACGAGGTAAAGGCGAGGCTGCTGGTCGACACGGGAGCGGCCAGATCTTGCCTCTATACACATTTTTACTCCCGCCACACATCTACTTTCAGCCCACTCTTCCCCACCTCAGCTCACCTCATAGACGCGGGGGATGGACCCCTGCCAATACGTGGGGAGACCCGGCCAACAAGTTTCCTCCAAAGCCGACACCCACCAACAAGTTTCCTCCAAACACAAATTCATCGTGTTTGATTCACCCTGCTGTGCCTACGATGGCTACCTGGGGCTGGACCTTCTACAGAAACTATACACAAACATCGACTGGCACAAGTGGCGCCACCAGTTTCAAAAACCTCCAGGGATAAGGCACTGAATAGAGAGGCTGCCAGAGATCAAGCAGCACGGAAAGCTGCCATTAGGTGACCAAGGCAAAGATATGCAAGTATGCTGGAACCTCTATAAACAAATGGACTTTGCACTAAAATTGGTTAGGTAGGGGTGGGGGTTTGTCTTTGAGTTAGTTGTTTTACGGGGAGGGGCACTAACCCTCCACCAACCCACTTGTTGACACGTATGGTTTGATTATATGGTTACCACCCAGCGCTGTAAATGGTTTCTTGGCTTATAGAAAACCATTTGGCTTGTCACTCAATCTAAAGCCACCTGTAAAGGAAAGAAAAGCAATAAGAAGTGACAGGAAAGATGGGAGAAATAGGAAGAGAGGAGGACAGGCACAGAAAAAGAATGATAAATGCTAAGGAAGAAGTAGGCAGCACTACATCAAGTGAGTGGATAATGGTAAGAAATAGGAAGAGAGGAGGACAGGCACAGAAAATGAATGATCAAGGTGAAGGAAGAAGTAGGCAACACTACATCAAGTGAGTGGATGATGGTGAGAAATAGGAAGAGAGGAGGACAGACACAGAAAAAGAATGATAAAGGCTAAGGAAGAAGTAAGCAGCACTACATCAAGTGAGTGGATAATGGTGAGAAATAGGAAGAGAGGAGGACAGACACAGAAAAAGAATGATCAAGGTGAAGGAAGAAGTAGGCAGCACTACATCAAGTGAGTAGATGATGGTGAGAAATAGGAAGAGAGGAGGACAGACACAAGAATGATAAAGGCTAAGGAAGAAATAGGGGTATTATTGTATAATTACTCCCGTACGGCACCGGGCACATTTTCTTCCATTATCTAACTTTGAATATGATACTTAGCAACGCAGAGTGTGTCCTACCCGTCGCAAATTTCATTTTACTAGTTTAATTAACCACTAACTAATGTACCTAACAGAGGCGGACGGACATAATATTGACGGAGTGGAGGCTATACTGTGTGTTCGTGCGTGCGTTAGCAAGGGTAGGGTGTGTGTTAGTACGTGCGTTACCGCTGCGTGGGTGGAACTGGGCATGTAAGTCGGCTTCAACCAATCACATTCAACAGACAATAGCCAATCAAGTGCATCCTTTTCATTTCCCCTCGAATTTCAAATTTTGAAACTTCGTCAGTCCCCTGAACTAAGTCATTGTGCTATGGCGGTCTGTAATTGGTGCGAGTTAAATTACATGAAAGCTTTCGCTACGTTTTATGAAAACGAAGATAGTGCCATATCGTTCTTGAAAGAGCATGGAGTAATTAGATCTACAGTTCCAAAGTGCCCAGAACATAATACAGACTTAGTTTTTAGAGAAAAAGACAAGATCTGGCGGTGCAGGCATACTTTTTATTTGAATAAGACCAAGAAAAGACGCGAGTGAGGAGGCTATTGAGTTTCTTATAAGGCACGGTGTATTACCTTTTGGAAGTTTATTGCCCAGACTGTCAGGAACCTAGTAAATTAAAAAAGGACAAACATTTGTGGTACTGACGTGGTCGGTACAAAAAATAAGCAAAAACCAAGAAACGGACGACTCTCGTCCTGGACCATCGTATCTCTAGGTAAGCATTCCCCTAGGATAGGTTAGGTTAGGTTAGGTTAATGTCAGGGGGGTCTGGGGGGCACAGCCCCTCAGTTAGGAAACACGGCCAGGCTGGGGGGTCTGGGGGGCACAGCCCCCCCGTTAGGAAACACGAGGTCGATAAGAAGCTTAAAACTATATTTTTCTGTGGTTTTTGATGCGATTTGAGTTGTTTTTTACTTCACTTTTTTGGGAAAATGCTTGATTTCACCTACTTGTCCAAAGTTCATGATTGGAAAAGACGGGAAATGAGGCAGTTCCGACGAAAATGAAGGTCAGAAACATTCGATATCGCATCAAAAACTGCCAGAAAAATATATTGCACTACCTAGGGGGTGTATTGTCCACTTGTAAAAATTTACCGGTTTAAGTATGGTTAGGTTAGGTTTATTTCAGCTGGATTAGGCTTTAGCATGGAATTTTCATTTTCCTAGTATTTTCAGTGTAATTCATTTGAATTTGACCTTCATTTCTGTCGGAAATCACTCGTTTTTGCGTAATCCAACCTGCCAGAACCTCCTGTTCAACAATGAAACATTGAGGGTGGGGGGGGTGTAACTCAAAAACGAGTGATTTCCGACAGAAATGAAGGTCAAATTAAAATGAAGTACACTGAAAATACTAGGAAAATGAAAATTCCATGCAAAAATGGCGTGCGGGAGTAAAAGTAAAAATTTACCGAAATAGGCAGCACTACATCAAGTGAGTGGGTGGTGGGTCAATAACAGAGAGGCGTCTAGAAAATGTCTTTATTTCCTTCTATACAAATGGGGGAAACTTACATATCAATCCATTTCCTATACTACAAGAGAACTAAGTTAAAATCAAGTACCAGTAATATTTCAAATTCACTTCTCTCTCTCTCTCCCCTTCCCTTCACCCTTCACTACGATGATGTGGTTTATACTGCATTATCGCTACCAGGATTTATAATATCAAGTGTTCAAAATTATCATTAATCTCAATTTTCAAACTCCAGGATGTTCAATATTTCCTTCATAAATCCCACGACTAACAGGATTTTTATGATTATTTTTTAAGTCGAATAAAATCATACCATTGCTGAGAAGTACTTAAGGCTTTCTGGAAATGATTTAAAATTTGGTTTATAATTCTGGTTCAGCGCTCCTACTGGCACGTGATTTGATACGTTTTTGGAAAGTGCCAAGAAGTGCAAAGGTGAATGAAGTCTGTATTGAACCCTTGCAGTTTAAAATGCCTGCCTTATGCTCGAAAAAGTATAATAATAATAATCATCTATCCATCATCCAATCCTACATTGCCCCATGAGGAGCGTAGGAGCCCGGGGCTAGGCATTGATCCCGACATTTAAGATGAGTGACCAGCCTCACTCATCCCTGAGTGGCATTACACGAGCAATCAACCCCAACCACCCCTTGGATGATAATAATAATAATAATAATAATAATAATAGCAGTAGTAGTAGTAGAAATAATAGTAGTAGTAGTAGTAGTAGTTGTGGTAGTAGTAAATAATAATAATAATAATAACAATGATCACAATAATATGAGTGACCTAGGCTCCTGTGAGGGTGGCCCAGTTCTGTGACGCAAATTAAATTTTCTCTGTCGCCATTTTGTCCACATGGTCACCACTAGCACTATAAGCTCAGTGACTGTCACCCACATCCCCCATTACCTAAGTGTTCAAAAATATATACTCACATGAAGCATTTTGGTGGGTTGAGAAGATGCAGGGAGAGACTAGGTGGTGAGTACACATATAATATATCGTCATTTATCCATAAACATCAAAATAAACACCCAAAATAAACTTCACAGCCTAACGCCACCCGTAGAACAGCGAGCAACTCTTCAACTCGATGGAGAATCTCAGTTTTGGGGACAAAAGTATAATTTTACCGATTTTCAATATAATGGATATTTATATCAAAGGTTTAATAAACCATAATTATTACAATATTTAAACTGCACATACCTGTTCAATAAATGTGGACAAACATGGAGCTTTTCGCATCACCACCTAACGTTGTGGACACTGGTTACAATGTAGGCAACACTGAATGATTGGAATATTTATTGTTGTGAAGGTATACGGAGTACATATACAACAAAAGATGGTGATGGGAATAAAAGTCAAAGTTTTTTGCTTCAAGCGGAGGCATATTGATGGGTAATCCTTCAATCAAGATTTATTAGCCAACACAGACAGGATGTCTCTGACCTAGCCAGGGTACCGATTATGTTTACTTTCCATTTTACGTGAATATCCTGAATTTACCAAAATTCTAGAAAGCACTACATTCATTACATGCACACATACAAGTAGTTTGCCTAAATCTGAACATTCAAAAGAGGACGTTCCCGCTGGCCTGCCCGAACAAGCTTTGGCGGTGTAATCTTGAAGCAGCCGTGATAATTAATTCTGCATGTTTGCATAACATTAATATATATATATATATATATATATATATATATAATGTGGTGGTAGGTGGTGGCGAATATCATCCATTCACTTGGTGTAGTGCTGCCTACTTTTCCTTCACCTTTATCACTCTTGTGTGTGTGTGTGTGTGTCCTCTCTCTTCCTATTTCTCACCATCCACTCACTTGATGTTGTGCTGCTTACTTCTGCCTTCACCATTATCACTTTTTCCGTGTCTGCCCTCTTCTCTTCCCATTTCTCCCACATTCCTGTCACATTTTATTACTCCTCTTTCCGTTTCAGGTGGCATTACATTGAATGACAAGCCTAATGGTTTCCTGTAAGCCAAGAAATCATTTATAACCAACCCATACGTGTTCCCTACGTGTCAGCAAGTGGGTTGGCAGAGGGTTAGGGCCCCTTCCCGTAAAACAACTAACTCAGAGACTAACGGCCACCCCTTACGGGATTACGGCGTCTGGCAATAGATGGATGTTAATGTTATGCAATTCTAGAGTCCCAGCAATGTCTTTCATTGGCTCAAAGAATCCAATATGGAAAGAATCGACATCTTCCCTCACTGAACTAACCAAGTGTTTGATATCGTCGACATGTTCATATGCACGGACGATGTCAATGGCTCTGGCTTGTAGTTTTTTACACAGTCCTTTCGTAGCCGACAACACTTGATTGGCTAAAATCAGTAAGAACACAGTTCAACCTGTGTAATGGTTAGGCACAAATTTAGAGCAGCACTGATATTTTCCCTGTTCCACTCATTGGGTGAGGTCATCATATCCTCCAAGCATGCGATGACTGTTGGTGGTAGATCTTGGAAAACTGCCTTAGCATCATAACGTTCGATCCAACGTGTTCAGCAAACATCGAGTCAGGGGCGTAACTAGAGATTTGGGGGCCCGGGGGGCTAGGTTCTTTGTGGTATATATATATATATATATATATATATATATATATATATATATATATATATATATATATATATATATATATATTAATAAAAAAATCTTATAAATTTTTAAGGCTTTTTGGCCCCCCCCCTCAATTGGGGGCCCGGGGGCAGTTTCAAACAGCCCCCCGCCCCCCCTCAGGTACTTCACTGCATCGAGTAGCTTGGTTCGATTTGTTTGGCAGTAATCATACATCTTTACGAAGCCCTCCAGATGATTCTGGCGCTGTGGAGAGCTATTAACAAATTTGCTGGCTTCACTGATAACAATAATCATATTGGACAATGGTATGACGTTGCAAGCCTTCATTATGCATAAGTTCAACTGATGGGAGTTGCAGTGAAAGTAAATCGCCTTTGGTTCTATTTCCAGAACTCGAGTAACTGCACCATGTTTCCATGTTGCCTGCTCCAACATAAGATTGCCCACGGAGATTCGCCATATCGAGCCCTAGTTTGTCAGTTATAGTGTACATTATTTTTGTCAGCAATGGCACGTCCAGTTGTCCCAATATCACACTCAACACGTCCAGTTGTCCCAATATCACACTCAACAAACTCCATGAACACTCCTTGGATGCTGTTGAGGAAATCCGCGTACCTCACAGCCAAGTTGAGCTGTTCATGGTTGGATATAGCCTATCTGCTGCCTCATATGCACAAATCGAGCAAAAAACGAGCATTTTTTATGTCGGTGATGAAAGTATCCTGTTTTTGCCGACCAGTGATAGAAATCAGTTCATTCTGGACTGTCTTCAATATGTAGGCGGCATTCCCATTGTATTTATGTAAATTATTCGAGAGTTGATCGTCACCGCCTCAGGCTCGATATCTCGAGGAGATGAAGTTTCCAGAATATCGGTTTGGTTCTTTGACGATATCATTATTTGAATTTACACGTCCATGAAGTACCACATTCTTCTTCCCACAGAGAATGATGGAGCCAGTAACAGACTCCAACAACTTCCTGTTTGTGGCAATTCTTTCTGCTGCGGCATTAACGGCAGGCTTCCGCTGTTCCATCACACTGATGAAATCCTGAACTCTCTGCTACATGTTCCAGTATTGTATCACAAACTTTCCACAGAGAGAACCCTTCCCGAATAAACAACAGTATTTACACAGAGCATCAGCAGCAGCAGCATTAGAATACACTATCCAAGGGTAATTTAGTCCACTTTTCCTGGACACACACACACACACACACACACACACACACACACACACACACACACACACATGACAAGCATTCACACACACACACACACACACACACACACACACACACACACACACACACACACACACACACACACACATGACAAGCACACACACACACACACACACACACACACACACACAAAGGTCTGGGCAACGTTAGAGAGTGAAACAAAATTTAGTTGGAATGGAAAAATCACTCCCACTGTGAAGATATCTAATCAGAAAAGAAGGGTTACGGTACAACTACGGAAACACCCTTGCTTCCGTCCCTGCTCGGTGCCGTTATCGCGCATTTGTTTGTTATAAAAAAAAAATAATAATAAATAAAAAAAGTTATCAGGCACCTGAATTGGTTTCTGCCAACAGTGATGGTGCAAAACCTGCGGTTTCTGTTGGCTCTGAGGGATTTAAAGATGAGGCTCTATTCTAGGAGTCAGTTCCATTTAGTGGAGACCACTGGCACTAACTCTCCACCCCCTGGCCTCAGAAGCCCTAGCTCAAGCCCATCTCAGGTCTCTCAGTGGTACAGTACATGTTTCTTCCTTAGTGTTTCCTATTTCACCGTTTTCTAATACCCTAACCATGCTTTCTGATACTTAACATAACAGTATATTTAGTGGGTCTAAATTGTTGTAAAAGGGAAAGTTTGGGTTTATCTCATACGTTGTGATTTTGTTATCGCACAGTTTTATCATACAGTAGGCACGGTAGCCTACCAGTTATGCGCCATGCCCAACTGACCAATGTCATGTATTATGGAATATACTGTAGCATAAGTGGTTGCATATTCTAAATCCAGGTCAGACGTACTAGCTTCAGTAAGAAGAATGATGTGACTACAGGCTGCTTGATAATCTAGGCAATCATCGCTGTTAACCCCTTGGCTATGATAATGTCTTTAATATATTGTATATTTACAGTCCTCTCCGGTTGATTTCATTCACCTCAGAAGATACTTTTCATTCACTGGGTTAGAAATAACTTTTATTAACCTCTGGAGCACTAGCTTGCTCCTAAGTTGGATGGAATCAAGTAGTAGCAGCAAGAACAAAATAAAAATGGCGGACTTAAGCTGAAATGGTTTAAGTCATCATCCACTCACTTCTGCCCTCCTCTCTTCCTATTTCTCCCATTTTCATGTCAGTGTTTACTACTATTCTTTCCTTTTCAGGTGGCTTTACATTGAGTGACAAGCGTAATGGTTTCCTGTAAGGGAGGAAACCATTTACAATGCTGGGTGGTAACCATAGAGCCAACCCATACGTGTTCCTTATGTGACAACAAGTGGGTTCTCGGAGGATTAGTGCCCCTACCCGTAAAACTAACTCAAACGGCCACCCATACCAAGGATCATAGACAAAAAGAACCCATATGGGGTCAAGGAGTCTGGTTAAAGATTGATAAATCATTTCCCTAGTTACTCCTCTAGCTGTAGGGAAGTAATGGTTGGTTTTGATGTTTTTATTATAAATCTTTCTCCTAGTTGTTCCTGTAGCTGTAGGGAAGTAATAGCTGGTTCTGATGTTTTGTTATGACTAGTGCTGAAACACTGGCTTTACTATAGTAGGCACCTGTTTGGGGTTCCTACTCAAAAAAGCTGGCAGGACCATAGGTTAGTATTATTTCAGCAAAAAAATTTTCTTCGTGGCTTATGTTTTCAGTTCATGGGCAATTTATTTAAGTCGTTACATTTCTGCTCTCTCTCTCTCTCTCTCTCTCTCTCTCTCTCTCCCTTTTCCTTCCCTCTTCCTCAAACATCATCTTTCTCTCGCTCCTCATACTCCATTTATCTCTCCCTCATACTCCCTCTTTCCATCTCCTAGGCACTCCCTACCTTACTGTCTTTTCTCATCCTCCCTTATTCGCCCTCTATCGCTCCCTCACACAACGTCTTTCTTTTCATTCTCACTACGTCCTTCCATGTCTCCTCACAAGTTTTTGTATAAATTTGCTCTAACAAATACGAGAGAGAGAGAGAGAGAGAGAGCAGATGCTCCGAAATTGCCAGATGTTTTCAAGGATAATGTGTAAGTAAACATGTTACTGCATTTTTGAGACCTCTTCCAGCTTATCAAATGAGAGAGAGAGAGAGAGAGAGAGAGAGAGAGAGAGAGAGAGAGAGAGAGAGAGAGAGAGACAAAGAGAGAGAGAGAGAATACGGGAGACGTATTATCAGAAATCATAAGTATCTCAGGAAAATCAACAGAAATATTGTAGAATGGAGAGTAAATTGAGCTCAGAATACGATGATTTAGTTTTCTCGCTACTACTAGATTTTTTTTTTTTATCTACTATACAGTATGACATCTTTTATTTTTTTGGCTACTGATGCATTTTTATTTACCGGTAACTTTGAGAACTGTTGTAGTGGATAGGTTAATGCATATCCCCTCTCCCCATTACCATATGTCATTGATAAGTGGATGTGTATAATAATAATAATAATAATAATAATAATAATAATAACAATGAAAATAAGAATAATAATCATACTTGCACAGCAGCTACATGGTTAATATAGGGAATAAAGTACAGTACTGTATTTCAGACAATCATGTTCTCACTGTAAAGGATTTTTTTTTTTTTTTTTTTTTTTTTTAAGCCAGTAGCGCAGTAGCCTACATATTCTGCCTTATGCTCAAGCTCATTTGTTTATTTTCCCCCGTAATCATAGACTTCATGCACCATATCTGTACTTAATTGCCAATAAGTTCAAGTATGCTTATTGCGTGTTTCTTGACAAATGTTGCTGGTGTGTGTGTGTGTGTGTGTGTGTGTGAGAGAGAGAGAGAGAGAGAGAGAGAGAGAGAGAGAGAGAGAGAGAGAGAGAGAGAGAGAGACCATCCTGTGATGTCTCAGGCAGTGTGGGAAAAGATAAAGTACACCCACATGGTCCGTTGAGATTATTTTTATTTTTTTTTTTTTTTTATCGAGACAAAGATGCACTTGACTGGTTGATGTTGACTGGCTAAATGGAACATTACTTCATAATCTTTTCACTCTTTTGCATTATTAACTGAAAACATATATCTGAGAGGGAAATTTGGATTAGTAAATGTTATTCGAACATGTCGCATCCAGCCAATCATCACCAGCCTGTCAAGAGCATCTTCGCCTCATTAAAAAAAAAAAAAAAAAAATGAGTATAGGTCAATGGAGGTCTTGTAGGCCTTTTATCATTGTCGTTTCTTTTTCTTAAATCTCTTTTAGCCTGAATAAGATCGTCCGATGTTAGCCCAAATAAAGCTAATTTAAAGTAGATCATAAGTGAGTGCATAAAATCCAAGCGCCAGATAGCAAAGATCATATGGCACCATATCATGATTTGAAGGTATGTAGGATTAGGGAAGACACGGCAGAGGATAATTATAAACTAAGGGAGGGATTTCAGATTAGGCAAAGGGTTGAACTGAAGTGGCAAGTCCTTAAACTATCCATGCCAGAAAACCGAATATTCACCATGATAGAAGTAAAGAGAAAATAAAGGCCCGAAGAAACACGGAATTCTGGAAAAAAGAGTGGGAACAGAAGAAAGGACGAGGACAGGAGGGTGAAAGACTAGAAAAAAAAGGCTCGTTTTGGTAGCCTCTTACGACAAAGAAAAATATTCTTTCTCCCCCTCTCCAAGAGGAGATATAACCACAGAGAATTAATGGAGATAGTAGGAACGCACTTGGGCTCCAGTGGCTCAGCAACAAGTAAAGAAATTTATTCGGTGGTAGCCTGAATAATATACTCGTATTGTACCAGAGCTGATGCATCCACGAGAGGGCCAACTTTATTGCTATTATTTTTGGTACAATAATGGCTTAAATATGCCACGTGTGACGCCATGGGATATTTATTGGGGAGAACTTGCCTTCAAGCAGGATCATGTTAGACATATATTAGCGGTCAGATGGTTCAGTGTTCGAATCTGATTGGAGTACAGTACAAATTCTCAGAAGGCTAGTGTGAGGGTGCATGACTTTCAGTGTAACTGCTGTGTATACTGTTTTCTTCTGATTGTTGCTGTGCTGATGCTGTTAATGTTCAAGTGTTTCTGCTATTATTATTATTATTAGTAGTAGTAGTAGTAGTAGTAGCAGTATGCACTATGTATCACAAAGCAACACAAACACTATATTCAGTCCGAGATGTCATTCCTAAACTGAATAAAACTTGGTGACGAGAAAAAATGAAACAGTTTTAATTGTAGTGCACGGGTTACTGGTGATTGTTTCTTGCTCCCTTAGATTAAGATATCTTTCCTGAGATGATTAAAACCCTCTTGTGATATCCTGATTGAAGTAGAAAGATCGAATGGTGCAAGCAGCCTCATAACTCAAAATTCAGTCTGCAGCCTACCAGGTTCGCATTCAGATGAACTCACGACTATCTTAACAAACACTAATAATTACCTGGAACCATCATCTCCGATCCTTATTTCAGGTGACATCAACAGTTATCCTCTACACCAGGTGTTCTTAAAGTAGTGCCTCAATATCCGCAGGGGGTATCGAAATGGCCTCTAGGGGGTATCCAGAAATGTATCCTGAAAAAAGGGAACAATTTCGTTTAGGAAGACTACGACTAACTGGTCTGTGTATGAACGTTATTTTGTTGAAAATATAAACAGAGGGATCAATAGAATTTAACTGTTTGTTCAAAGCCATTATCCCCCCCCCTTTTTTTTTTTTACAGGAAACTGAAAGTGGAAGGAGTAACAATATCAGAGGGGGTATCGGGCTGACTGGCAAATGAATCTGGGGGTATCGGGGGTGAAAAATTTTACGAACCACTGCTCTAGATATAGCCTGTGATGGGAAATGTCCTAGTTAATAATGATGGCATTGGTAAAAACTTGACTATTTTTTCTTGTTGATGGTTTTACTCTTGCTGTGTTGTGATGAGGCACTGGCAGGAGGTACGTGGAAGTGAAGGTAAGACAGGGACAGTATCAGCTCACTGGTCATTAGATATCAGTCTGTGTCCCTTGGTGTGTCTGTGGATTATCTCCCTCCCCACTGCCTCCCTGCCACACTGCACCACAACTCCACTGCCTTACTGCACCAGTACTGTCTCGCCTTTGCATCTCTGTCTCATCTTTGTCTTCCTAATTCACCATCGGCACCTCACCTCACCATCTCATTTCCTCCTTGCCTCACCTCTGCTTCAACAACCTCCCTGCCTAGCACCACCCGCCATGTTCTCACGGGCCTCAGGTAAGCTACGGTAATATGATGCACACACTACTGCATTCTTCTTCAGTCCTCTAAGGGTTAATTTCGCAGTTCCCTTGCATATCTAGGAAAACAGCCCATTTACTATCCACTATGTGTCACTAGCGCATATAAGTCCCTTTCCTAAGTTTCCTTCCGAACATAATATCAAAAAGTCTTTTCTGTTTAGAAATATAAACCAGCTAAGCAAAGTCAGTAGAAGCAAACATTTGTCCACAGATATGTATGTCCTAACACATCAGTCCCTAAACAGTAGCATGGTTTCGTTACATATACACACACAGTTCCCCAAAGGTTGGTATCACTGTCCCTTTTTGTTCATGTCATGATCATGTCATCAACCATGGGCCACATTATGATCAGTTTGCTCCTACCCATAACCATTACCAATCCAAACCAGCATGATCATATTCACAAGTTGCATTAGTTCCAATAATGCAAATGCTTATGGTTCGTGTGGTAACTGAAGGTTATATCTTTATTTCCTCAAATTTGAAGTCTAAGAAATTGGACAAAACTGCCTGTTACTTGCAAAAGTAAAGAGTAAGTGATGTCTGTGGGATGAAGGGGTTAATTCAAGCTTTCCTGATTGCCTCACCTGTCA
Source organism: Coenobita brevimanus (assembly GCF_032717465.1). NCBI lineage: Eukaryota > Metazoa > Arthropoda > Malacostraca > Decapoda > Coenobitidae > Coenobita > Coenobita brevimanus. The sequence goes on from NC_136991.1 coordinate 2,774,010, forward strand.
TCTGTGTCTTGGCTGTAGGTGTGGTGGCTGCACTACTCAGCCTGGCATGCGTCTCAGCTGCTGCTGTCACCCTTCACGCATCACATCCTCACGGTAAGATCATTTACAGCATGTCCCCATTATTATTATTATTATTATTATTATTATTATTTTATTATTATTATTATTATTATTATTATTATTATTTATTATTTTGGCAGTTGAGAAAGTCACTTAAATTTTCAAGTCGTCGTAATGTGTTGCCTTTTTTACTGTTCTTTTATGCTGGAAATTCCTTGGCAACTTACATAAATTCTGACACAAAATTTAATTGATACCTGTAAAGTTGCTGTACCAGTCCTCTCTGTTTACAGCATATGTATGGAAAAGTTGTAAGGTATATTGCTGGACCATCTGTAATTTTAACTATCTTGCTGCAATTGGTATACATGGGCACTTCATTCAGTCTAAGACTATTTGCTTATGTCTCAGTATCATGGTCTGTACTTAAATTGTTACAGATAAGAGTAAAGTACCGATTGTTGAGGGAGAATATAGGTGTTCCCAGTGGAAATACGCCGCAGAGGCCATATTGGGCTATCCTTTTTCATAACCGAAGAAATTATTATTAGTATCAATTATTATTATTATTATTATTATATTATGCGGTAGGTGGGGACGCTCACCATCCACTCACTCGATGTAGTGCTGCTTTGGGTGTCTCCCCTTTCCTTTCTTCCTTCTTTCCTCTGTTATCTTTCCTTCATTCTTTCCTCTTGCTTCTGCCTACGGGTGACTTTACACTCCTGTCTTTCCTCTTCCCTCTTCCTGTGGGTGACTCTACACTGAGTGACAAGCCAAATGGTACCGTATCCTGTAGCCTACACCAGGAAACCATATACTATGCTGGGTGGTAACCATATATCCAAATTGTGGCACCTGGTGATTTAGTGAGTAATTAGGGTGCTCCAGTCAGACTGAGCTGGTGCAGGTTTATATCCAAGGGATGATTGGGATTTATCGTTCACATAATGCCACTCAGGATGCTGGTCACTCTCCATCTTAAATGTCAGGACCAACTTGCCTAGCCTCGGGCTCCTAAGCTCCTCATGGGGCAACATAGGATTAGGTGATGGATGGATGTATTATTATTATTATTATTATTATTATAACTGAGAAACGTAGATGAAATGGTAAAAAAAAAAGAAGTACTGTACCTAAATGTGCAGAGTAATATGACACAAGAAAGGGAAGTGCACTGTCGTTATTAATACTTTGATACACAACAGAATTCTGAGTATAATATACTGTAGCTGAAATTAATTACGTGAGGGAGTTTTGGTGCCCACATTAACGTATGATCGTAAGAATTTCATGTACTAACATATGGAAGGTCACAAGTCGAGTGAGAGCAGTGGAAATTGGTAATTTGAGAGGAACATGTGGAGTTACATGGAGAGACAGAGACAAATAAGGAAATGAAGGACCCTTGTGGTGTGGATGTGGATATACACTGAGGTGGTTTGGCCGTAAGATGAGTGAGAGATTGATGAAGAGAGTATGTGAGTGAGGTAGATGGGGAGAGAGGGAGGGTGAAACCAAGGATGAGATGGAAGGGGGGGGAGAGGGAGGGTGAAACTGAAGATGAGATGGAGGGGGGAGAGAGGGAGGGTGAAACCAAGGATGAGATGGAGGGGGGGAGAGGGAGGGTGAAACCGAGGATAAGATGGAGAGGGAGGATGAAACCGAGGATGATATGGAGAGAGAGGGGAGAAGGAGGATGAAACCGAGGATGATATGGAGGGGGGGGAGAGGGAGGATGAAACCGAGGATGAGATGGAGGGTAGAAGAGAGAGGGTGAAACCGAAGATGAGATGGAAGGGGGGGGGAGAGGGAGGGTGAAACTGAGGAAGAGATGGAGAGGGGGAGAGGAAGGGTGAAGCCAAGGATGAGATGGAGAGGGAGTGTGAAACCAAGGATGAGATGGAGGGGGGGAGAGGGAGGGTGAAACCGAGGATAAGATGGAGGGATGGAGAGGAGAGGGATATGAGAGAGGGGTGCGTGGATTGGGGTGGAAGGGCAACGTAATGGCAGGGGAAGGGGACATAGGAGGCGATTTGTCTGTAGCCACACACACCTTATGATATTAAGGCATCTGGCAATAGATAGTTAGATAGTTCAGCCATGAAAACAGTCATGATCTAGGTTAGGTTGGTTTAGTTTAGGTTAGGTTAGTCAACTTAGAGAAGTGGATATGGTGTTATTGGGAAATCTGTGTGAAATGCACAAAGTGGATAGGATAAGATATAATGTGATTTGTGAGATGTGGAGTATAGAATTCTGTCGTCCATAGAGGTAGAAAGTGCTTAGATTACTTGGTCATGTGCAAGGAATTGGGTGGTGAAAATGGTGTATGTAAGTTTGAAGGTAGGAAGAGGCATGGTAGGCCAAGAAGAAGAAGAGATATGGTAAATGAATTTAAGGAAGCAAGGCTTGGAGGCTGATGAAACTGGGTCACTGACAAGAGATCGAGTTGGTTGGATGAATTTTGTAGGGAGTGCATGACAAAGGTTTGGCACCCCCTTTTTTAACTTGATATTTGTCAGGCTAACCCTGTTAGGTAATATGAAACACATGTGTTAGGAAAGGTTTTGCCTGTAAGAAAGAGATTCCAGAGACTTTTTGAGTTAATGTGAGTGTGTGTGTGGCCCATTTCATTGGGTATACTGTACTCTTGATTGCTTACCTCTGTGTCATGTTTTTATTTTTTTTGTTGACTTCCTACCTGTGGGTGGGAAAAAGGGGAAGGATGGTGGTGACTTTCATGCTGGACAGAATTATGTGGTGTTAACAAAAATAAGTATAATATGCATCACTGGAGTAAAGTAGTCCAGCTAGTAACTGGAAGCCTCTGAGTTCCTTTCATAGGCTGCTGGTCAGACTCTTAGATTTGTTAACTCATCCCCGTTTATCGAGCAATACAACTGGGGATCTAGATACAGTATATCATTGACCATTGTGGATTGTGTTCTTGGGGATGGTTGCGACTTGGTCAAATCATCTACCTTAGTGAACACTGCCATCATTAACCCCCTAAAGGTCAGGACCTCTGTTATTCAATTATAGCTAACACCAGATGATTTTATTTGGTTGAAAGTGATTCATAGGAGCCAGAGAAAGTTGATACTCTCACCAATAACTCAAGGTTAGGACAACTCTAGTATTCTGTTATAGCTAATGCCAGATGATTTTATTCATCTGAAAGCATTTAAAGGTAAAAGTAGTTGAACTGACAGAAGTAATTACAGAAAGTTGAAGCTGTTAGATATGACAATTAATGTTATGGAATGGATCATTGAGAGCTTGATTAGAAAGTGAGTACCATATAAATTAAAGTTTGGCTTCATCCTGGGAAGAGACAGCTGATCCAATATTCACTGACTGACAGCTATAAGAGAAATACCTTAGAACTGAAAACTTACTTTGTGTTTATGAACTTGGAGAATGCATTTGATAGAGTCCCTAGAGTGATAGTAAAATGAGAAAGCTGTGTTTTGAATGGTTTGTCAGGTTGGTGATGAAACTACACAAAGGGGCAACTGCACCTCTGAAAGTGAATGGAGAGCTCACATCAGAGTAGGGTTGCATCGGTTTGATGCTGATCCCAATGTTGTTTCCATGCTGAATCCAGTGCTATCCAGGTACTTGAGGCCTTGTCAAGAGGATTTAGAAGTGGACTACCCTGGAAGTGTTTCTGTGGTGATGATTTAGTTTTGACAGCTGAAATTATGCAGAAAACCAAAAAGAAGTTTGGGAGGTGGAGTGGTGGGATGGAAGCTAAAGGACTGAAAGTTTGACTGAACAAGTGCCATGCAAAGTAGGTATGAAGGCAGGAATGTTACTGAACAGGGTGTGGCTTTGTGCTATATGTAAAAAGGGAGATGGGAAGATTTCCTTTATAAATACAACTTGCAATAAAAGAGTTCACAAGAGATGCAGTGGCATTAGTGGTAGACTGTAGGATGTGACAGATTTTCATTGGGCAGTATGTAAGAGTGTTCAGGCTGTTGGTGATTGAATGGAGTGAAAGCTGCTTGGAATGACTGGATTAGTTTTATTACCTGGAGGACATGCTGAGTGCAGGATAACGACTAAAGGGTAGTTACGGTATGTTAAAATGAGAAATGGATGGAAGACGTGTAGTGTTACATGTCTTGACTATAAAGGGACCCTGCTTTACCGACAAGGGTACCAGTACTCTCTACAAAATGTGTGAGAAGTGTTGTACTGTATGGCAGTGAGACTTAGCTAGTAGGGGAAGGGCATAGGCTACAAGCAGACTTGAATGCATAAAAATGAGAATGTTGAGATAGTTGAGGCTGCACTGAATAACAGCTAAGAACAGTATTGTGAGAGAGATTTGGCATAAGAAGTAATAGAGAATTGCTGTGAACCAATAGGTTAAGATGGTTTGGACATGTAGAGAGGACCAGAGAGGATGATTGGTTGCAGAGAGTCACAACCATGAATGTTAAGTGAAGAATGCCCAGCGATAGACTGAGGGTGGTGTGGGATGAAGTCCTTTGTGGAGACTCTGGGGTAGGGGACTGATAAAGAAATGGATCAAAGTCATGACATATGGGGAGCTGTCATCAAATGAAAAGACCTACATTTGGTAGCATGGTCAGTGGTTTCCAATTGCAGATATGAGGATGGTTCATAAGAACCTGAGAGATTTAAGCCTTGTTTCTATTTCTTGCTTAGCTGTAGATGTCAGCCATCGTGCATATCCCTGCCCTGAAGATGAAGACATCCTGCCTTGTTTCTGCACATGGGACCCTAACAGTGGCAACCTCAACCTCACCTGCAGTGGACTTAGTGATGTTGATGAGTTAGGCAATATTTTCAACGCCTACTTCCCTTTCACCAAGTATAATACATTTACGCTACAAGATTCAAATATCCCAGAACTCCCTGAAGGCATATTCAAAACTGTGTACTTCAAGTGAGTAACATGAATGGATGATCCCTTCACTGCAATGATGTTATATTTCAAAATGTTCCAGCAACTTTTAGATTTTATTCAGCTTAAGAAAGACCTTGTCCTAAAGAGTTTAGTGAAGCCTGTATCAGACTCTTCAGTTTGAGAAGTCTTCTAAGCTGAATCAAATTATTAAGGAATTAGATAGAAAGCTATTATAATGTCACATGTTCAGATTTCATCTAAAAATGTAAAACCATAATATCCCAAAAGTCCTTGTCAAGAAATGGATCAGAACTATTCAGTGTAAAAGTGGATGGGTTATGGGAGAGGCTAAAACTCAAGTTGTGAGGATGGTGTGAATCGTGAAGGTTAAATATCCCAAATCTGGTGTATCCATGTGATAATGTTTTGCAAGCGATTAGTGAATGGGCATTTTGTGCATGTCTGAGCATCGTGTTTTGAAAGTAAACTTAGATGAAAGAAAAGTGATAATTATTTAGAAAGATGTCACCTCTTAGTATCATTTACTGATGAACAGAGAGGGACTTGAAATGACAAGAGAGTTATAAGTAACTCCATGATGTAATGAAGAGAGAAGTACATGTGCAAAAAAAGCAGAAGGTAGAATAGCACAGGCAAGGAAGGCAGCTGGTGCTATGAAGGTCATGATACTAAAGAGAGGTCCAAGTGCAGAGTCTTCATGAGGATTGCATGAAGGAGTCTTAGTGCCCATGTTAACATATGGATAAAAAACTTCAAGTATGGGGTAAGTGCAGTATTAAAAGTCATGAGTAATTGTAGTGGAAATGGAATTGTTGAGAATGTGTATGGCGTCCATAACATATGGATGAGAAATTATTTGATTCATTAAGGATGTGAAAAAAGGAGGTTTGCTGAGAATAGGGTTGAAAAGAGTGCTCAGATTACTATGATTGTGGGAAGGGAATGGATGTAGATAGGGTGGTGAAAGGGGTTTATGTGAGTTAGTTGGAAGGTTTGTGGAGGCTGGTAGACCAAGAAAATGAATGAATGTGGTAAATGAGTGTGTAAGATGGCAAATATGGAACCTGATGAGGCTAGGGGACTGATTGGGGATCAAGTTAGTTGGATGGGCTATGTATGAGAGAGCACATGACAAAGATTTGGCATCCCTTATCTTTATGTAACTTCATGGTCAGCAAATGACTTACTGATAGGTATTTTTGGACTGTATCAATACAAAATTACACCCCCCTTAGGAAAAAAAAGTACAGATTGTTAGGCTTTGGGGTAGAGCCAGGATTCCAAGGGGATGAATGGTGAGTGTCTGACCCATTTCAGCTCTCTCACTATTGATAGTTCTCCCTCTGTTGTGCTTTCTTTCTTCTCTTCTGGACCCTACCTTACCCCATCACTAGGTGAGAAAAAGAAGCCAGGATGATGATGATACGTTAAAGTAAAATACTGTAAAACAAGATAATTGGTTGTAGGTTGTGGCACCATCACCCACTCACTCGATGTAGTGTTGCCTATTTCTTCCTTCACCTTTGTCATTCTTTTTCTGTGTCTGACCTCCTCCCTTCGTACTGTATTTCTCCCATCTTTCCTGTCACTTTTTATTGCTCTTCTTTCCTCTTCAGGTGGCTTTACATTGAGTGACAAGTCTAATGGTTTCCATAAAGGAAGGAATCCATTTATAATGCTGGGTGGTAACCATAAATTATAACCAACCACACGTGTTCCCTATGTGTCCACAAGTGGGCTGGCGGAGTGTCAGTGCCCTTTGCCATAAAAAACCAACTCTAAGTCAAGCAGCCACCCCTTACGAGATTATGGCATCTGGCTATAGATACATAGGAAAGATATTTAACCCTGCCAAGTCCAGCTGTACCAGAATTAATTTAAGTTTAAGCAATTTGTTTGTTGAGAAGATTAGGAAAAATACACTGAGGTGGTTTGGACATGTGAAGAGAATGGAGAATGAAAGACTGACTGAGAGAGGTCGTATGTAGGTGAGGTGGAGGGAGGGAGAGGGAGGGGTAGACCAAGGATGAGGTGGAGGGATGGAGTTGAGAGGTATATGAGGGAGGGGGGGGGTGAGTTGGGGGGAAGGTAGTCAAATGGTGGGTGACAGAGCGACTTGGAGGTGTTTTGTCTGTGGCCACCCTTTGTGGGATTAGGGCGTCGGGCTGTAGATAGATAGGTAGATAGTTTGTTCCAATTGTAATTTACAAATCTAACTAAACCTGGCCTAACCAGACTGGACATTAATTAACCCCAGTTAATATAATTGAGCTAAAATATGTCACACTTTCATCATAGTCAAATGCATGCCTAACTTAACTTTATTAAAACCCTGGCAGACGAATGTACCTGATCAACAATCATCTGAAAACTGTGGTGTCTGGAGCACTGAAGAATTTGTACAGCAGTCTTGAACAATTCCACATACTTGAATTGTTTGGAATAGGGTCCCTGTACAATTGGCCTCTGCCTGATATGGAGAACTTCACTCTGCTTCATGATGTTGGCATAGTAAGTATATGCCTTCTTTAGCAATTCTGTAAAATGATACCTTTGTTACTTCATTCCTGTGACTGTCAGACAGCTTAGAGGAGACCTCTCATGCTGAACAGGTTAGAAGCAGTCTCTGTTCACCACTTCAGTAGGATGATGTCTTATACATTTTATTGCTGCTTGTGCTAGAAAACTTCACTCAGTGGGTACTACCACATTCCATCATCTGTCTAGGTTGGCAGTAACAGAAGAACTTCCACCTATCCTTCTCCTAATGTATTTGTTGATGGTTTAGCCATTTGGAGTGAATGGAGTGAGATTCACTTGATGACTATGTGAGTGAGGTAGAAGGAGCAAAAGAGGTAGAAAGAAAAACCTGTATGTGTGAAGTGAAGGGAAAGAGGAGTGGAAAAAGAAACTAAGTGTGGGGTGGAGGGGGAGAGGAATAGAAGGAGGAAAGTGCATGTGAGTGAGGTGGAGGGAGGAAGGGGTGGAAAGAGGAAACTGTCTATGAGTTATGTGGAAGTTGAAAGTGGGGGAGGGAGTCTGTGGATGAGGTGGAGGGGGAGGGTGGAGGGGTACAGTATATGAAAGTGGTTGAGACAGAGGAAGGACAGCCTGATGGTGGAAAACAGGACAGAATGGAGGAATTTTGTTCATGACTACTTACTCTGGAATTATGGCACCAAACTACAGATATATTGTAATTGTGTATCTTTGTTTCAGCTCATCTCTCTCTCTCTCAAAACCCTGCCCAGCTTCCCCTCATTTATGGCTGTATAATAATGAGCCACAATGCTTCTGCAGTGCTTCATCCATGCCAGTTGATATTTTGGAGAATGCTTGTTAATACCTGTATATTCATGTGTTACTAATGCAATGTATTTTAAAATATGAAAGATGTAACCAATATAAGAGAGCATATTGTTGTGTACTGTATATGAAAAATTAATCAGTAACAAAAGAGGGCTGTAAAGTCACTTAAGCTCATAAGAATAAGGCTCTTAGCCTCTCTCCTTCTTCCCCCCCCTCCCATTCCTTCTGCTGCATTGCATTGACTCCACTCTACCTTTCTCCATACATTGCACATGACCACACAGGTATGTTGTTTTTATGATGTTGTTTCTTTCAGTCTATTTCCCTGAATAGTAGTACCATAATGCAGTGTTATATGCCACATGACCTAAACCTGCCTATATTGTAGTTCACATAAGTACTTCAGTGTTTCTTTTTATTGCAGTATCCTTTACATCTTAGGCAATTCCCAGAGAAATGTTGTAGTTGTAGATACAACCCCAGGCTCCTGTGGATGTGGGCTTAGGAGACTGTACAGAACAAATGCCACAGCCCACCATCCAATCCTTTTGGGAGGTGGAGTTGAGCAAAGCTTGTACATCCAAGCAAATCCTATTTCTGGGTGCATTGACATCACCATGGGAAGGCATACTTTTCTGGTGTTACTCTGAGAAATGAATAACAACTGTAATTTGATTGTCCGATTTTGAAATCTTCACACTGTACATTATTAATAAAATTTGAAGCCATAAACATTTATCAGTGTGAATTAATCTACAAGCAGTCTTCACTTTAAGTGCCAGATGTGCACAGGCATACTTCCCTAAGAAATTGTGAGTAACTGTGAGTGTAGGTGTTAATCCATTACAGTTAAGTATAGAAATGATGCAGGTTTAAATGAAACAACGATAAATGAGTACCTGTGCCGGCAGCATAGTTCCATAATGTAAGCTACTTAAGCACTGAGCTAAGTTTTCTCCTCCCTGGGTGATCATACCTGCATTACTACACCCTCCTACAAAAGAAAATCTGTCCAGGTCCTAATGTAATCTGTATCCATTTTGTCACTGGCTACAGTATGGATACAGGTAGTCCTCTGTAATGAGTAAGAAATGTTCTAAAAATTATAACTTTCAGCATGTAACTGAGACAGTAAATTTAGAAACAATGGCAAATTAGCTTCATAGGTTACAGTGAAACTTGAATAGACTGTTATCAATTGACAGAGAATTTAACCCCTTCAGTCCATTGATCATAAATGGATTAAAAGGTTTAACGGCAAACAAGAATGTCCAAAAAGACAACTTACAGTGAATACTTAATAAATTTATATGCCATCACAGTCAGGTCCTCAAGACACGATGCTTCCCCTGGTGTCATCCTCACTTGAGGAAGTACTGTTGGATATGCACCACCTCAACACCCTTCCTGATGATGCTTTCACCAATGCACCCAACCTCACCAAAATAACTATTCAGGGTACTCTGCTCGAGGTCCTCAAACCTAACCTCTTCTTGTAAGTTAACACTCATGGCTGCATCTGCTTAATGTGTAATTTTAGAGACCACTGACCATTCTATAGTTCTTTCATCTTAACTAGGCCAAGAATTTCATTCTTTTGCAACCTATTTCACATTCTTCAGAGGCAGAATAAGGTAATGCAATGGCTCTGCATCAATTTTAGCACTTCTTTGAGACTAGCATCATATTCTTGCATTAATTTACTTCTACAGGTGAGTGTTGAAGATGGAGACATAACAGTTTTAAGCCAAGTTAAAGTGAAAAGAATGTGGCATGTGGAAGTCATTTCACTTGATGGCAGGTGCCCATATGTTGCAACCTTGAGCCATGCTTCCTTACTTCCCTGTCGTAGAGGTCACTATGCAGTACCTAATCCCACATCATCATTGTGTTACCTCCGGTTCGCCTGCCTTCCACACTTATACCTTTGACACTCCATTAATATTAAATTGGGGTTAATGCTGGAAGCATGTTTTTCCAGTGGAGAGTGAGCCATAGGAGGCCAGAGGAGTTAACAATGTCACTGTTCCAGCTAGGGTAATGCCAGATGATTGTTTTCAGCTCAGAGTGAGTCACTGGAACCCAAGTAACACTGGTATCATTGTTTCTTTCATGGTTACAGGTGTGTATTCTTTAGTATTTTATTCCAGCCAACACCAGGTGAGCTTATATGGCTAAGTGAGTACAGCATGAGCCTAGGAATGTTGATATCGGTACCATCAACCTTCTCATGGTCATATATTCTGTAGTGCTCTGTTCTGGTTAATATGTTTTTATTCAGCTGAGAGTAAGTACAGAATACTGGTACCATTAACCTTTACATGGTCAGGTATATTCTTGTACTGTCCCAGTGACATTTTTATTCAGCTGAGAATATGTATAAGAGCCTGAGAGGTAATATTGGTACCATTTCTTAAGGTTGTTTACTCTCTAGTATTCTGTAGCAGCTAACATCAGATATATATGTTTTTTAATCTGAAAATGAGCCATAGGAACCTGAGTATTAACCCACTCAATACATTAACAATGTGTTGGTTATCTTCAAGCCATCAAACAGTTTTATTCAGATTAGGGGTGATGTTTCAAAGTGGAGGTGTTAGATATAACCTTAATCAACTCCTTGAATACTCAAGTAAAATTATCTGGCAGTGGCAAGAATACAGTGAAAATACATCAAAGTGTTACTAGGTAACAATGGGATATCACGTTTACGTTTTCTTTCTGTATGTCTATTGCCAGATGTCTTCATTCCAGAGGGGGTGCCCTCAATGCCACCCTGTCCTTTGCCATTAAGTGCCCTTCCTAATTCATATCACCTTAAACAATTTACTTTATCTCTCCAACCCATCCATTTAACTCATCCTCAGTCTTCCCCCACCCCCTCTCCACCTGCACCTCACTGACATATACTACCCTAGTCAGTCTCTTCTCTATACTGTACATGGCCCGACCATCAAACTTTCCAGCACATCCACATCACCACCACAGTGCTTCTACCCATCATTTGTTCATCTCTCCCCACGTACCCCTCTTAGACAGCTCTTTTCTCGCTTTTCAGTTTTTTTGGTGATGGAATTAATGATGGCTATGACTAATCTTCAATTTTCAAAAGTAAATTGTTCTGAGTATGGGAAGAATAAATTGAAAAATGTCATAACTGCATATCCTTCCATAGTCTATCCCAGATAATACCAGATTATATTATCCAGCTGAGTTTTAATGGGTACCAGTGAATAAAATCATTTGAGGATGGCAAAAAGAAACTATGAAATATGTTCCTGGTCACTTATTTTCTACTACCTGTATTTATCCCTGCTAACTCAAATGTTTTTATTGAGCTGAGTAAGTGCAAGTGTCTGTGAATTTTAACAGGTAAGTGGGATATAACGTCCAAATTTTGCAGATCACAAACAGAGCTGGAGGCTGTTGACCTGTCCAACAACAACCTAACTGTTCTTCAGACTTCTACTCTGGTCTTCTCATCCTCCAACCTGACACTGCTTGATCTTAGCTCTAATGCAATACACACCATTGAGCCAGGCGCAATAGAAGGTTAGTATTCTCCAACCTTTCTGTTCACTTTATATTTGGTTTTATATATTTATTCTCTCTCTCTCTCCTCCCAACAGTTTCTAGCTACTGTGGGGAAGTAATTATGGTAGCTGGTTTTGGCACCTGGTTTAGAGTCATAGAAAACATCAGCTACCCTATGACCAGCCTCATTTGGGGGATGCCTTAAGAAGAAACATGGGGGTAGGGGGGTTTTCAAGAATAATCCCCCAGTATCCCTGCTTGTCGTAAAAGGCGACTAAAAGGGTTGGCGGAGGGTTAGTGCCCCTCCCCGGAAAACAACTAACTAAAAAAACAAACAAGAAGCCTCGGACAAGGACTGACCAAACGTTGACGACCCAGGACCGGACAAAGGACTTGGTAATGTGTACATGGAATGTAAGAGGAGCGAATGATGAGGTGAAAGAGAGAGAGATTGTCCAGGTGCTTGAGGATGCGAAAGTGGATGTATGTGGAATAACTGAAACAAAATGGAGAGGAGAAAGTGTGAGAGAATGGGAGTATGGATGGGGTATATGTGCAGGAGTAGATGAGAATGAGAGGGCAAAGGAAGGAGTGTGTATAGTTGTGAGTAAAAGATGGAAGAAGAGCATAAGACAGTATGGATCAGTTGGGTCAAGGATTGTGTGGGTAAAGTTGAAAGTTGGAATACAAATGTGGGCGATTGTGTGTGTGTATGCGCCAACGCAAGATCGTGCTAGAAGAGTGAGAGAAGAGTTCTGGACAAATGTGGAAGTGTGCATGGAAAAGTTTGGAAGGAGTGAGAGAGTGTTTTTGATTGGTGATATGAATGGTAAAGTTGGTAATGTGAAGGTGGATGGAATAGTTGGTGAGTGGGGTGTGCCTGCTGAGATAGATGAGAATGGGAGTGCGCTAGTGGACATTTGTGCTGGGAGGGGGTTGGTAATAGCCAATACCCTCTTCAGGCATAAAATGATCCACAGGTATACATGGCGAGTGATGAGAAGGGTGGGTGGTGAACTGAATGAAAGGAAGGCAATGATTGATTATGTGTGTGTGGATGAAAGGATGCGAAGATGTGTAAAGGATGCAAGAGTGTATAGAGGTTGGGGGATTGGACTTTCTGACCACTACTTGGTGGTGGCCAGAATTAGGTTGCAAGTAAGATGGAGGAATAGAAGAAGGGAAAGACGAGAGGAAGGAGTAGTTGCAAGGAGAGTGGAAAGGTTACAAGAGGATGAGAAAAAGGCAGAGTATAAGAGAGAAGTGGAGGAACGATTGGGCAAATATGAATTGGAGCAGATGGGAGACGTGGAAGGTGTGTGTAAGATATTTACAGAAGAAATATGTGCAGCATGTGATGTGGTGTGTGGAAGGAAGAGAAGAAGGAGGGGGGTGCAAGGAACAGCGTGGTGGACTGAAGAGGTGAAACAGGCTGTGGCACAAAAGAAGAAAGCATACAATGAATGGATGAGAAATAGGGGCGTGGAAGAAGTTGAGAGGCGGAAGAGAGAGTTATATGTGGAAAGGAAGAGAGAGGTGAAAAGATTAGTAAGAGAGAGTAAGAAGAGAGTGGATGAGGAATTTGGAAGGAATTTGAGTGTAAAGTGGAGGGACTGTAAGAAAATGTTCTGGAGAGAAGTGAAAAGAGTAAGACAGGGTGGAAGTGAAGTTAGCAGGGGAGTGAAAGATAAAAATGGTAGATTACTAGTGGAGAAGGGAGAAAAAGTGAGCAGATGGAGAGAACACTTTAAGGAATTGTTGAACGTGGAGGATGGAAGTAATGCGAGTATAAGTGGCTGGGGAATGGCTGGGAGAAGGAGGGAGGTGAGAAGACAGGAAGAAATCAGTAGGATGGAAGTTGTGGAAGCAATGAAGAAAGTTAAATTGGGGAAAGCCCCAGGAATTGATGGAGTGTGTGGTGAAATGCTGAAGCATGGGGGAGAGATAGTAGTAGAATGGATGTGGAAGATGTGCAGATTGGCCTGGGAGGAAGGTAGAGTCCCGGAGGATTGGAAGTCAGGTATAATTATTCCCTTGTACAAAGGAAAAGGGGAAAAAGAAGTGTGTGGTAATCATAGGGGCATTTGTCTTCTTAGTATAATAGGAAAAGTGTATGGTAGGTTACTTATAGACAGAGTTAGAGAAAGAACAGAGAAATTAGTTGGAGAAGAACAGGGAGGCTTTAGGAAGGGAAGAGGTTGTGTAGATCAGATATTCATTCTTAGATCTTTAGTGGAAAAGTTTCTAGAGAAGGGAAAGAAGTTGTATGCGGCTTTCATGGATTTGGAGAAAGCATATGACAGGGTGGATAGACAAGGATTGTGGAAAGTGTTAAGAATATATGGAGTAGATGGGAAGTTGTTGAATGCTGTGAAGAGTATGTACGATGGTGCGAAGGCTGCAGTGCGTGTGGATGGTGAACTAAGTGAATTTTTCTCTGTGAAAGTTGGTTTGAAACAGGGATGTGTCATGTCTCCATGGTTGTTCAATCTGTACATGGATGGGGTAATAAAAGAGGTACAAGGTAGGGTAGTGGATGTTGGAGTGGCCCTGGTGAGAGAGGATAGTGTTTGGAAACTCCCTGTACTGTTGTTTGCAGATGATACTGTGTTGTTGAGTGAAGACGAAGGGGAGCTGCAAGGCTTGGTGGATGAGTTTGAGAGAGTGTGTAAGAAACGGAACCTAAAGGTGAATGTAGGGAAGAGTAAAGTGATGGTCTTTGAGAGAGGTGAAGTCAGTGAATGTACAGCGAGGTTGGATGGTGAGGAATTGGAAAATGTGAGTACGTTTAAGTATTTGGGTAGTGTGATGAGTAAGGATGGAGGTTTGGAGGGTGAAGTGCTTGAAAGGGTACAGCAGGGAAGAAAGGTTGCTGGTTCCTTAAAAGCAGTGATAAGAAACAGGGAAGTGAGCATGGAAGTAAAAAAGTTACTACATGACAGTATTGTGATACCAACTCTAACGTACGGAAGTGAAGCTTGGACATTGTTGGAAGGACAGAAGTCAAGAGTGAGAGCAGTGGAAATGAGTTATTTAAGAGGAGCCTGTGGAGTCACGTGGAGAGACAGGCTGACGAATGAGGATATAAAGGAGCGTTGTGGTGTGGATGTGGATGTGATAGGAAGCGTTGTGAGGAACACACTGAGGTGGTTTGGCCATGTGGAGAGGATGGAGGGTGAAAGATTGACGAAGAGAGTGTATATGAGTGAGGTGGAGGGTGGAAGAGGGAGGGGGAGACCGAGGATGAGATGGAGGGATGGGGTGGAGAGGTATATGAGAGAGGGGGGTGTGAGTTGGGAGCAGGGCAGTGAAATGGCGGGGGACAGGGCGACTTGGAGGCGATTTGTTTGTGGCCACCCCAAACGGGATTGGGGCGTCTGGCAATAGATAGATAGATAGTAGTATTACTACTACTGTACTAGTCATAATAGTAGTTGCACAGCCCCAGGTTCATCTGAAATGTGAACCCAATGGCCTGCAGGTTGTAGTTGCCCGTCTTAGGTAGTTCACCATCTTCCTCTCAGGGAAAAGAGAGGGAGTTGAGGGACATTTGTATAACTGGGCAGCAGAGGTGCCTGGGTATATTGATACCACCACATGGAGGCATCCCTCACCAGCACCAGATACAATGGCGAGAAGGGTATATGAGTGAATGTGAAGGTGGGAAAGGAGGAGGAAGATGATGTAGTATGGTAGGCCAAGAATGTGGATGAACAGAGTAAATGACTAAGAATGTGGAAGATGACGTAGTATGGCAGGCCAAGAATGTGGATGAATAGGGTAAATGAATAAGAATGTGGAAGTTGATGGTGACATCTGGACATAGGATGACTATTGGGCCTTGGTAAATGGTTGTGGGGGGGGGGGGAAGCCTCATGGGGTGGAGCCAGGGTTCTAGGGGCTTGAATGGTGTGTGAATGACTGGCCTATTTCATAGGGCATGCTGTTGATACTACTCCATCTTCAGTGCCTGCTCCTTCTGTGTTTTCTGGACTACCTTATCCCATCTGTAAGTTGGAGGGGGGGGGGGAATGACTGGCCAGTAACTTCATTATGGTACCTTGCCAACATCATAGGCTCTGTATAATTATGCTGCACTATTCCACAGGAGTTTCTGGACCAGTAAAAATCAAGCTTAATAACAACCAACTACGGGAGCTTAATGAAGATCCATTTGCTGAGCTTATGACCTCTGTAACCGGGGAAATAGATGTGTCAGATAACCCACTCATATGTGGCTGTGATCTCGCCTGGATCGTAGCTATACCAGGTAAAGGAATTTGAATTATGGCATTTTTGGTTATTTTCTGAATGGCACTGGAGATATCGTAATACCTCATCTGTACTGATTTATTCTGCACATTCCACCACTGTATCACTGTGTATCTTACTGATGCAAACAATGCATTTGGGCCAGCCTTGTTATATGATTCAGTTGCTTTCTTGGAAAACTAATCGATTACAACTGATCAAATATCTTATTACAGTACATGGGTTGTTTTTGTTTTTGCTGAATGACCCTTATCTGTCTGACTGACCAGACCCATCAACTGCGGGGCAAGCAACAGTTCCCGCAGGGCTGTCTCATGCAGTGAACTGATGTTTTCGTGCAGTACTTAGCACCTCACTGTGTAACCCAAAGAATTTGGAAGTCTAGTTCCCAAAATATATGCTGCGTTTGCATATCTCCACCCAGTTAACAGGGGCATCACAGTAGGCTTCACATCACCCCATTACTGTATTTGGTTATATAGTTAAAACCCAAGAGCTGTAAATGGTTTCCTGGGTTACAGAAAACCAGTAAGCTTGTCACTCAGTGCAGAGCCACCTGAAATGGAAAGAAGGATAATAGAAAGCGACAAGAAGGATGAGAGAAATAAGAACAGAGGAGGGCTGACAAAAGAAAATGATAAAGGTGAAGGAAGAAGCAGGCAGTACAGCATGAAGTGAGAGGATAATGTTTGCCACCACCTACTACCTTGTAACATGGGGGGGATACATTCCTGGCCAGTGGTCAGTCATCAAACATAAGTCTAAAAATAAGCTTCCAACTCATCAAAACTTGTAGTTATTTCACTTCACTTGCTTCATAAACTCTTAACACCACAGCTGTGTGATCACAAACACTGACACACCTAACAGTGACCAGAGTTCAAAGGCCACCTTGAAACAGAGGAGTGTAGGCTGGTGTATTAAATACCAATGAAGATTCACATGTGACGATAAGTCATATAGGTGAAAATGGTGATCTTACATCAACTGATGAGGCTTTGTACAATCATATGTTAAAATGGCAATTGTACATAGAAAAATGATGCTATTTATTGACAGTCACATAAGCAGATGATTGTATAGCAAGGTTGACCTTGACTGTCGGTATTAAAATGATGTATGTTACATAAAAGAAAATGTTGGGATGTAATATGTAAAATAAATGATTAAAGATGAGGTGCTGTGAAGGCTTCTGCATCACTGAAAATGCAGCCATTATTTGTATTTCCTACTGTATTCAGTAGAAAATTATTTTACAGTATTGTACATTATTTTATTTATTTATTATTATTACAGGTAGTAGGTGGGGGCACTCATCATCCATTCATTCAATGTAATGCTGCGCGGGTGACTGCCCTTTCCTCTCTTCCTTCCTTCCTCTTCAGTCTTTATTTCTTCCATTCTTTCCTCTTCCTTCTGTTTATGGGTGACTCTCTACTGAGTGACATGCCAAATGGTTTCCTGTACACCAGGAAACCATTTACTATGCTAGATGGTAACCATTTAACCAGATTATGGTGCCTTGTGGTACAGTGGGTAATTAAGGTGCTCCAATTAGATTAAGCCAGTGCAGGTTTATATCCAAGGGATGGTTGGGGCTTCTTGCTCATGTAATGCAACTCAGGGACGAGTGAGGCAGGTCACTCTCATCTTAAATGTCAGGACCAACTTCCCTGGCCCCAGGGTCCAATGCTTCTCATGGGGCAACACAAGATTACATGATGAATGAATTATTGTTATTACAGTAATCCCATGTATATCTGATGCTGCATTACCCAACATTTGTTGTTATTCAAAAAAAAAAAAAAAAAAAAAAAAAAAAAAAAAAGCAGTCATTTGTATTGGTTATAAAGGCTCCAATATGCTTGCATGCATTGGGCTTGGTTAGATTTTTATTGCATTACCTGACAGTGTGCATGGAAACCAAATTTTTCAAACCATCCACAGCACCCATGCACCACCAGTGATGCCCACAAAAACAAAGGCCACTGTCCACTCCAACTCATTCAGAGAGTAGCTGTCTGGTGTTGGTGGGTGCTAAGTTCATCAGTGAGTTTGTGGCCTTTGTTGTTATACCATACCAGAGCTTTTGCAGAGGCTCACACTGCTTGCCATTATGCTGTGTGCATGCCTGTCACTCCTTTGTGGAAAACCATCAAATGTTAGTTTAAATATGCACACAGTTGGTGCCCAACTGTTTCCTTTATGTTACATAACATGCTTATGTAGCTAGTCTCCTGCTTTCAGTTCTACTCATATTCATTTACATAAATAAATAACAAAATATTCTCAGTGCCTACAGTTCCTTCTGTGGAAAATATAATGTTTACATACTGTAAATGTGCATGCAGTTCGTGCCAGTATGTATCCTTTGTGTTATGTAGCTTAGCTATTCAAATGCTTTCAGTTCTCCTCATATTCATCAGTGTATCTCACTATTATTTTAATAACAAAACATTTTTAGTGCCTGTAACTCGTGTGGGAAATAATAAAATATTTAGGTAAATATTCACAGATGGCACCAGGCTGTCTCCTTTGTGTTATGTAACTTGCGTAGCGAGTCACCTGTATTAGGCTTTGCTCATTTGCATCACGCATCTTCCTCTTACCTTTTAAATAACAATATTCTTAGTGCCTGTGTCTGAACAAGCATTCACTGCATACGAGGCAGGTCTATGGTGGACTACATAGGAAGGAAGCACATTTTTTATCATTAAATTTTACGTACCATATGAGTCATTGTGTTAGAATTTTATAATGAATATACAATGGTGGCCATCAAAAAAAATGGTACTGAGATGGATTCCCCCCCCACCCCAGTGCCTGCCTCCTCACTCTACTGTCAGGTAGGGAAAAAGGTCAGGATATTGACCTTAATACTTTGTGGGCTTTAGTATTAATATCCTAACCTAGGTGGGGAAAAAGGTCATAATGATTATAAATGGGCTATAGTATATATTTCCCAACCTTCCTTTTCAGATGATCAGCTGAGTAACTTGAAAGGTCTCCAGTCTGCCTGTGGTGTACCCGAGGGCTCTTACA
The DNA here is from genome assembly GCF_032717465.1 of Coenobita brevimanus. Taxonomy (NCBI): domain Eukaryota; kingdom Metazoa; phylum Arthropoda; class Malacostraca; order Decapoda; family Coenobitidae; genus Coenobita; species Coenobita brevimanus. The sequence goes on from NC_136991.1 coordinate 2,793,133, forward strand.
GTATAGAAACTATCAAGGAATTTCTTCAGTACCAATGTTCAACCTCCTCATAATTTTCAACAATTTTGCATAACTCAAGTCTGGGTGACATCTCTTTTTAGTGTATTCTTGTTGCTGTCTAATGATTTAGACCAGTTTAGAAAAGGCTGCCAGCATTCTAAGGGTTTTATTAAGGCTTTATCTAACCCCTTCAGTTCAGAATTTCTAAGCTGAATATGATCATAAGAAAATTGTAAGAATAAATAAAAAAGATGTCCCTGGACTAAGTGCATTAACCGCTTCACAACTATAATGTCTTCTTTTGTTTACACTGAACTGTTAAAGTGCAAACAAATTTCTGAATATAAGGTTTGAGGTACAGCAAAACTTTTGTATTTTAGACTAATTGGGGGAGGATCCACTCTGAGCAAACTAACATAGCCCTCTCTGTATTTTACTAAAAATGTATACTGTAGATAATTATATCTGACTACAATCCAATATATAGTATCTGGAAAAGTTTGGTGCAATAATGAGAGTCATAAGACTTCAGAGTCAATTACTGTATCTGTTTGCATATTATGCTGGACATAATAATACAGAAAATCATTCAGAAAGAAAGGCATATGTTGTTTTTATCACAATTATCATCCTAATACAAATTTCAACCTTAAAGATGGGGTTATGTAATATTAAAACAAAGGGCATTAACAAGCATACACTTGAACAGTTAAGTGTATGGCTGTGAAAGAAGCTTACTATTCTCATAGTCTGACAGGGTATAGATGTTCTGATGCATGAATGACTGTGTTGTCCATTTCATAAAGCATGCTGCTGTTTACTTTTCCCACTATGGCATTTCCCTTTTATTGTTTGTGGATTATATCTCTCCCTATCCTTCAATGAGAAAAATGGTCACAACATTGATGATGATGACGACAACTAAAAGATGAAACGTCTATGGACTTCATGTACTAAATAAAAGCAAAGCTTATAATACGGTTGCGAGGTTTTGCTGTATTTCAGTTTTTACTGTATAAACTAAATGGACTGTAGAAATTCATTAACTTGATTTTTTTTTAAACAACCTTAACACAAAACATTACAATGGGAACACCTCTGTGATTCCAATGTATGCCAAGTGTTGACATTCACTCGTGGACAAAGCTTTTATGATACCTTTGAGGAAACATTTATTTTAGCTGCTTGCAAATAATGATATCTGCTGCTGCATTACAGTCTGAGAGACAATATGGCAGACTTATAGAGTCATATTAAGTACAGATTAAAATAGACCATGGCCCATATTCTCGTCAGCTTAGGAGGCATTCTGGCATTTACTCATTAGCAGTTTAATTTGCATGGAATACCTATTTTTTTTGCATGACATATTTTCTTTCAGTATACAAATGGGTTTAAAAAATAACTGAAATGAATCTTTATTTATCATATCAAAAAATAAATGGGTAAGGAGTATGTGCTCAGCAGCCTTCTTAACCAACAAAATTACAGGCCCAAGTACTAAGAGGCTGGATACTTTGAGTAAAGATCCACCAGATTTCCAGAAGCCTGTTCTGTACTCTTTAAACTCTATATATGCTGTTTATTCATTTTATTTTTCTTATGACCATAATTATAATTTTGTTTAGTTCTGGCATGATCTCATACTGAAAGGGTTAGAAAATAGTCTTAGAATGATGACTTGAAAACTACTAGGCCAGAATAGGCTTCTAATGCTTTAAATCACTCAGCAGAGAAAATGGTCTTCGAAGAAAAAACCTTCAACTCAGCACAACTGTAAGGTAAATGTATTTACCACATGAACCTACCAGCCCAGCTCCTGCAGATACCATGAGCAGGATTATGTACTTTTGGCACTGTGTGCCCATCTCCATTTGGCCAGAAGTCATTTTTCCTTCTGGGTAATGCTTTGGGCTTACATAGCAGCATGGCAGAAGCTTTAACTCCATCAGAGGTCACACCAAGAGCCATAATTTTCTCAGGAATAAACAAGCAGGACATAGGCAAGGGAGTTGGCTCAAATAGTCGTGCCACCCAATCTAGTCTCACACCTGCTGAACTCTTCATACAATCTGCGAGAAACTGAGGTGTCCCACACAACAAACATCAACAGAAAACTTCACCAGCAAGCAGACACAGATGTGACTGTGGGAGGAGGCTGTGGAGGACCCATTTACTCTAGCAAGCACAATCAGAGGGATAACTCGGGGCAAACTGAAGCCCTGAGAGTAACAGAACTCTTGATGTAAGGTAGGGTGAAAGCCAAAAACAAATTGCACACACACACACACACACACACACACACACACACACACACACACACACACACACACACACACACACACACACACACACACACACACACACACACACACACACACACACACACACACACACACACACACACACACACACACACACACACACACACACACACACACACACACACACACACACACACACACACACACACACACACACACACACACACACACACACACACACACACACACACACACACACACACACACACACACACACACACACACACACACACACACACACACACACACACACACACACACACACACACACACACACACACACACACACACACACACACACACACACACACACACACACACACACACACACACACACACACACACACACACACACACACACACACACACACACACACACACACACACACACACACACACACACACACACACACACACACACACACACACACACACACACACACACACACACACACACACACACACACACACACACACACACACACACACACACACACTACAGAGAGGGGCTGGAAAAGCTGGATTTGCCTTCCTTAGAGGAAAGGAGAAAGAGGGGAGACATGATTGCAGTGTTCAGGACCATGGTGGGAGTAGATAAAATTGACAAAGAAGATCTGTTTGTATGGGATAAGAGAGCAACAAGAGGACACGGAATGAAATTGAAAAAGTCAAGCTGCTTGAAGGATATCAAGAAATATAGCTTTCCTTACAGAAGTATAGACTTATGGAATAGCCTGGACAAAGAGATCGTCCAGTTTAAAAACTTAAACGAATTTAAAGCCAAATTTGACTTATTGAGAAACAACGACAGAAACCCACGAGCATAGTACATTCCGTGTATATCACAATTAGGTATATTAGGTAAATACTTAAATATCTGGAACGACTTAGACAAAGAGGTGGTGCATGAGAAAAACATTCATGTGTGTAAAGGTAGACTTGATAAATGTGGATATGGAGACAGGACAACACGAGCATTGCTCAATTCCTGTATACTACAAATTGGTAAATACACATACACACACACACACACACACACACACATATATATATATATATATATATATATATATATATATATATATTTGCTGATGATGCAAAGATCATGAGGAGAGTAGAAACTGAACAAGACTGCAAATTGCTGCAGGAGGACCTGGATAGGATTCACGATTGGAGCCAGATGTGGGAAATGAAATTCAACGCAAAAAAATGTAATACATTGGAAATGGGTAAATGTACCAAGGGGCGATCACTGAATTATTTGATGGGTAATGAACTAATCACAAAAGCGAGAGAAGAGAAGGACTTGGAAGTGCTGGTCCAGGATAATTTGTCACCTGAAAAACACATTAACAAGATACTTAGACATATAATCTTTTGACTAACAAGAATAGCATTTGATGAAAAAATTGATAGTAGCCATGATCTGCCCCAGGTTGGAATATGCAGCAGTAAGGTAGTCCCCACATACTGTAAAAAGAAAGATATAAACAAGACTGAGAGAATACAAAGAACAGCAACCAAGATGGTCCCTAGCCTGGCAGACCTGTCGTACAGGGAAAGGCTAGAAAAGCTAGACTTGCCTTCCTCAGAAGAAAGGAGAGGGAGGGGCGACATGATTGCAGAGTTCAGGGCCAAGATGGGAGTAGAAAAAATTGACAGAGAAGATCTGTTTGTATGGGATGGGAGAATAACAAAAGGAAATGGAATGAAACTGAAAAAGCCAAGTTGCTTGGAGGATATCAAGAAATATGGTTTTCCATAAAGATGCACAGACCTGTGGAATAGCCTGGACAAAGAGATCATCCAGTCTAAAAACTGAAATGAGTTCAAAGCAAAATCTGACTTATCGAGAAACAGAGTTGAGACCCCATGAGCGAAGCTCATTTCCTGTATATCACAACTAGGTAAATACACATACACTCTTACTTTTGCCTCCCTTCTCTTCACTCCCCTTTCCCTTCCCCTCTCCTCTCCCCTCCTCTTTCCTCCCCCTAACCTCTCCCCTCCTCCTCACTCCCCATCTCTCCATTCCTCTTCTTCCCTCTTCCTCACTCCCAGTCTTTCTGTTCCTCCCGTCCCCTTTCCTCTCCCCTCCCTTCTTCCTCTCCTCCTCACTCCCAATCTCTCCATTCCCCTACTCTACTCTCCTCCCCTCCTCTTTCCTCCCCCTTACCTCTCTCCTCCTCCTCACTCCCCCCTCAACCCCTCCCCTTCTCCTCTCCCTATCTCCATTCCTCTTCTTCCCTCCCCACTTCCCTCTTCCTCACTCCCAATCTCTTATTCCTCCCTTCCCCCTTCCTCTCCTCTCCTTCCCTTCCTCCTCTCCCTCCTTCCTCTCCTCTTCACTCCCCATCTCTCCATTCCTCTACTCTATTCTCCTCCCCTCCCCTCCTCCCATCCCCCCATTTCCTTTCCTCTCCTCTCCCCCCTCCCCATCTCCCATCCCCCCTTTCCTTTCCTCTCCCCTCCACTTTCCTCTCCTCTCCTAGCCCCTTTCCTTTTCTCTCCTCTCCACCTTCCTCTCCCCTCCTTGCCCCTTTCCCTTTCTCTCCCCTTCCTTCCTCTCTTCCTTCTCTCCCCTCCTCTCCCCCCACTCCCTTCCCTTCTCCTGATCTCTCCATTCCTCCTCTCCCTACCTCTGTATCCCTCCCCTCCCCTCTCCCTTTTCTACTCCCCTCCCCTCCCCTCCACTCCTCTCCTCTTCCTTCCCCTCCATGGTGCCCACAGAACATAGCCAACTCAGGACACCTCGAGAACTGGAGATACGAGGTTCACAGGGTCAATCATCCCTAGCCAAAGGTTTTTTCTTTGATGGCCATTTTCTTTACAAAGCAAAGTACTAAAACCAATATTTGGCCCAGTCTAGGATATGTAGCTTTCATGCACTACACAATGAAGCCAGTAAATGATCTCTTATTAACCCCTTGAGCACTATATCCTTTTCATTTTCCTACTCAGAAGCAAATTATTTTATGTACTGTAGGTTAACTCAATACATCAGTGATGCATGTTCAGATTACACATTGGAAAAACAGTTTACATTAACTTGTTTCTCCTAAAGCTGAAATCAAATTAACTAAAGGTATCAAGAGTAAAATTAAAGATAGCTACATCATCAGCCTGAAGGGATTAAGGGAGACCTCTTAAGAACAAATTAATTTTATGCTGGATTTGGGTAAAAGAAGCCAGTTTGGTTATAATCCTCCAAGACAAATGATGGTACAAGGCCCCTGGAGCTGGAAGGGTTATGCAACTAGCCACTGAATGTTGTATCTCATGCCACAAAATGCTGGCCACATGATAACAGGCAGTCCTAAAGTCGGTGATGTCAGCAAATCTAATTCAAATGAAAGAGCTGAAGCTTTTACCTCATGACTGAAGAGAGAAAAGAACAAAGCACTCATTTATGATTCCAACTTTCACTGAAAAAGTAAATCATCAGCAATTTAATAATGAAGAGACTGTTAGGTGTACAACTTGTAATTCTTGTCTCCTATCCTGAACAGAACTGTGTGGAAGGATCAAGAACCATTATAAGTAGGTCACTGTATTGGAATTAAGAAAAACCTCTCTTAGATGTAGGATTTCTAAAAACTATTCCCCCCCCCCTTTTTTTTGTGTGGGTGGGGGGGGGGATATGGTTAACAAAATAAAGACCTTGTTATATGTTGCCTTTTTGTGTTCTTTTTTTGCTACTGTCAACAGAAGTTTACATAAAATCTGTCCATTGAAGCTTCCCTGCTACATTTAAAGATTAATTTTCAGCTCCCCCAATGTGGTACCATACCAGTTGTAAGGACAAATCTAATATTCGTAAATTATCACAGATATTCAAACAGAGACTTGTTTTAAACAGTATCTCACACAAAAATTAAACCTGCCATATCTCACAACAGTCTTTTGGCTGACTAGCCCATCTGGTTCCAAGGGTCTTGTATGTTGTCGCACAACACAGTGACAGATACAGCTACTGCAGTTAGCTATTAAAATAAGGTAAGGTCCCTCTATTACAATATTCCAATATTTTGCTTATAGTTCATCCAAAATTTTACCTTGAATCTTTATATAGCTTTCTTTAAGAGAACATAATGTAACCAAATTTACATACAGTACTGTGTAAGTCAGAGCGATGTAAAGTGGAAAATGGAATACTATCTACTAGCAGTCAGTAACATACTGTCTCACAGTATACCACAGCTCCAATCTGGGATCACCTGTCAGAGAATTAAAATAGCTGGAAGTTTAGTGATTTAACGTGCTGTATCCAAAAGGCCCATCAGGATTTAAATCTTGGGGGTGGCTGGGATTTATTGCTTACGTAATGTCACTCAGGGAAAAATGACTGGTACTTTTCTTAAATGTCTGAACTGAGTAGCTTAGCCTTGGTCCCCTATGCTTCAAATGAGGCAATAAAGGTCTGAATGATATATGGATGGTAGTGTGCACATGATCCACCTCAGCACAGTTTTGCATTAAAAGCATCTAGAAGTTATAGTCCGTCCACCTTAACTTGGCAGAGATTTTTGTCCTTTTGCAAACACAACAAAACTACACTTCTTTACTTGCATCATACTCTAGTTTTGATCTCTTGACAGCTAGGTATTAAAGATGGAGAGATGGAAATTTTAGGCCAAATTATAGTGGGCAGAGCATGGAAGGATCTTTGAATATCTCTTATGCCACAGTCTCAACAGAATACCAGTCCCTGAGTTTATAATGCAGACTTTGATAAATTTGTTACTTTATGATAAATTACCATTTGGTCAATCATAATATCAATGGATAAAGTACAGGATACTGATTAGCAGAAATATGACTGAAGTGTTTCTGAATAGTTAAATGCCAAGTGGAAACTATTACTTTCAAGTGACACTACATACAAGTGAGTTGGTGAATATAATATACCCTGCAAGTATCTCCCCTCACACCATAACCCTGCATGAAAATCAAACGCAAACTGACAATAATCCATTCCCACAAGAATTACAGTACAAGGCCATGACTCCACTCTCACATACCTGCCCATACTCTCGTACTCTTAACTACACCACCTGTGACTATAGTCCATACCAAATTAAAATTATAGTTAAGGTAATGAGGTTACAGTGTGGGACTACTGGCAGGTGTGGATGGGCGTGAACTGTAACCAGATGTAACACTTATTCTGAATGGACTATACACCCATTCCATTATACACAACACACACACACACAAAATCCACTCCTGAAATACAAACTTGCACCAAAATACCCACCAAATTTATACCAGTATTGCCTAACACACACCAGAGACACACTAGTTAATTAACCTAGCTTGTGTTAACCCCTTCAGCCTGAGGACACTTTTTTTTTTTTTTTTTCATTTCTGCTCACTCCAGATGATTATTATTCAGCTCATGAAGACCCTATAGTAGGAAATGGGTTTATGGAGTTTGTTTCTTGCCTCTTCATCAGAAGATGTCTCTCGTAAACTGAATAAAACTTTCTGGTTGTGGCTTAACAAAATGAATAATGTCCTCCCCCCCCCCAAAAAAAAAAAAATAATAATAATAATAATAATAAAAATCACAACATAAGGGTTAATCAAGCAAGCAATTAATTTTTTGCAAGGATCCAATCATCACGTAGATTATGACCTGCAATCACCAATGTTATATTCACCGCCCTAACTTAACTCCTGGGTCAACTCAGAATGGATGGGAGGAAGGGATACGTCATCATAGCGAAGAGGTTAAACTGAGCAAACTACACACCTACATCCTGTTAAACACAGCACCTCCAACTAAACACACAAACTCTCCCCATCCCAATACAAGCAGCTCACATTATAAGTACAAGGATGACTTCTAAAATAACAAAACTTTAACACAATACTGATGCTAAGTCAAGGATGGGTTAAAAAATATCACAAGTTCTCCACAAAATTTGATGCAGGTATTTGCTGAAAGTGGCACGTCGGATATTCAGTATCACGGCCAAGAAACTATTAATGTGTATTTTTCTTCTCCTTTATTGTGGATTTAACCCTTTCAGGTCACAAATAGGTCCATGGACATATTCTGAGATATTGCATCTTAGACCAAAAAATCAAGGTATATAAATTTGGGCTGTCTGGACACTGCTACTCCTCACCCTGCCCTAGGGTGGGAAAGAAGGTCCGGATGATGATGACAATGTAAATTTAGAAAAAATATAATACTCATGCATATGGAACTAATATGCATTTGGCTACAAAGTATTAGGGCTCTACTTACTATACAAGAGCTGTAATAAGGGTGGAAAGTTGCAATGAAGTGGTGTGTGGTGGCGCAGTGACTATGAATGTTTGTTTGGTCACAAACAAGTGCATTTCTGTATACAAAATGATAGAGAAACACTCCTACTAACCTAAAATCATAAATCTGTGTTTATTTTTTCTCAACTGAATTGTCTAACACCCTGGAAATGAGTAAATATTGAGACATACTGCAAGAAAAATTCATGCTTGGCCCCTCCAACGCACATCATATTTGGCTCTTCCCAGACCAGGAAAATTAAAATCTTGGGATGTGTGCATGTCTGGTGGTCATAAAGGGTGTCTGGGGAGCAGCTTGTATGCTTATACCATTCACCAGCTTCCTGCCACAGTTTTCATTTGTGCGCAAATATGCAGCCACAATCATGGCCAGGATACCCCTATCGATACAGCCATAATAGTGGCCAGAAGACCCCTATTGATAAAGCCACAATAGTGGCCAGAAGACCCCTATTGATAAAGCCACAATCATGGCCAGAAGACCCCTATCGATATAGCCACAATCGTGGCCAGAAGACCCCTATCAATACAGCCATAATAGTGGCCAGAAGACCCCTATCAATACAGCCACAATAGAGGCCAAGAGACCCCTATCGATAAAGTCATGATAGTGGCCAGGAGACCCCTATCGATAAAGTCACGATAGTGGCAAGAAGACCCCTATCAATAAAGCCATGATTGTGGTCAGGAGACCTGAAAGGGTTATCATCATCATTCCCATCTAACCGTGTTGCCCCATGAGGAGTGCAGGAATCCAGGGCTAGGCAGGTTGGTCCTGACATTTAAGATGAGAGTGACCAGCCTCACTCATCCCTGAGTGGCATTACATGGGCAATAAACCCCAACCATCCCTTGGATATAAACCTGCACAGGCTCGGTCCTGCTGGGGCACTTTAATTACCCACTAAACCACCATAAGCCATAATCTGGTTATATTGTTAACACCCAGCATAATAAGTGGTATCCTGGTGTACAGGAAATCATTTGGCTAGTCACTCAGTGTAGTCACCCGTAGACAGAAGGATGAGGAAAGAAGAAAGACAGAAGAGAAAGGAAGGAAAGAAAGAAGGAAGAGAGGAATGGGCAGTCACCCAAGAGCAGCACTACATCAAGTGACTGGATGGTGAGCGCCCCCACCTACCACTAGCCAAAAAGAACATCAAAACAAAACAAGAACTGGACTTTGTTCTGGAACATCATAAATTTTTCCATACACCTGATACTGTAATCTGAGGGAGATAGACCAAGCAGCTTAGAAGGTGGAATTGTAACCCACTGAACTTTTACTTATTTATTTATTTTTTTTTATTCTTGCCCCCTCCTGGTAATTTTAAAAGGACAAGCACTTCACGGCTTTGATATAAACTTAATAAACTCCATAAATTTGAATAGGGACAAATGTTTCATAGCTTTGATATACTCTTAATACACTCCATAAATCTGAATGGATATTCTACATTCAGTGCCAGAGAGAGAGAGAGAGAGAGAAAAAAAAAAATTACATGGAGTCAATTCACCAATACCAATACGCAAATTTTTCTATACTTTATATACTAGACTTGCTGCAAAACAGAAAATAATTAAGTGACTTATAATGAGGACTGATTATATACCAATGAACTTCTATGCATCAGCTCAGATACACATTCAGATCACCTGTTAACCCCCTCAGTCCAATTATGTTTTTGTTTTCCTCCTGCTGCTTTTTGGTGGTTTTACTGTGTGCAGCTTGGAAGAGGCTTATTCAGGCTGGAAGAGTTAGATATAGCTTTCACCCTTTCACTATTAGAGATCCCTCCTTCTTCTTTATAATCACCACAAGCATAATGAATTTTTATCCCACCTCAGAATAGGGTGAGGTAGGATCCACAAAACACAGGAAAAAGTATGAATGTGGCAGATATATAAACAGCATGCAAAATGAAATAGATCAACTGCAGTCAAATCCCTGGAAACCTGGCTAACCATTTGCAGAGTTTTTCCCCTTAGTGACAAGCCAAATGGTTTCCTGTGCACCAGGAAACCATTTACTACATTGGGTGGTGACCATATAACCAAATTTTGGTGCCTGGTGGTTTAGTGGGTAATTACTGCACTCCAATTGGAGTGACCCAGTGAAGGTTTATATCCAAGGAATGGTTGGGATTGATTGCTCATGTAATGCCACTCAGGGATGGCTGAGGCTGGTCACTCTCATCTTAAATGTCGGGACCAACTGCCTAGTCCCGGGCTCCTACGCTCCTCATGGGGCAACGTAGGATTGGATGATGGATGGATATTGATGAAATTTACATACATATGCTAGACAGTCAATTCATCAACTAAGAGAGAGAGAGAGAGAGAGAGAGGGGGGGGGAGCTGCCAACTTTGTCATGTGTTCCTCTATCCACAATTCATGCACCCAGCTCAACCCCCTAGTCTCAACAACTTTCATATCTCATTTTCAAACATGCTGAGGTTGTTTCCAAGTTAAATTGTCTGGATGTAGCATAAATGAAACACAAAAGACACCACCATAATGAAGAGGTTAACACAGCTGATAAAAGATACTGACACACCAGCTCAGACATTCACATCTAACAACTCATTATAGCATGTTTGTTCTAACCTGCTGAATTATTCCTAACACCTTTCAGCTCACATGATACCCAGGTGTCGTTAGACTGGAGGGTCCATCTGACTAGTAACTAAGGAGACTCTCTTACCTGATCACTAAGACATATCAAATTTCATTCAGCCACGACTTGATGTTATAAAGTTGTGGAAATGGCCCGGTCCACCAGATGAAAACAAACATGCTATACACACACACACACACCCTGGTCACTATCCAAGGGTGAATTGTTGTGTGACCTGTCCACCGGTGCCGTAGGTGCAGACAATCTCAGACTGATTGACATGGTCCGTGGTGAAGGTGGCCATGTTGTTTGCAAAGTCAACATCATAGGTTGCCTCCAGAGATCCATCTATTGACTTGTCACCCTTTGTTGACTGTAAGAACAAAATTAAATAATTCATTTATTTACAAAATTAAATAATAACAACAACAACAATAATAATAATAAATGAAAGACTGACTAGAGAGAGTATGTAGGTGAAGCAGAGGGAGGGAGGGAGAGAGAGGAGGAGACCGAGGATGAGGTGGAGGGATGGAGTTGAGAGGTATATGAGGGAGAGGGGAGTGCGTTGGGGGGAGGGCAGTCAAATGGTGGGTGACAGAGCAACTTGGAGGCGTTTTGTCTGTGGCCACCCTTTGCGGGATTGGGACGTTGGGATGTAGATAGATAGACAGATAATAATAATAATAATAATAATAATAATAATAATAATCATCATCATCATCATCATCAAAATAATCACATCATCATCCGGACCTCCTTTCCCACCCAAGGGCAGGGTGAGGATTAGCAATGTCCAGCCAGCCCAAATTTGCCCAATCCAATGGGCCATGCTTCCATTCACACATCATTCAAGCCCCGGAATCCTGGCTCTATCAGATACGCCAAAAACATTCACCACATTCTGTAGCTTCACATAAACGTATCCGACTGAGTCAATACTAATAATAATAATAGAGCCAGGATTCTAGGGGCTTGACTAATGAGTGAATGCAAGTGTGGCCTACTGGATTCGGAAAATTTGGGCTGCCTGGATGCTGCTACTCCTCACCCTGCCCTAGGGTGGGAAAGGAGGTCTGGATGATGATGATGAGAATGATGATGATGATGATAACAGCAATAATAATAATAATAATAACAATAATTACAGCTACTGTATATACCTAGGCTGCTTCTCCCAATGAAATGGGGATAGCCCAGACAGGAAGACACTCTCAATTTACTCATCCACGCACACACATTTATTCGTATCTTAGCCCCAAGGGACGAAGGGGCAGATCCACACCTCACCACAACACACGAGGGTCAACTGCACAGTGCAATCAGCAACATCTGCAGCAGGGCCAGATAGCAGAGCTGGTTTACCCCTGCCACATCTTAATGGACCCATCTCTTCACCAGCACCTGACCTGATCAGCTGATCAGACCAAATACAAGAGAATATCCCCTCAAGGCTGCATCACCATTTATTCATTCACAATTTCTCTCCAATCACTCCCATCACGCACAGCCACTCTTCCTTGCTCTACAGACATCCCTCTTGCATCTAATGTTCTCTTCAAACTGTCCATCCATCCTATTCATGGTCTTCCTCTCAGCCTTATATCTCTCACATCCAATCCAGTTATCTTTTTCACCAATCACTCTTCATCCATTCTCTCCATATGCCCAAACCATCGCAACACTCTCTGCTCAACTTGATCAGTCATCTCCTGCATAACTCCAGTTCTCCTTCGCACTTCATCATTTCTCACTCAATCCATATGCGTCACTCCACACATACTCCTCAGACACCTCATCTCCATTACATTCAACCTCTTCCTCTTTGCTACACCAAAATTCCATGTTTCAGCCCCATATAATGCAGTTGGTACCACTACACCCTCATACAGCCTTCTCTTTCATTCCATTCTAAGCAAACATCTAAACACTTTTTTCATTCCTCCCAGCACCTTTCCTACTTCATTCATTCTAAACTTCACTTCTGCATCTATTCTTCCATCCACAGTAATATGTGACCCCAAATACTTAAAACACTCTACCTCCGCAAGCAACTCACCATTTAAAACTATATTCATCCTCCTACCATCTACTGTACCAGCCTTGTGCACTTCATCCCTTTACTCTTACTCTCATTTACTCTCAATTTCCTCCTTTCACACACCCTTCCAAACTCACATCACATGTAACTTTGAACAGACAAGAATATTTTGCTTCACATCTTCACTAACAGCATGCAAAGAAAATTTTTTGGAAATACTGTAAATAAATAGGGAAATACATAAAAATCCTTGCAGCATTAAAAATTTTTGCAAATTGAAATATTACAGCTAGTTATCAAAAATACAAAACAGTTACTCATCACCTAGCAGCAGCTTTTCGATTATCAATAATATCAAATTAAATTGGTGAGCTTTTATCACTATGCATGGTACTATCTATCTATCATCTGTGCTGGTGGCCTTCAAATCATGAGTGTAGTAGCCTTGGGATAGCCTACTTAGTCCCGGCATTTAACTCACTGAGCTAGGGGAAGCTTTTTCAATTCATCCTTGCCATCTCTTGAGAGTTGTATTCAGCTTAAGATTGACTTTTCAAACTGGGGGATTTGAGAACATTACTAATCCTCTTCAATACAAGAGGCCTTTTCTAATTTGAAGAGAACTGTCTGTTTGCAATAAAAGTAAACAAGACATCACCTGGATTCAAGGAGTTAAGGAAAGGGTGTGCTTGATGCATATACAGTACAGTCAAGTTGAATATGGTGTTGACTTCTATGCCATGGTTTTCTATGATATGGCAAGGAGCCAGACCCCCCCAAAACGAACCACGCGCATAAACCATACCTATGGAGTTGCGAGGTTTGAGACGCGTGGGCAATTTCCCCTGGTGGCTGGAGAGCAAACCTCAGCCCTCACCTGTCGTTTAAACTCCCCCTCAGTGTGTAGCTAGAACGCTTGTTATCTGATCACCCTCCCGTTTTTTGTGCCTATTGTTACATGTAATACATGCACTGACTGACTGCTTGATTGTGTGCATGTATAAAGTGGGGAAAAATGGAGAAAAGTGGGGTGAAAAGAGGGACTTTGGGCAAAACATCCAGAACCAAATTCTATTTTTCCCACAGGTTTAGTTATCTGTATGGCATGGGTGTGGTCCAGAACCAACTAGTCACGCCTTAGGCAACTTGACTGTACTATAGCATCACGAAATATCACAAAGCAGCCTGTATGTATGTACATTGTTTGCTTTTTAATTACCTGTACAATACTAGTATATTGTAGGTACCGTACTGAACTATACAGGCACTGTATTATGTTCACTAACAGGAATAAATTTCATCTATTCAATTCTTGCCTACTGACATTCAAAAGACCCATATGGGAGGGTGTAAAGAAGAAGGGAGGCGAGGAACAAGGGTGCAGTGAGCCATACAGTGGGAGGGAGAGAGGAGACAGTTGTATGGTATGTAAGGAGGGAAGGTAGGGAAGGGGAGAGTGGGCAGGGAGGAAGTGAGGGTGCAGGAGGCCAGAAGGTGGGAAGGAAGAAGGAAGAGAGGAGGAGTGGGGAATGATGATTATTTTACGACATAAAATCTTTTTTCTCTCTCTCTCCTTACTTCTTTCTATCTGTTGCTCCTTATTCAGTTCCATCTCATTTTGACCATTATCAGGGCTCTTGCTAACTGCCGATGGTTGCAAGCCATTTGGCTCCTAAGGTTTCAGATTTACGAGCCAAATAAATTTTTAGTAGTCAAACGGACTACCAACCAAAATATTTTACGAGCAGTGAATATATTTGTTTATATTTTTACACATTGTCTACTTTTAACCCCTTAAAAGCGTATCGTCGCGTTTGCGACGCTCAGCGCAAAGGACATAACGGCGGATCGTCGCGTTTGCGATTCTAGTAAATTTTGAATAACTGCAGGCAAGCAGGCTTCAGCTGGTATTGTCTATCAGTACCGCCATCCTTTAGCTACTATTAGCACACTTGACCTTTGTACCACTGACCTCCGTTGTTGCCAAGTATCATTTTTTTTACCCACTCACACACCGCTGCCCGGCCCCCCTCGTCGTGCTATATGGCAGCGCGCAGACAGCTCAGACATGTCAAACTGCACCTTCCTCTCGCAAGCACTTTATGCTAATTGGAAACGCTCGTTTCCCCAGTCGTCACACTAGCTTCTTTTCCCGCGGTTTGCCCCTGTTTAGCGTCAGTTTACCGCAGTCTTTGATGGTGACACCATGTCTCATTCTAGCTCTTCCGAGTCAGTGCCTTCCAGCCCTCCGAAAAAGGGCTTTGTGACCTCTACCCCGTCCAAACCCTTACTAGGAAGTGCTAAGGGCCTTAGTGAGTCGGCTATAGGCATAGAATTATTGAAAGCTTCTATGGATTACGGTAGTGACGTTGGAGTGTTATCAAGCCTTGCCGAATCAGACACTCTATTGAGTGCTGAGTCTGAGGTGCAGGAAGAGACAATTCCTGTACCTAGCACCTCCTCAGGCAAGGCTCCAGTGAAAAAGGGAGTGGTGTATGATAAGTGGGCCAAGAGGAAGCGAAGTGGTGACCCCGGTTCCCAGCCATTGTTCCCCTCAGACCGGCCATTGTCCCCTACCCCAGGTCACGCCGCCGCCATACCGGCTCGCACTCCCAGCCCCATTCTCTTGTCATCTTCATCTGCTGTGCTTTCTCCTGAGTCTTCGAAGTCTCCTTCACCACCTCGGAAGGGAAGTAGGCAGTCTAGTTTGCGTAGAGGTTTTCGTAGGCCCCGTGTTTGTGCTGGCATGAGTAGGAAAGTGTCTCCTAGTGCTACAATTAGTGGTAAGGTTTCCCGCACTAGGCAACTCACCACTCAGGCTACTGCGAGTGACCTTGAACCTTCTCCTAATCTCCTCACCACCACCACCACCACCACACAGACACGACCTAGCTCACCCTCTGCCACACGGCCTGCCTCACCCACTGCCTCACCACCTGCCTCACCTACTGCCACACGGCCTGCCTCACTCCCCGCCGCCCCCACCCCCTCCCAGCCTAGGCAGGGCATTCTGGATGCCTTCGTGTGGTCTGAGGGCTCTGATTTTGTGCCAGAGGATCTGCCCTTTGATGCCACTGGGTGTGGGATCCAGGCTGACTTCCCTGTCCCCGAGGGTGGTGAATGTTTGGACTACCTGTTGGCCTTCCTGGATAACGAAGTCATGGATCAGATTTGTACCGAGACGAACAGGTACAAAGGGCAATGTGCTGCAGTTCATGAAGGTGAAGGTGCAATGCCATCCACGTCGCGGATGGCATCATGGGTTCCTGTGACGATCCGGGAACTATTTGTATTCATCGGCTTGATGCTTCTCATGCCACATAACTGGAAGCACAAGCTCATAAGTGCTGACGATCTTTGCCCCACACCCATCTTCAACAAGTACATGAGTCGTGATCGTTTCAGGCAACTCATGACGTACCTTCACTTTGCCAACAACGATAAGCCTTCCTGGACTGACCCCCTATGGAAAGTGAGGGGAATCCTGAACATGATCAAGGACAAGTTTATGACGTTCCTTCGGCCCTTCAAAAAAGTAGTGATCAACGAGTCCTTGGTTTTGTTCAGGGGCCGTCTTCGGTTTGTGCAGTATATTCCAAGCAAACACCACCGCTTTGGAATAAAGTTTTTCGTGCTCTGCGACTGCAAGACGGGGTTCATCCTAGACTTCGTTATCTACACCGCCAGCAATGTGGACTTGGACAAGACTGACCCCCTTGGATTCTCTGGTTCTGTGGTGAAAGTGCTTTTGGAAAAGTACTTTGGCGGGAATCATGTCCTGTATACGGACAATTATTATACAGCTCCCAAACTCGCCAAGTACCTGTCAGAGCATGGTGTCGGATCCTGTGGCACTGTCAGGAGCAATAGGGCACACTACCCTGCCTTCCCCGAGGCTGAAAGATCAAAGCGGGGAGACGTGCACCTGAAGAAATCCAACAAGATGCTGGCGATCAGGTGGCACGACAAGAGGATCGTCAATGTGCTCACCACAGTTCACATGGGGGAAATGCAAGCCACAGGGAAGGTTGACAGAAGGACTGGCGATCCAGTGATGAAGCCTGATGCTGTAATTGACTACAACATCAATATGCGGCTGGTGGACAAGTCAGATATGATGATCGGAGAGATAGACTGCCTGAGAAGGAACCGTCGCTGGTACAGGAAGGTGTTCTTGCATTTGCTTGATATGTGCATGCTGAATGCTTTCATCCTATATAAAGTCAAGAACAGGAAGCCAGCTAACTACTCTCTCAGGTGGTTTTCTAAGACTTGTGTCTACCAGCTGCTTCAGCGTTTTGGGCAGGTACTGCCATCAGGACCCAGGCGCCACTCACACACACCTCCAGACCGCCTACAGTGCCAGGACTACCTTCAGCGACACCGCCTGGAGCCACTGCCTAGCACTGCCAAGAGGGGAAAAGCACTGAGGAGGTGTCATGTGTGCAGCCACACTACCCGGCAAGACAGAACATTTAGGCGCACCTCCTTGCAGTGCAAAGAGTGCCAAATTCCCCTCTGCGCTTACCCATGTTTCTTTGACTACCACAGCCTGAGTAGATATTGAAAATAAGGGTAAAAATCTTGTAAATAATACTGAGAGTGACAATGATACTAGTGTTTAGTTTTCTTGTATGTACTGACAGTGACAGTCTGTTGAGTGTAAATTAGTGTATGGAGTTGTAAAAGCACTGACAGTGACAGTGATTTCAGTGTAAATAATTGTACATAGTAATAATATAAGTATTGAGAGTGACAGTCACTCCAGTGTAAGAAGTTGAAAGCATATTTTTTTATTCTATGTTATGACAGTGACAGTTTGGTGTGTAGAATATATTATTTTTATAACTAATGACAGTGACACTGATGAATAAGGCACTAAACTGACAGCGAGAGTGAAAGTGAGCGATAGAAATGAAGTGCGAGTGGCCGACAGGAGCGAGAATAAAGTGCCTGCCGTAAGGCAGAATAAAATCGCGCCGCGGTGGTCTTTCTCATTCCCGCTTCAAAATACTGGCAGTGACAGTGATTTTTATGGCCTTAATAGTGCCATGCGAGCCTTTGGGAAGTAATATGAAGGAAAATAATGTAGTATACGTGTTTTTTGCTGTGAAAAGGGAAATGTGTGTTCAGTGACGGGAAGACCGCCGCCGCGCAGCATGTCAGCCGTATGCTCCCTTGTTTGTAGTCTTATTTTCAGTGCTTATTGTACAAATTCGGATTCCAAACTACCTGTACGTTGTTGTATAAAGTGTACTGTGACAGATTGAGGCTGTGGTAGAGGGGAAACCGGGTTGCTGGAGGTGTGAAAGTGAAGACTTTGTTACCCAACTTTTGCAAGGCTCCACAAGTCCCTGGGTAGTCCACGAAGGCTCAACATCTGTCTCAGGAGAAAGCTGAATGTAAGTACTATATGCCAAAAATATTTTAATGTTCTAGGTTTAATCTCTGATTTTTGGCAAATATTTTCCCACAGGTACTCAGACCGCGATACAACCCCGCCATACAGGGGGGATCGGCTGTTCATGGCCGCGTTTAAGGGGTTAAGTATTCACAATGGCGACAAGGAAAGACTTAATAATCGATCACAATGTGCTTTTTGTTCACTTACCGTAAGTGAAATTTACTTATTTTGCAGTTTACTGGGTTTTGAAGTGGGTGTATTTTCTCCTCGCCAAAAGGCGACTTGCATGTAAAATTTGTTCGCCGTAGGGAAAAAATACTCGCATTTGTGAGCTGTGGCTCGCCAAACAAGAGCCCTGATTATGTGACAGTCATAAAGACAAAATAAAACTTCACTTGCTAGCATGTCAATATTTATGCCACAAGATACTGGGGAGAAAAAAAAAAAAAAAAAAAAAAAAAAAAAAAAAAAAATGCAACCAATAAGCCACGTCCCTTTAACAGGACTGGCTAATGAGATTATGATGAATGGTGTTTATATGACCTTTGTACTGTATCCAAGTCTCTTTCCAAACCCTAGGGATAACCCCCCTCTCATTTCATCATCTGTCAAGGTATGTTAAAATTCCACTTCCTGGCAACTTATTACCATTATATTCTTGTTCATTTATTAATTCTTATGCTAATCACGGTAGGTGGGGATGCTCACCATCCACTCACTCAATGTAGTGCTGCTCTTGGGTGTCTGCCCTTTCCTCTCCTCCAACCTTCTTTCCTTCCATCTTCATCTATCTTTCTTTCCTTCATTCTTTCCTCGTCCTTCTGCCTACGGGTGACTTTACACTCCCTCTTCTGTCTTTCATTCCTCCACTCTTTCCTCTTCCTTCTGCCTATGGGTGACTCTACACTGAGTGACAAGCCAAATGGTTTCCTGTACACCAGGAAACCATTTACTATGCTGGGTGGTAACTACATAACCAAATTTTGGCACCTGGTGGTTTATTGGGTAATTACAGTATTGTGCTCCAATCAGATTGAGCCAGTGAAGGTTTATTAAACATCCAAGGGGTGGTTGGGGTTTATTGCTCACGTAATGCCACTCAGGGATGAGTGAGGTTGGTCACTCTCATCTTAAATGTCAGGACCAACAGCCTAGCCCCGGGCTCCTACGCTCCTCATGGGGCAAAGTAGGATTGGATGATGGATGGATGGATGGATGATCAGTGTGTTTTTAGGCTTGTTTTTGGTGGGGGTACATTTTTCATGAGGGTCAACAATATTGAGTATTTTCACTGTTCATTAGCAGACTGATTAATAACTCACCAAATCTGAATGATATCCTCTTTAGTAACTGGATGGTTTTATTCATTTTATTCAACTGGCTCTATCAAATAGGTATATGAGAAGATAGAGAACGTGGAGAAATTTTTTTGGCCTATCTGATGGAGCAAGGATTTTGAAGGCTTGAATGAAGAGCGAATGGAAGCGTGGACCAATGAATTGGGCAAACATCGTCTGTATGCTGCTACTCCTCACCCTGCCCTAGGGTGGGAAAGTAGGTCCAGATGATGATGGTTCAATTTAGGAGAGACTGTTTCCAACTGATGAGTTAGATAAAGATCATACAGCCCTGTAAAGCCTTACACTACCAGACATCTCTTCTAATTTTGGGGGGAAAAAAAAAAAAAGGGGGGGGGGAAGAAGCAAGAACAAAATAATATACCCTCAGACTCGAGGCAGAAGTGTTTTAATGGATGAGCTACTATCATACTTATTTAATATGGAAATGCAAAGGTGAGAAGGGTCTTAATAATGAATGAATGGAAACAACATCATAATGTATTAGGGTATGTATAATAAAATATATTAAAAATATGTTTGGATTTGTCCTTTTTTTTTTTTTTTTTTTTTTTTCCATGGAGGTACAGTAAAGGACAGTTGTTCACCTAGTATTTCACCTCTTTTTACTTCTCACTTTCATCTGTTGGTTAATATTCCTCAGCTGACAGAGGTTTATTATGTTTCTCTTTTCACAAACAAATGCATCTGGGAGGAAACTGTCAGACATGATAAGCAATAGACTAATACATGAATTTTTGTCCCTGACCAAACAAAGACTGGGATGAAACTGGTCTGGGAGAACACAAATCAATACAGCATAAATAGGGAGAACATGCAACATTGGTCTTCTATCTGTGAGTAGCCAATGATGATTCTGAATTTTTTTATTAATACAACATCTAGATTTAATTTGTTTCTGATGCTAAAAGAAAGAAATTTACCTCTCTAAATTTTTGCAGGTATATTTTGAGTGGCTCCACATAGTTTTCAAAGCCCAGTGCATTCATAGCCCAAAGGATGTCCTCCCCATTGATGGTCTTTCTTTTCTCCTGGAAAGGTAAGCAGTAGAATTACTAAAGATCACAAAATTCAGCACTTATAATAAATACCTCCTTACAAATACAGTACAGTATACAGAAAATATTTCATATGGGCAGCACTTGTCATATATCAGAGGTGTATTTCAATATACTGTACCTTACACTAAACTGACACTCCAAACTGAAGGAAACTGTCATATTAGTTTTGTGGGTAAGAATGAAGCTTTACTAGACAATTTTATATTTTAATGTAGACTGAGACAGCAAAAATAAATAAATAAAAATAAATCATTGTGAAAATACAAGGCAAATTGCAACAAGGAGTTACAGTACTGTACACAAAAATATTCTCTGCAGCCTAAAAAAAAAAAAAAAAAAAAAAAAAAAAAAAAAACTACTTCATTCATCTAAACAATATATCCAGAACTGCAGGAATTGTGTGAAAGCATCAGGAGCATAATATTTCAAGTTGCTTTGGCCAAGTGTAGGGAAATGATAATGAGAGACAAACTAGGAAAGTGTATGAGAATGTGGTGGAGGTCTCCATACAAATTCAATAGGATGAGATGGAGGGATGGGTTAGAGAAATACATGAGTGAGGGGAGGTGTGAGTTGGACAGACAGAAGTCTGATGGCAGAGACAGGGAGACATGGAGGCATTTCCATTTGTGGCCATTCCTTCTAGGAATAAGATATCTGGTAACAGCCTGATACCATGATTGATCAAGTGGGTGGGAGATCACCAAACAATTTAATTCAATCTAAGAATCATCTCAAGTAATGAACAGATGATTCAAACCTAAACCAGAATATCACTCCTCCAGTCTGAAATGTCAACCCTTAAACTGAAATTACTTGGCAGTAACAAGAATGGAATACAGTATGAGACACAGCATTACCATTAAGGTTTGGACTCATTTCTCCTCTGTCATTGCCTTGCTTCCTTCTTCTTCTGTCTTTCTTTTCTTCATTCTTTTCTCCTCCTTCTGTCTGCAGGGGACTCTACTCTGAGTGACAAGCCAAATGGTTTCCTGTACACCACGAAACCATATACTACGCTGTGTGGTAACCATATAACCAAAGTATGGTGGCTGGTGGTTTAGTGGGTTACTGAGGTGTTCCAATCAGACTGAGCTGGTACAGGTTTATATCCAAGGGGTGGTTGGGGTTTACTGCTCATGTAATGCTATTCAGGGATGAGTGAGGCTGGTTATTCTCATCTTTAATGACAGGACCAACTTGCCAAGCCCTGGGCTCCTACTCTCCTCATGGGGCAACACAGGATTAGATGATGAATGAATGTATTGATATTTAATTTTATTTTACATGTCAGAATTCCAGGGGCTTCAATGATGTGTGAGTGATTGTGTTGTTCCTGAATCCTAACTCACCTCAAATTTAGATGGGGAAAAGGGTCATGAAGATGATGATGATGATGATGATCAAGGATTACAATGATGGCGATAATGTAAACTAATTGATGTCCACATGAGTTCAAAATAAGATCAATGCAATTATGTGGAATTCTAGTTTTTAAAAATCTATGCAATATTTAAACTAGCAATATTATTTATGATGATGATATATTTAGGTGATGAAAAGATGTATAGTGGAATCTCATAAATTGTGGATTTCTAAACAGCGAATTCATAACAAGCAGCAACATCATACAATAGTTTGCAATATCAATAGTTTGCGAAAATTGCACATACTGTAATTCACGATTGCAGCCTCAAAAGTGAAGGTTTTCTGATGCATTTTTTAACATCAGTTATGATATGTTTGCACAAATGGTGGTTTCTTCATAAGCAAAGCTGTTTAAAAATGAGATTTTCACCCCTGTATCAGGCAGGCTAATTTTGAACCATACAAAGATCTGGGACGAGTTGCCAGATGATACCAAATCGATTAACACCAGCAGTGTTTTTCTATTTTGCCCAAGGTTTCTACCTTTGATGGCATTTTGGTTGAATGGAATGACTGTTGTTCTTCTTGATATCCAAAACTGTGGTAAAGTGGTTTGCACCGCGATATTATCTAAGCTTACATCCCTATGCGGTTTTGGGCCAAATAAAACTTGCCCAGCAAAGCTGACAACATTCGCTCCACTCGCAGACCAGCTTGCTTTCATCAGCTCAATATCCTATAATTTCCTTCTTGGCGGATCACAAGGGAGTCAGAAAAGTAACGCAGAAGGACTATCAGGGTTACTGCACACAAATGCAGCACAATCAAACCATAAATAAGGGCAAAAAGCACCAGTACAAAAACAGCACGTCCTGCCAATTTGCTGCTACCAACGGCTTGGTTTGTCAGCATTATACAGTAAAGCTTCCATACAGCGGACTTCAATAGACGGGAATTCACTTTTATCGGAACTGAGTGATAAGCAACGTTTGGTCTTGTTAGTACTTGGATGGGTGACCACCTGGGAACACCAGATGCTGTTGGCATCCCTACGTGTCAAGTGGGGTTGGTGGAGGATTAGTGCCCCTCCCTGTAAAACAATTAACTCTAAGCTCTTGGCCACCCCGTTTGGGATACATGGCGTCTGGCAATGAATGAATGAATGAATGAGTTATTGGAGAGGAGCCTGTGGAGTCACATGGAGAGACAGGCTGACGAATGAGGATATAAAGGAGCGTTGTGGTGTGAATGTGACAGGAAGTGTTATGAGGAACACACTGAGGTGGTTTGGCCATGTGGAGAGGATGGAGGGTGAGAGACTGACGAAGAGAGTGTATGTGAGTGAGGTGGAGGGGGGAAGAGGGAGGGGGAGGCCGAGGATGAGATGGGGGGATGGGGTGGAGAGGTATATGAGAGAGGGGGGTGTGAGTTGGGAGCAGGGCAGTGAAATGGAGGGGGACAGGGCGATGTGGAGGCGATTTGTTTGTGGCCACCCCGTACGGGATTGAGGCTTCTGGCAATAGAGAGATAGATAGATGGATAATTTTCCCCATGTTTATGCATTCGCATCTAATGAATTTGCATCTTATGGGTGTTTTTTGGTACCTGTTACTTGTTAGATGTGAGATCTTAATGTAATTTGTTTGTGACACTCAAGTCCTAAACACTCAAGTTCAAGAAACTTACTACAGTAACCCCTCCAATATCTGGATCAATAGAGCCATAGGCAGGTCCGGATAGTGGTCCTGTCCGGATATTGGGCCCCAGCTTATGGACTAGTACTTACGGACCCTAACTCTGAAAAACACCTATACATCTCCCTCTGGACATGCATAGCACCTATTTAAGACCCAAATCACACCAATAAGGGACATAAAAGACTGAAATAAATGCAAAAGAACCATAAAATGAGGTTTTAGAGGTGAGTTTATACAATATTAAACATTCTGGGTACTTACAAGTCCCTTGGTCTTGCACTGGTTTGAACCGCCAGTTTGCAGTCCACAGTTAATCCTCTGCACTCTAAATTCTAATTTCTTAACACTGCACAACACTGTAAATTCCTGTGTGTTCTAGTGGCAAGGTATTGCAGTTTATTCACTGTTTATTCACAAAAAACAAGCACCTGTGGCTTGCACTGTTATGAGTATCTGCTCTCCATCGGAGTTAAGCTGTGACTGTTGATGTTGGTGGGGTAACAGAGTTGCCAGATCGCAACAGCCACATTACCAATCTCCTCAACTTTCATTGTCAAATATAACTTTTCATTACCAAATTCGTAAAGCTAGCATATATTCTTCACTAATTATATATACAAGTGGAAATACATGTAATCACTCTCCTTATAACTAACACCATGTTGATTATTTTCACACTATGTAGGGTAGCAGATTAATCAGAGAGAGCAAACAATCCACCATCTCCATCCTGTGTATCCTCATACATGTGAAAAATCCATTTGGTAATGCATTATTCTAATGCATTACCAAACGAATTTTTCATTACCAAATTGGCCCACACTTGGTAATGAAAAATACCAAATGGCAACCTGACAGGGGAGGGGGGAGGGGGATGGAAGGAAGGGGTGAAGGGACCATGGTGTAACAGCTGTTTGGCGCCAGGCGGGAATTTCAAATTATGGGAGGGAAAAAAGTCAGATTTTTTTCGAATTTTTTGCAGTTTTTGGCCCATTTTGGGAATATTGGATCCCAGGAGGATTATGTCCGGTTAGTGGGGATGTTCGGATATTGGGCGTTCGGATATTAGAGGGATTACTGTAATAAAATACTAAGGTTAGAAATGCTATAATTATGGTTATGTTTGGCCTCATTAGGCCTGGCCTACTTGTACTGTAAAACTGGTGAGGTTTAATAATTGGTAACTTCAAAATTATGCACTTCTGCAGATCCTTAAACTTACCTGGACACTGATATTCATATTATAATTAGAATATAATGAAAAAAACAGAATACAATCAGTCATTATTCAAAGTTGCTTCACTTAAAACTGCTTCATACTGCTGGTGAATTAACACTTGTTCTTCGCTTAATGATGTTAATGACTGATTATGAGTTCCTCTGATGTACTTTTCTCCAACTCAGTCATGAGCTACAAGTAAGTCTCACTTGAAGCTGCTTTACTTACAATAGGTTAACATTCTGCCAATGCATATCCTAGACTTCAGACCCTTGAAGTTAGTGACATATTTTTTCATTTTATTCTTGCTACCTGCAGATGGCTTTACCCAGATCAAGAAACTTTTAGAGCTTGAGGAGTTAGATGAACCTTTTCTGACTTCTTTGCTAAAATATATGTTCCTTAACTTCAATAAAGTACTCTGATGGTGATCTGATTAATAGAAAACAGGTCATCACACTGAAGGGGTTATATGAGGATGGAATACACAAACACACATAGTAGGTAATCATATATATCTCCACTAAGCACCTAAACACAGCCACATACTAACTAACCTGGTGGCAACGGTCTGAGGCTTCACTGGTCACAAAACTGATGAACTCACTCACACATTCCTGCACACACTCCCTTGCATCCTTGGCAATCTGTGGAAAAAGGGCATTATCAGTAAAGAAATTTAATGTTACTATAGTTGGTTTGTTTTCTCCTGACAAAAATAGGCCATTCCCACAACCTGAACACCTGTGCCAATTTGTGGCTGTGTGAAATTCTATGTGCAATACTTATGCGGAAGGAATAAGCTCCTTAGATACTGGTCAAATCCACTCTCCAATCTGACTACAGTGCTGTAAACCTGGGTATCAAATGTGCTGAAAATTGTTAGGGATCTTCATCCGGTTTGAAATAACATGCTACAGTAATTAAACTGACAGTGCTATTACAATTGCTTACAGTACTCCAAATAAACCTGTATTCTTTCACAGCAAATCAGAGAAGCTGTGTAAGAGGAAAACCTAATTAAACTTACCCATTACATCTTCAGCAATATCCAAAAAAGATCTAGGCCTCTATAAATTTACCACAAGGTTACTGTAGGAGACATTTCCTGAGATACCAATACCCCTATTCTTAATTTTATGGTTAATAAATCTGACACTGAAAAGCATGAATCTGTGAAAACATAGGAAATACAATATAACTAGAAAATACTATGCTTTCAAAACCCTGAAATCCAGAGAAAATCATGTGCCAAAATAAATGCACTTCTGGTGATAAGTGGTGGTGACCATCATTCACTTACCTAACGTAGTGCTGCCTACATCTTCTTTCAATTTTATTGTTCTGTTCTGTGCCTGCCCTCCTTTCTTTCTCTTTCTCCCATCCTTCCTGTCAATTTTTATTATTCTTCTTTCCTTTTTGGGTGGCTGTACACTGAGTGACAGGCACTCACCATCCACTCACTTGATGTAGTGCTGCTCTCAGGAGTCTGCCCTTTCTTCTCCATCATCCTTCTTTCCTTCCATTCTCTTCTGTCCTTCTTTCCTTCATTCTTTCCTCGTCCTTCTGCCTGCGGGTGACTTTATACTCCCTCTTCTGTCTTTCTTTCCTTTGTCCTTTCCTCTTCCTTCGCCTGTGGGTAACTCTACACTGAGTGACAAGCCAAATGGTTTCCTGTACACCAGGAAACAATTTACTACACTAGGTGGTAACCATATAACCAGATTTTTGCATCTGGTGGTTTAGTGGGTAATTACAGCACTTCAATCAGATTAAGACAGTGAAGGTTTATATCTAAGGAATGACTGGGGTTTATTGCTCACGTAATGCCACTCACAGATGAGTGAGGCTGGTCACTCTCATCTCAAATGTCTGGACCAACTTGCCTAGCCCCAGGCTTCTATGCTCCTCTTGGGGCAATGTAGGAATGAATGAAACATATCCATGGCCAAATTGGCCCATGGAAATTAGTTACATTGGCATAAATTGCATATCATCATCTTCACTGGTGTCTATAGTATAAGCTAATAAAAACACACAAAACTGATGAGTAAAAGTACAGAAGTGCAGTGAGAATAAACTTGTTAAAGAGTAAAAAATAGCTTAAGATGGGGCTATTTGACTCACTTTTAGCTACTTTTCATTGTACTAAGGTTTGTGGTGCAACATTTAGGGCACTTAAAAAGCTTTGCTATATGGGTAATGACACTGATGAACCAACTTCATATGTGAAAATTGATTTTAACATAGAAAAACAGAGAAAAGACATATCTGAGAAATAAAAACACCTGTAATGTTTATCAACACTAGATGTGAGGCAACTGGACTCGGTGGGCTTTCCTTCAGTGAAACAATTGAAGCTTTCATTCGAGTCGCTCTGACCTTCGACATCTTCTTGCTCAGTATAGTAATGTCCTTTGGTTGTGTCCTAAAGGACAGCTGCCTCTCCGTTCCCCCTGCTTCAATTTGAATCGAGCCAGCCAGGAGTTTGGTTATATACGTCCATTGGTCCTCCTTCAGTCCATGACTGCTGCAAGCGTTCAGTCTTGTAAACAACACATGGATTAAGGTGTTTTCCACTGGCAGTGATGGAGAACATGATGGACGTTGAACTCTTTGCTGTGTTCATGATACGCACCGTATGTTTTATACTATGCCGGAATATCTGGAGCTTTCCTTTAAGATCATCCGAGATGCTGATTTTGTCATAGTTAATGATGTCTGCAGGAGGTACAGTACACCCCTAACACTGTCTTCTATCTTTTTAAGGTAGGCCACTACGACCTCTTCAGAGACAGCAGCCCACTTCCTCGAAATGTTTTGGCATATCGTGGAGGACAGCAGGTCTTTATGTCTCTTCAGGAAGCCATGTACCCAGTCTGTGCATGGGAAGTTATCCTTGAAATCTGCAATGTAGTGTCTACAACTGTCCAGATAGTACTAGAGGAAGACTATCTATTTATCTATCTATAGCCCGACGCCCTAATCCCGCAAAGGGTGGCCGCAGACAAAACGCCTCCAGGTCACTCTGTCACCCACCATTTGACTCCCCTCCCCCCAACTCACCCCCCCCTCCCTCATATACCTCTCAACTCCATCCCTCCACCTCATCCTCGGTCTACCCCTCCCTCTCCCTCCCTCCACCTCACCTACATACACCCTCTTAGTCAGTCTTTCATTCTCCATCCTCTCCACATGTCCAAACCACCTCAGTGTATTTCTCCTAATCTTTTCAACCACATCCACATTTACCCCACAACGTTCCTTCACTTCTTCATTCGTCAACCTGTCCCTCCACGTCACTCCACATGCTCCTCTCAAGTAACTCATTTCCACTGCTCTCACTCTTGACTTGTTCCCTTCTTGCAAGGTCCACGCCTCGCTTCCATACGTCAGGGTAGGGATCACAATACCATCATGCAGTGACTTCTTAACTTCCATACTCACCTCCCTATTTCTCATCACTGCTTTCAGTGTACCAACAACCTTCCTTCCCTGCTGTACCCTTTCATTTACTTCATCCCCCAAAGTTCCATCCTTACTCATCACACTACCCAAGTACTTGAATGCACTCACATTCTCCATATCCTCACCATCCAACCTCACTACACACTCTGTGACTTCATTCCTCTCAAACACCATAACTTTACTTTTGTTTACATTAACTTTCAGCTTCCTCCTCCTACACACTGTCCCAAATTCATTCACCAAACCTTGCAACTCCCATTCATCTTCACTCAACAATACTGTATCATCAGCAAACAGCAACACCGGAAGCTTCCAAATCTCACCCTCATTCATTAGGGCCACCCCCACATCCACTGCCCTACCTTGAACCTCCTTTACAACCCCATCCATATATATATTAAACAGCCATGGAGACATTACACACCCCTGTTTCAGTCCCACATTGAGATCAAAGAACTCACTCAGCTCACCATCCACTCGCACCGTAGCCCTAGCTCCCTCATACATACTCTTCACAGCACTCAACAATTTCCCCTCCACTCCATATATTCTTAATACCTTCCACATACCTTGCCTATCTATTCTGTCATAAGCTTTCTCCAAGTCCATGAAGGCAGCATACACTTTCCTTCCCTTCTCTAGATACTTCTCCACTAAACATCTTAGAACAAATATCTGGTCTACACACCCTTTTCCCTTCCTAAATCCCCCTTGTTCTTCCCCAACTAGCTCCTCTGTCATATGCCTAACCCTATCAATGAGTATTCTACCATATATTTTACCAGTCACACTAAGAAGGCAAATACCCCTATGGTTACCACATACTTCTCTCTCCCCTTTTCCTTTGTACAGAGGAACAATTATACCTGATTTCCAGTCCTCTGGAACCCTTCCCTCTTCCCAAGCCAATCTACACAACTTCCATATCCACTCCACAACAATCTCACCCCCATACCTAAGCATTTCACCACACACTCCATCAATTCCTGGGGCCTTTCCCAGCTTAATCTTCTTCATCGCTTCCACTACTTCCGACCTACTGATCTCTTCCTCCCTCCTCTCATCTCTTCTTCTCCCAGCCATTCCCCAACCACTTATACTCACACTGCTCTCACTCTCTACATTCAACAAATCCTCAAAGTGCTCCTTCCATCTCCTCACTTTCTCTCTCTTCTCCACCAACAATCTATTATTCCTATCCTTCACTCCCCTACTATTTCCCCTTTCACACTGCCTTACTTTCTTTATCTCCTTCCAAAACAATTTCTTACTCTCCCTCCATTTCACACTCAGATTCCTCCCAAACTCTTCATCCACTTTCTTCTTACTCTCCTTCACCAGTCAAAGACAAAGCATATAAATTGCCCCAAAGTGCCGAGCCAATTTGCCCCAGGGGGTTGAGTCAAATTGCCCCTTTAGTCTAAACTCATAATGTTTTATAAATGAAAGCAACTAACTTACCTTGGCTGAGTAATAAACATTAATGACACTTAGCTTGTTATTATATAACCATGGGAGAGCGGAGGAAAATACAATTAACCTTGTCTATCTTTACTGTTGTAAATCACAGCTCAAAAACATCTGGAAATAACAGGAATGAAAAATTGATCACAGTTCACTTACCTTCAGCAAGCTATCCCTACGTTTCACATACAATTTAAATTGGTGATTTTAGAAAACAGTAAGTGGTGGCGACCATCATCCACTCACTTGATGTAGTTCTGCCTACTTCTTCCTTAGCCTTCATCATTCTTTTTCTGTGCCTGCCCTCCTCTCTACTTATTTCTCCCATCTTTCCTGTCACTTCTTATTGCTTTTCTTCCCGTTATAGGTGGCTTTATATTGAGTGACAAGCCAAATGGTTTCCTGTAAGCCAAGAAACCATTTAGTGCTGGGTGGTTACCATATAACCAAACCATACGTGCTCCCTACATGTCAGCAAGTGAGTTGGTGGAAGGTTAGTGCGCCTCCCCATAAAATAAATAACTCAAAGTCAAATGGCCACCGCTTAAGGGATTATGGTATCTGGCAATAGATAGATGGATAGATAGATAGAAAACAGTACCTTATGAAAGTCAAATACAATACTATATACAGTAGAAGTCCTATTTTTCGGCATCTATGGGACCAGGCAAGTGCCGAAATATCAAAATTGCCGAATTATCAAAAACCCTACCCATTCAGTACCTTATATGTTTTGGTGAATATTATCATCACTAC
This sequence comes from Coenobita brevimanus, assembly GCF_032717465.1. NCBI lineage: Eukaryota > Metazoa > Arthropoda > Malacostraca > Decapoda > Coenobitidae > Coenobita > Coenobita brevimanus. The sequence goes on from NC_136991.1 coordinate 2,824,208, forward strand.
TCATATCATTACAAATGTGTTTGGAAAGAGTACTGTATACTGTTTGATACTGTACAATACTGTAATGAATACAGTACTATACATGAATATGAAAAATAAAGAAATTAGTGAACATTCATCATTCATTCATTGCCAGACGCCATGTATCCCAGACGGGGTGGCCAATGGCTTAGAGTTAATTGTTTTACAGGGAGGGGCACTAATCCTCCACCAACCCCACTTGACACGTAGGGATGCCAACAGCATCTGGTGTTCCCAGGCGGTCACCCATCCAAGTACTAACCAGACCCAACGTTGCTTAACTTCGCTGATCGGACTGTATATAAATGTAACGGTACAGTAGGCCTACAAGTTCACATGCACTTACCTAAACTTATAGTAGGTTCCTTATTTACATATGTACAATAGAAGGGGTTGATTGGAGTCTGCTACTGCTGGAAGAAGTCCCCAGCAGTAGAGGGGACGAAAAAAATTGGAAAATCTGCCAAACGATCAGAGATTTTCGTAAATGGGACTATTTCTCAAAACTGCCGAAATGTCAGATTTGCCAAGGAATTGAATGCCGAAGAATTGGACTTTTACTGTACCCCTATTTACACTGTCTGGACCACTTGAGTCTCATTACCCCTTACTGAGTCTAATTGCCCCAGTCGTCTAATAGCCCCATCTTAGAGTACCTTCAAATAACTTCCCAACATCCTGGTGCAAAACTTTGCCTGCACCATGCAAGAGCTAAGTATATGTCTAGATGCAGAATTTCACGAGCTTTCTTGTGGCATTTTCGGTATTTCTATATGACAAATAGTATTCAATTAAATCCCCCAAAATTAAAAAACTCATTGGTGGTGGTGCATGGGGATGGTAGGAGGCAAGGCAGCTGGCACAGGGGACAGGGAGGGCAGGGGGTCAAGGATATAAATACATCTGGCAGCACTGAGGATGGAAGGGAATGGGCAGCTAGGGGATTTTTACCATTTGGTAAGGTAGCAGACGGGCATTTTTGCTCTGCTGGTGGGTTAGGGTCTGTGTTACTCACATGCTGGCAGTACATTCCAAGTGATCAAGTGGCTGCGGGACTTTGACCATTCGGAGTAGAAGCAAACAGCCATTTTTCCTCAGTTTGTCGGTTACAGTCTATTACCCGCATGCATCTGGTAGCATCCGAGTGAAGCAGGAGGCTAGGGGACTTTGACCATTTGGTAGGGGTCCGAAAAGGCATTTTAGCTCAGCTTGTGGGCTGTGGTCTATTACCCACACGTGAACACAGAGGCCAGCGAGTCACCCAACCAATTTTTTTAACTTGTTGGCTGCCAGCCGATGTTGGAACTTTTGTTCGGATACGGACAAATAAATATGGATATGGAAATAATACAACCAAGGCCTAACGTCTATATATGGAGAATTTGGATAATCAAGTGATTACTGTAGTTCGGAAGACCCTCAGTCCCCTGCCATTTGAATTACTGTACAGGACTTTTACCGTATACATGAAGTCCTAGGCAAGCAGAGACTTGTAAGTTAGGCTACTGCCATTCCAGTACATAAGTATACAGTATACACATCATTGCATGTTAACTTACTGAAAGAATATAATAGCCATAATGATGTGGTTATTACAGTAGTACCTCATTCTAGTGTGGAAGGCAATAAAGATCAATAGATTTTTATTGCCAATGAAGCTGGAAAAAAAAAAAAAAAAAAAAAAAAGTTAGGTGACCCACGCATTAAGACCGCTCACTTATTACAGGAACAGGCACCTGATAATTGTCTTTTTGAGGAGTTCAACAACATATCTGCAGATGTGCCTAAGCCTGCCTCTGTGGTCTTCAATGACGTTGCGCTAACCCCAGGGAAGCTAGCCCCAAAATCCCCCCCCCCCCAAGAAGTAAAAGCAAGTTTCTTCAAGGATAATGCTTGTTACTAAGTTACAGTAAGCCAAATGTAAAAAGTTTCCAGTCTACATGTTCCATGAAAAATGAATGTGTTTGTTAATCCAGTGTTTTGATGCTTCAGATTAGACAGTCTGAGACAGGGGAAGTGTTGTACTTCACAGCCATGGACACAGAATTCAGTTATTGGTTGGAAAGAAATCTAAACATCTTGGATTATCAGGGGCCTTATTAAGTACTGTGCTGTGAGTGTTTGGAAAAGTTCATGGCTAATACAAACACACACACACACACACATACCTAGGAGTAATTATCAATAACAGACTATCTCCAGATGACCACATTAGTGAGAAGGTGCGTAACAAGTATACACTGCTTGCTAATATAAGAATAGCATTCACATATATAAATGAAGACACGCTGAGAATAATAATAACATCATTTATCAGACCAACCTTAGAGTATGTATCGGTTGTCTGGAATCCCATGCCTGTACAGTACAGTACTGTACCAGATTTGTCCGATTGTGATTGAGATAACTTACACATCTATCTATCTTGTCAGTGCCTGGACTAGAATCCATTCTAAATAAGAATTAGCTACACATGGCCATGACTGACAACCTTCCTTGCTTGTCCAGTTCATACTTCCTCACCATCACTATTTCCAAAACAGAACTATAGTTACACATAATGAAGTTAAAGTAGGGGCATATGGACGTGTGGAAGGGTGTGAGTCCTAGCCGAGTTTAATTCTAGTTTGGAACGGACTGCAGAGTTGTCCTAACCATAAGACAGTTAACATGAACTCCTCTCCTACCTTTCCGGTCTTGGGGATGCCTTTCTTCATAATGCGGGCCACATTAGCAATGGGCAGAAAGCGGTCCTGCTCACGCAGGATGTGTGGTACATCCTCCTTCTCCTCCTCGTCATGCTGGTGGACGCTGTGGCCCTCCATCATGTACTGCTCTGACGTCAGGAATGATGCACCCATGTCTTCGCCTTCACCTCCTTCCATCTCCCTCACACCTCACTGACACACAAAGAACATCATGGTAAATATACTCTTTTCTCCTCATGGTAACTTAGTCTAACACTGTCACTTCTTCTTGAATGCTGAGTTGTGACAACCAACTGTCACTGTTGCTGTAACCCAAGATATATCTGTATGTCTGTATGTCAACCCAGTCAACTGCAAGCCAGTTGCCCTTTTTGTGCAGACCACTGTCCTCCTTCCAGAGAACAGGGACGAAAGTGAGGGGAACCTGTATGACCAGACAGCAATGCCATCTGCTATGTAAGTGCCACCATGAGATGGCAGCCCTCACATGCATCCCATTGCCTGACATTGGTTATCTAACTTCCCTCTTCATTAACAGTTAATAAAACAAACATATTACAACTAGACTATGAGGCTGATCATAAGTTATGTAAAAGATGCAGAACTGTAGTACAATCATATGCTGCTATGGAGCAATGTGAAATCAACTGCAAAACATAAAAAATCTCCAAGTTAAAGATGGCTTTGAATCCAATCCGTCAGCTTGGACAACAAAAACACAGCTTAAGTTATATGCATGGGCACTGTATTTTTACCAGGTTACATCTCATTAAGCTTGGTTTGCATGGAAACTGGTAGTTTTATATTCAATGACGTCAAAACTACACATTTTGGGAACTATCATCAACCTGTAAAATTGAGTCATTATATTTCATATATGGATAAGAATAATATTGGTACTACATTAAGTAAGTGGCAACTCCTTTCCATTTTCAACATCGTTAGGACTGAACAATGTTGCTTTCATGGTTAGGTTAGGTCCCATACAGTTTGGTTTGCATGTAACATTGATGAAGCCATAATCAGTCATAAGAGGAGCCCCTACAAACTGGAAAAGGATACCATCACTCGCCAGATATCTTAATGTCTATCTATATCTATCTATCTATTGCCAGACGCCATAATCCCGTAAGGGGTGGCCATTTGACTCTGAGTTATTTGTTTTACAGGGAGGGGCACTAACCCTCCACCAATCCACTTGCTGACACATAGGGAGCACGTATGGTAGTAGTAGTAGTAGTAGTTGTTCCCTAGGCAGTCTGGCCGAACAGCCCCGAGTCCCTTAGGAAGGCCACGGCCGAGACTGGGCTTTCCCACAGAGCTCTCAAAGAGTTTATGTTGTGTTGTTGGCGTAGGTGATTGTGTGCAATGCAGTCTTCCATAATGTGCTTAATAGTATGGGGTGCTGTGTTGCATCCTGGACAGGCATCAGCGACGGAGTCATCCAGCCTCTTCTGGTAGCTTAAGTGGGCTGGATGGTGCCCACATCTCAGCCTGGCCAGGTGGAACCTGTCCTCACGAGGAAGATAGGATTCAGAAGGATGGATGTCAGGAGGCCATGCATGTAGCTGTGTGTTGTCTTAAAGTGACTGAATGGAGCGGCGAGTGATCTGAGTGTGGATATGCTTCTGGAAGCTGGTCTGAGGTGGGCAAGGGGGGAGAGATGACAGTATTTGTGTATGGTATCGTGTGCTGGGTGTTGTTTTGATGTTCCTTGGTGTGGGTGGATGTGCTGCCATGTACTGTAGTGGATGTTGTGGGTTTGTGGAGGTTGCAGCAAGAAACTGGGTGCCTCTCATGTCTAGGTGATCCTTGACTTTGAGAACTTTGGTTTCTTTATGTAGGTGGTCTGTGGGTGTAGTAGCTGTGCAGCCTGTGATTATTTTTAGGGCCTTGTTCTGTATGGTCTGTAGAGTGTTGTAGTGTGTTTTGGTCAGGTTAGAAGCCCAGGCGGGGCTTGCATAATTCATCACTGAACGTATGTATTGTTTATATACTGTGGTGGTGGTTTCTTTGTTGTGCCTGTATGTTGTATGGGCAAGTGACCTCAAAGCATTGAGTCTTGGTGTTATTTTATTTTTAATGTTTGTGATGTGTTGTTTATATGACACTGATGTATTGTATGTTACACCAAGGATTTTGGGTGTGTGTGTGTGTGTGTGGTAGGGGAGTGTTGTTTATGGTGAGGTGTGGGATGTGACTGTGTTCTGCTGTCCAGTTTGTGAGAAGAGTCACTGTAGATTTGGCTGGGGCTATTTTGAGCCTGTTTGTGGTGAACCATTCGTGTAGTGTGTTGAGGTACGGTTGAATGATGTGTGCAGCTGTGTTTGCATTCTGGTGTGTACATGTAAGTGTTATATCATCTGCATAGGAAGCTATGTGTATCTGTGGTGTGTGGGTACGTCGTGCATGTATAGATTAAAGAGTGTAGGGGACAAAACAGATCCTTGGGGGAAGCCGTTTGTGAAGTTTCTGATGTTAGAAGACTGACCGGCAAATGTTACGTGTGCACATCTGCCTGCTAAGTAGTTTGCCAGCCATCTTTTTGTGTTATTGTGCATGTTTGTGTTGAGTACAGTATTTTGTTTGTGAGGTTGTGGCAGGGGATGACATCAAAAGCAGGTATGGTTTGATTATATGGTTACCACCCAATGTTGTAAATGGTTTCTTGGCTTACAGGAAACCATTTGGCTTGTCACTCAATGTAAAGCCACCTGTAAAGGAAAGAAAAGCAATAAGAAGTGACAGGAAAGATGGGAGAATTGGAAGAGAGGAGGGCAGGCACAGAAAAAGAATGACAGGCTAAGGAAGAAGTATGCAGCATTACATCAAGTGAGTGGATGATGGTCGCCACCACCTACCACTAATATCTTAATGTGAAATGGATGGGTGACCGCCTGGGAACACCAGATGCTGTTGGCATCCCTACGTGTCAAGTGGGGTTGGTGGAGGATTAGTGCCCCTCCCTGTAAAACAATTAACTCTAAGCCCTTGGCCACCCCATTTGGGATACATGGCATCTGGCAATGAATGAATGAATGAATGAAATGCAAAAGTGTGGTCACCTTGAATTACCATGCCCTCTGTTGTACAATTTTTTAGTTACTTTACTGAAAATAGGATTTTTATTGATTTATCTACATATAATACAGGAGAAGAAATGGCTTATTTTTCAAAATAAAATAGAAATGGAGGCTTGCCATTTGCATCTATCAGCTTAGGGAGAGTCTACATGCAATTATTAACATGTTGCCTAAGTATTGATCACTGTCATGTTTTTTGGTGTTGGATGTACATCTGCAAGGAAAAATTGTAAATGAGTGTAACGAAATTGCAACTTACATAACAAATGAAAGAAATATGGTACTTAAACAATCGAAGATTGTATGAACCCACTGAGCTCATACGAAGGGGCTTTCTCATGGGTAGCGCTGCATACTTTGTGTGCCCGCTGCCAGGGCCTCTCAATTGCAGAACATACTGGTACGTCGATGGGTCTCAGCGTGAAAAAAAGTTCTGACATACCCGTATGTTGACGGGACACGGCAGGTTAAGAGCATCAGTAAAATATCTATGATGAATATAATACTGATATAACACTTTATGCATGAATAATAATCCCGAGAGGAATTTTTTAAAAGGAAGGTACACCAACTCTGAGCAGGTAGTGACCCCACGTCATTTAGTCATCAGGAGAACACTGGCAACTTTCAGGAGTTTGTGGGGGCTCTAATTAAAGATTTCTGAAACTTAAAAACAACAGTATTATTTTCAAAATTTGGTTATATTTCTACCGTCTGATGCCTTAATCCCATAGCCAGACAAAATTCACTTCTGTCTTCTGCCATCTGTCTGCTCCCTCTCCAACTCTGAACTCCCTTGTATAGTATACCTCTCCTCCCCATTCCTCCACCTTGCAAATGAAAATAACTAACAGATGTTGTTTTACTGAAGGACGCTCTCCTAGAATTTCATGCTGGTGCAATATAAAACCAGGTCCTAATTAAAAAAGAACCACATACATATTACACCACAGAACTTGCCAAAACACCTGAACAGTAAAGCAATGCTAAGTATTTTTAAGCCAAATAAGGGTAACTATATTAGTCATGCAATTTATGTTATAATAGTGAATTACTGACTTCATATTGACAAAGCATTGCAAAACTGACCATGACCAACTTCATAACTCTATGTACATAATACATTGTTAGTCTGCCTCCCACAGCATTACCAAGCTGACCATTACCTATTTCCGGGCCATATGAACACGCTTCAAAGCCTGAGTTAACCTCCCATTGCACAATCTTGTCCGACAATCCCAAGGTGGCCATGGTATCTCCTCCCAGCATCCCTTAACCAAATTTAGGATCGCAAAGTGAAAACTGACGCCGGAACGTAGAACTATCTCGTCGGCCATTTCTTAATTGCTCTTGTTTTTGTGCCTCCATATTACTCTTGTAGTATCGAATTAATCGGACCACGTGCCTCTTCGCTCCGATTCTCACTCAACTTTCCGTGGCCTTCACTAAACTTGAAAGATCTTACCAACTGTTGAGGCTTGATATTGCCTCATTCACTTCTAGAGACCCTTCCCTCGTTCAACAAATTCGTCTGAAATTATTAGGAATAAAGAGGGTTTCTCGAGCTAATACCAACTGAGAAGTCTGGCGATAATCATTGGCGCCAAACACGAAGTGATTGACCGAAAATTCCTACCAACTACGTCCTCTAAAATAGACGCTAACAAAAATCTGAAGCCTCATTTTTGGCGTCATTTCAGCTCCTTTTAAGCGGACTGGAAGGTACATGGGCAAGTATTAACTGGCGCCTATGACGCCTTCCAGCTCCCGGGAGAAGATTGGCAGATAATTATTGGCGCCAAACATGAAAAGTTACCTGAGATTGGATGAAATAACGGCGACTACAGATTGGTCAGAAGCGGCCACTCACAGAGCGCCGGGCCGTAAACAAACCATCATTGGCTCTTCCCACCCTCCCTGCCTCTCCATTGGCTCTTTTGGCTGCCTAATGCAAGTTCACTTTCGAGTTCAAAGGTCTATTTTCCCATTAAGAGTTATTTTGTACATCTAAATTTAAGGGAGAAATGGAATATAAGGGTGAATTTTGTAAAACATGAGTTGTCACTAAAACAGCGACAGGAAACGAGTTTCTCCTTATCGTACTCAGACAACTCAAGGTTATCGTACCGAGAAATTTCCAAAGACCACATTTTCCAGATAGGATTTATAATCACTTGTAATATTAAGAGGAGAAGTTATTGTAGAGAGAGATTTCATAAGGCATGAGCTGTTAGCAGAAGAGGAAGAAAAAAAGAAAAAGCTTAACGATATTGTACCAAGACACAGCAGTGGTATCGTACTTTCCAGGCCCACTTGCATGTACTATTGCTAGGGTGTAGTATTGTTAGAGGAAAACACTTGCATGATTTACCTAAATTAAAATTACACTAGCATGGAATCTATAGGAAAACCACCTTCTTTTGTTCTAAAAGTACTGTATACCTTTACAACTTATATGTTTCAGTCATTAAAACTCCATTTCAACCAATCTATCATTCTCAGCCGCAAGTGATTTAATTATCGTATTCTAGGGTAGAAACACTGGAACGATATTGGATGACCCAGTCGTAACGTGCCTATACAACTTTCGACACGCTGTGAACAGCCGGTGTCGTATGCACGGTGTGACTCCTGGAAGTTAACGTTCTCTTGCTCTCTGTTTAACCTAAATTAACCTAACCTAGCCGACACCGGTCCGCAAATACTGTCACTCCATGGACCTCCGGAAATAATTTGGTTACACCGCGATGTAGGAACACGGTGTCTCGCAATCTGTTTTTACGAAAAGTAGTAGTTGCTGAGTAACCCAGTCTGTCTGCCCGAACAGACATCAGTTACACGTATGCAATCGCCCTTCCAGGCCCGCGGCGTCCCTGGCAGTGAACCGATGTTCCCTTGCGGAACACAGCGCCACGCCACAGGGAAGTGCGGGGAAGACTTGATCAAAGTTTATTGTTGAGGTATGGTTCCTGGGTGGAGGCCACATTTAAATGAGTTCTCCATCCAGTTAACAGGGGCATCATAGTTGGCTCCACGTCATCCCGTTATGCGGTATTAAAGTTATCATCCAGCGTTGTAAATAGTTTCCTGGGTTATAGGAATTCCACCACTAGACCTGTCAGTCAGTGTAGAGCCACTGAAGTGGATAGAGGAGTAATAAAAGGCGACAGGAGAGAAAGAAGTGGACAACACTAGTCAAGTCTAATTTCTCAATTCTGTTGAATTTGGATTTACGACAGCAAGTCCAAGGCGTTCTTCAGTAACAGATGTACGTAATTTTCTTTACACGTACGATAGATCAGTAGGTGAGGGAACAAAGGAAGTGAAGGCGCACAGGGAGGAACAGCGGTGAGTGATATATCATCGCTCACCTGCTGGCCATTGTTCGTGAGAAACATTGAGGTTACTAGTGAATTATAACCAGATGAGGTTGCTCTTATTGACTTAATAAAACAACTACCCAGTTCACAATAGCTTAAAAATTAGAATCAAGTTTAAGTTTCCCAAACTGATGAAAGTTTTCCGAAATACGTACGATAACTACTGCAAATGAAAACGTATACAAGGTTTCAAGTTGCAAGTGTCCTCTATACCAAAGCGATAAATAGGTTGATTTGTTTTTGTTGTAAAAGTACGCAAAATGCATACAAATAACTTGAGTATACAGTTCCATTCACTGGATTATAAGAAACACTATATATTACCAAGTAATTTACTATCAATAAATACAGTACATTACGGTATGACAGCAAGTACCCGGCTTACACTCAGTAATAACTATCGAAACTATTATTTTCACCCGGATACCGACATATATGTACACAGTTAGAAAGGCCATATTCTCATTAATTTGGAATATTGTTCTCAGTCACCCTCTCCTTAGGCGTTTATGTGCCAGGCCTCACGTAAATATTCTCATGTATATCAAATATCAACACATTCTGCATTTACAAGAGAATACTGTAATGCTGTGTTTTTAAGGCGACTTCTTGTAAAAACACTAGCTACTGAAGCGGGGTCCTCTTTCTAGACCGGAAGCAAAGCACTAACAAAGGAACAGGACATAAAAACCAGGCAGTATACCTTAACACATCTATTACCTTAATCCCACTCGTAACAATACACATAGAATGATATTTAAGATACAGGGACACAGAGATACAGAGTTAACACTTGGCTCCACAGAGCAGTCATATACACTACATGTTCACACAGGGAGATCGTGAATTATCTATAATATGGTTTACACGTCACTTGGAGGCAGGATATAAATAGGATTGCTCACATAAGGAATAAACAAGGTTGGGAGTCTAGTTTGGGAATATTACTATAAAAGAGGTAGGGTGCGGACAGAGACACTCGACTCTGTCACCTTGTCACGGAGACACGTACACTTAGCTTTTGACTAGCCCGCGCCCTTACCTTAGATGTTCACAGAAAACTCTCTGACTCTCTTATATGGGGAGGGACTAGGATAATTCACAAAGTTCACTTTCTGCCCTGTTAACACTGAGTTCTGATGGGCCACTATGGACTACGGTTTCTTACGGAGTCACTGTCAATGTTTTCCCTGTTTCCTGGGTAATAGTCACTCTATCTTTCACTTGGAGGTATGGTGCAGGGAGGCTCTCCTGTCTGGGGGCCTCGACCTGGGAGGCGGCCCTCGTACTGGGGCCGCGCCGGTGGGGTGCAGGGAGGCCCTTTGGTCTGGGGGCCTCGACCTGATAGGTGGCCCTCGGGACTGGGGCCAAACAGCCGGAGTAGTCGGGCCTGCCTTTTCCGACTCCGGGGAGTGAGGGAGCCCGAGTCGCCTTCGTCGAGGGTTGGAAAGTCTGGCCGGGGCGTCCTGGGGCTGCTGGCACCAAGGGGGAGAGGCGTCGTCAGGACTGGGCTGCGGCAGCATCTCCTACGGGGCTCCGACAGGAACAAGGAACTCCCGGGTGTAGGCGGTAAGCCCGATATCGGGCCTTGCCACCACTCTAGCATCTCCTCCGGGGCTATATTCCTGGGTGGTGACGAAGGGCTCCCCGAAGGGAAAGAGGCGAGAGGAGGACTCACGTTGCCCGTGTCCTCTCGAGTGTGTCTGGAGGCCAGAGCCTGGGGTTGACTTCCCATCACACACTCTGGCTGTAGCCGTGTACTTGCCCGGCGTATGGGGGACACCTGTCGGACGTATGGGGCCGTCCTTGCGCCGCGGCTGAGGGCCGCTGGCGGGGTGTAGTTCCCGTAGTACGAGACAAGTCGGAGTGAGGGGCACAGAAGCCACACTCCCTCCAATACGGATTGAGTCTACCTTCAGGGGCTTCTCTACCCTGGTACGTGCCCCGGCTGGAGCCGAGTGTCTACCCGTACGGAGAACAACTGCCGGGCGAACGGGGTCACCCTCACGCCACGGCTTAGGACCGACGACGGGATGTTGCTTCCATAATTGGGAAGTGCTACACGTACGGTAGCAGGGGCTCTTTACCCTGATACGTACTCTGGCCGCAGCTGGTAGCTGATCTACCCTAGCAGGAACATCTGCCGGGCGAACGGGGTCGCCCTCACACCACGGCCTAGGGCCGATGACGGGATGTTGCTCCTGAAGGGGAGAACAGCAAGAGAGAGATGCACTGGGGCAACTCTCTCCTTCTGGTGTGTTAAGGCCGGAGCCTGGGGTCGCTTTCCCCTTCACACTCTGTATCAGGCCGTAGCCTTGGGCCTCTTGCCCTTGGGCCTCCTGCCCTAGAGGGTGTAACAAAGCCGTCAATACGGTGCTACCTGGGACTGATTCTGCTTCAGTCCCACCCCTCTTCTGTCGATCACTGCTCCGCCCGCAATGTAGTTTACTTCCCCTGATCATCTGGGGTTGGGGCAATTGCGGGGAATAAGGACCTAGGACCGTAATGTCCTGATGACCCTCTTGACTGAGGTCACTAAACTCACCGGTGTGTCCTCCTGGGGTGGTGGTGGGGTGGCGGCCCGGTGGTGGTGTGGGGGGTGGTGAGGTGGGAGGTCCGGCGGTGGGCACGGCGGGCATTTTAAATACTAACATGCAAAAAATGAAATAAAAATAAAATGGCAAAGAATAGGTGATAGGAAGATCATAAACCGACCAGAATACGTCACAGAGCTACCGGCCATATTCTCAACCACATCATACAATTAATGCATTTTCTGTTTTGTCTATCTGTCTATTTATTGCCAGACGCCTCAATCCCATTCGGGGTGGCCTCAAACAAATTGCCTCCATGTCGCCCTGTCCCCCGCCATTTCACTGCCCTGCTCCCAACTCATCCCCCCCTCTCATATACCTCTCCACCCCATCCTTCCATCTCATCCTCGGCCTCCTCCTCCCTCTTCTCCCCTCCATCTCACTCACATACACTCTCTTCGTCTGTCTTTCACCCTCCATCCTCTCCACATGGCCAAACCACCTCAGTGTATTCCTCCTAACGCTTCCTATCACATCCACATCCACACCACAAAGCTCCTTTATATTCTGATTTGTCAGCCTGTCTCTCCATGTGACTCCACAGGCTCCTCTTAAATAACTCATTTCCACTGCTCTCACTCTTGTGTCCTTCCAGCAACGTCCAAGCTACGCTTCCATACGTTCGAGTTGGTATCACAATACTGTCATGTAGTAACTTTTTCACTTCCATGCTCACTTCCCTGTTTCTTATCACTGCTTTCAAGGAACCAGCAACCTTTCTTCCCTGCTGTACCCTTTCAAGCACTTCACCCTCCAAACCTCCATCCTTACTCATCACACTACCCAAGTACTTAAACATACTCACATATTCCAATTCCTCACCATCCAACCTCGCTGTACATTCACTGACTTCACCTCTCTCAAAGACCATCACTTTACTCTTCCCTACATTCACCTTTAGATTCCGTTTCTTACACACTCTCCCAAACTCATCCACCAAGCCTTGCAGCTCTCCTTCATCTTCACTCAACAACAAAGTGTCATCTGCAAACAACAGTACAGGGAGTTTCCAAACACTACCCTCTCTCACCAGGGCCACTCCAACATCCACTACCCTACCTTGTACCTCTTTATTACCCCTTCCATGTACAGATTGAACAACCATGGAGACATGACACATCCCTGTTTCAACCCAACCTTCAAAGAGAAAAATTCGCTCAGTTCACCATCCACACGCACTGCAGCCTTAGCACCATCATACATACTCTTCACAGCATTCAACAACTTCCCATCTACTCCATACCGGTATATTCTTAATACTTTCCACAATCCTTGTCTATCCACCCTGTCATATGCTTTCTCCAAATCCATGAAAGCCGCATACAACTTCTTTCCCTTCTCTAGAAACTTTTCCACTAAAGGTCTAAGAATGAATATCTGATCTACACAACCTCTTCCCTTCCTAAAGCCTCCCTGTTCTTCTCCAACTAATTCCTCTGTTCTTTCTCTAACTCTGTCAATAAGTTTCCTACTATACACTTTTCCTATTATACTAAGAAGACAGATGCCCGTATGATTACCACACACTTCTTTTTCCCCTTTTCCTTTGTACAAGGGAATAATTATACCTGACTTCCAATCCTCCAGGACTCTACCTTCCTCCCAGGCCAATCTGCACATTTTCCACATCCATTCTACTGCTGTCTCTCCCCCATACTTCAGCATTTCACCACACACTCCATCAATTCCTGGGGCTTTCCCCAATTTAACTTTCTTCATTGCTTCCACAACTTCTATCCTACTGATTTCTTCCTGTCTTCTCACCTCCCTCCTCTTCCCAACCATTCCCCTGCCACTTATACTCACATTACTTCCATCCTCTTATGTTCAACAATTCCTTAAAGTGTTCTCTCCATCTGCTCACTTTTTCTCCCATCTCCACTATTAATCTAACATTTTTATCTTTCACTCCCCTGCTAACTTCACTTCCACCCTGTCTTACTCTTTTCACCTCTTTCCAGAACATTTTCTTACAGTCTCTCCACTTAACACTCAAGTTCCTTTCAAAATCCACATTGTTGCCGCCAAATTTTATGGCATTTAGGAAAGACCTCGTGCAGTAGGGTAATAATGGCAACATCAAATACCTTGACTTCAGAAAGTCCCTTCTATGAGAAACTGTATAGAGATAACAAGAATTCAATAAAACTGCTCCACTGCTATAGCATGGTATCCCTCTCCTGCACCTTTTAGTGGGTGACTTCAGCTTAAGCGAGATCTCTTACAGTGATGAAGTTAATGGAGACTGCTCCTAATCCCTAAACTGATTAGAATAACTTAGTGGAAAAAAAAAACAGGGGAGGTTAATTAATTATCATTAACACGTTGAAACTAGTGATAAATTTTTTATTTACTCTTGTTACCCTAACAGTGTTATTTAGCCTGGGAATAACTGTTTGAAATGGAAGGATTAGATATAACCTTATTCAACTTCTTCAGTAAGAGTTAACTAAAATCATCTGGAGGTAGAAGCAGGATTGCCCCTATATTTTCATGAGCATATGTGAACTTCACATAGTCATTTGTATTCATTGGCACCTACAGTTGTGATCGAGTGGTTAGAATGCCCTGGTCAGAGTGGCAGCCATTCATTGGTCTAATCCTTACAAGATGTCTGGAAGTTTTCCACTCATTTAATGCCACCTTAAGGGAGTAGGCTGGTCATCTACGCTTAAATGCACGAGACTTGGGCCCCTACACCATTAACCCCTGCTGGGCTGATTCTTTGTAAGGTAGTTTACCTCCCCTTAATCATTGTTTTGTAACCAATGTAAATTGTACCTCATATGAGGTTTGTGGCTTGGCCCATGCATACCTTCACTTGGCCTCATAATTATGAGGTCTGCAGCTCAGCAAGGACTATGAGTGTAAAATAGGATTTGGATGTTAAATTTACTACTTCAGCCTTCATTCCACATTACAGAGTGCAATTAGCAAGGACACAGAGGTTAGGTATGTCACCAGAAGTTGGCAGCATGACTTCTTTGTGTTCTCAGGTTTAGTAATCCCTTGATTTTTTTTTTTTCTACCAAATTGCTTTCAGTTCAGAACAGCCCTCTAGCATAATGAATGCTATAGCTAGCCCTTGCAGGTCACAGTCTATCCCAGAGAACAAAATCATCTGGGGTTGTATGAATAACATGAAAAATACTGTACATAACTGGACTATCTATCTATCTATCTATTGCCAGACGCCTCAATCCCGTTTGGGGTGGCCACAAACAAATCGCCCAGTCCCCCGCCATTTCACTGCCCTGCTCCCAACTCACACACCCCTTTCATATACCTCTCCACCCCATCCCTCCATCTCATCCTCGGCCTCCCCCTCCCTCTTCCCTCCTCCACCTCACTCACATACACTCTCTTCGTCAGTCTATCACCCTCCATCCTCTCCACATGGCCAAACCACCTCAGTGTGTTCCTCATAACGCTTCCTATCACATCCACATCCACGCCACAACGCTCCTTTATATCCTCATTCGTCAGCCTCTCTCTCCATGTACTCCACAGGCTCCTCTTAAATAACTCATTTCCACTGCTCTCACTCTTGACTTGTGTCCTTCCGACAACGTCCAAGCTTGACTTCCATACGTTAGAGTTGGTATCACAATACTGTCATGTAGTAACTTTTTCACTTCCATGCTCACTTCCCTGTTTCTTATCACTGCTTTCAAAGAACCAGCAACCTTTCTTCCCTGCTGTACCCTTTCAAGCACTTCACCCTCCAAACCTCCATCCTTACTCATCACACTTAAACGTACTCACATTTTCCAATTCCTCACCATCCAACCTCGCTGTACATTCACTGACGTCACCTCTCTCAAAGACCATCACTTTACTCTTCCCTACATTCACCTTTAGATTCCATTTCTTACACACTCTTCCAAACTTATCCACCAAGTCTTGCAGCTCCCCTTCGTCTTCACTCAACAACACAGTATCATCTGCAAACAACAGTACAGGGAGTTTCCAAACACTATCCTCTCTCACCAGGGCCACTCCAACATCCACTACCCTACCTTGTACCTCTTTTATTACCCCATCCATGTACAGATTGAACAACCATGGAGACATGACACATCCCTGTTTCAACCCAACTTTCAAAGAGAAAAATTCACTTAGTTCACCATCCACACGCACTGCAGCCTTCGCACCATCATACATACTCTTCACAGCATTCAACAACTTCCCATCTACTTCATATATTCTTAACACTTTCCACAATCCTTGTCTATCCACCCTGTCATATGCTTTCTCCAAATCCATGAAAGCTGCATACAACTTCTTTCCCTTCTCTAGAAACTTTTCCACTAAAGATCTAAGAATGAATGTCTGATCTACACAACCTCTTCCCTTCCTAAAGCCTCCCTGTTCTTCTCCAACTAATTTCTCTGTTCTTACTCTAACTCTGTCAATAAGTATCCTTAAGTATCCTATCATACACTTTTCCTATTATACTAAGAAGACAAATGCCCCTATGATTACCACACACTTCTTTTTCCCCTTTTCCTTTGTACAAGGGAATAATTATACCTGACTTCCAATCCTCCGGGACTCTACCTTCCTCCCAGGCCAATCTGCACATCTTCCACATGAAGAGGTTAATAAAGGTTTAAGAGTATGGCCACATATCCCACCATCTACCATAACAGTATTGGAACTCATCATCAGCCATCATACAGACAAGCTGATCCACAAACTCCTATAACTTTTGTTGTTGTGGTGTGGAAAGGTTGCACTGCCAATGGACATTCAAATCCCAACACCCTCACTATCAGTATCAGTTACCTCTCACACAAATAACACTGAAACATCTACATTTTCTGACCTGCCCCCATTGCAACATTATTGTTGTTGCAGCCCTAGACTAATCTACACATGAACCCAGCAGGCTGCAGGCTAAAGTTGCTCTTTTGTGGGATGGCGATGGAGCTGAGGGATGCTTATATAGCCTATCAGTGCCACTGCAAGATGCATCCATCCCCAGCAATGTAGCAATAGGAGCAGCAACCCCAGGATCATCTGAATGTAAACATAGTGAACTTGCAAGGTGAAGTTGTTCCTCTACTACAGCCCACCATTCTCTTTTCAGGAGGATTGGGAAGGAGTTGAGGGAAGCTTGTGTAATTTGGCAGCCCCACTACCATTCAGTTATATTGGTACCACCACATGAAGGCACTGCTCTCCAGCAGTGTACAGTATTCATGTGATACAGTACAGGGCATATACTGTATATTGAAGTCAACTGATTACATCATAGCATCCAGTATGTATTCTAAGCTAATGGTGCCGCCTCTGCTACATGGGTTGACAACTGTTCATACACATCATCATTATCCTGACTTCTTTTTTTTGACTTTCAAAATTTAGCCTCTGTACCTTCAAATGATCAATCAGCAAAATCAGTAGTTATAATCCTATCATCCTGCATCAGGTTCTCTTTTTCATGTAATTCAGTACAGAACTTTCTCAAAATGGTTAGTCAGCAAGACTATATAGTACTGTCTCCAGCCAACCACTGAGCTATGATTATGGTTGTGTTCAATCAAATGGTCATGTATAATATCAGTATATGCTCTGGTCTGAAATACTGTATTAGTGATGGAATGTGAACAGTGTATGAACAAATCACAGTACAGTACTTCATACCATTTCTGAAGTGAAGATTTAATGATTTCACAATGACAAAGAAAGCTGTATGGCACAGATCACCAACATTAACAGCACTGGCATCGCTGACTATGCTTTTTAGTCATATATTACCAGACATGGATCTAATAACACTCTAGCTTGAAAGGGTACAGCAGAGAAGGAAGGTTGTTGGTTCACTGAAAGCAGTGATGAGAAACAGGGAGGTGAGTATGGAAGTCATGAAGTCACTGCATGATAGTATTGTGATCCCTACCCTGACGTATGGAAGCGAGGCATGGACCTTGCAAGAGGGGAACATGTCAAGAGTGACAGCAGTGGAAATGAGTTACCTGAGAGGAGCATGTGGAGTGACATGGAGGGACAGGCTGACGAATGAAGAAGTGAAGGAACGTTGTGGGGTGGTTGTGGTTGAGAAGATTAGGAGAAATACACTGAGGTGGTTTGGACATGTGGAGAGAATGGGGAATGAAAGACTGACTAAGAGGGTGTATGTAGGTGAGGTTGAGGGAAGGAGAGGGAGGGGAAGACCGAGGATGAGGTGACGGGATGGAGTTCAGAGGTATATGAGGGAGGGGAGAGTGAGTAGGGGGGAGGGTAGTCAAATGGTGGGTGACAGAGCGACTTTGAGGCGTTTTGTCTGTGGCCACCCTTAGCGGGATTAGGGCGTCAGGCTATAGATACAGACTAGACTAGAAGATCCATATTCTTGCTGGCTCTAGAAGCCTATACATCTTTTACTTTACTTTGTTATAACATGGCCTAATTTTGCTATTTCCATCTTAAATGTTGAGTAACATTAATTCTAGAATATGGTGCTAGCCATGAGGAAGTGCTATGGAAGGATGTCAAGCCACAGTATTGTACTGTCTTATTATGACACTGTGCTATGTGAAATAAGCTGCAAAAGGACAATAATCTGGGCTATGTTAAGGTGAAAGAATTACAATACCTCTTCCTTGGTATGTAATTTTTCATGCTGCAGTACATACCGGTAATTATCTTACACATTTTTACTGTCTCCTTAACGTTGAAACAGACCAAACTGATAACACACGAGAATATTTATGTACTAAATACAAAAGTAGTCTGGTAAGGAAAAGATGATGGGGAGCCTCCTTAGCTTGTGGGACTATGGATTGAAGTCTGTCAGTTAAAAGATGGTCAGGGATGTCCTCAATACTGCAGTCGAATTTCACAGGCATTGCAGCAGTGCTTTGCTAGTTATATTTCTGATGATGTCACTAATGCTCTTTCATCTTAGGCTGACCCAAATTATCACCTTTTTGCAGCTTATTTCACACAGATCAATGACAGAATAAGAGAATGCTGTGGCTCAACTTCCTTTCTGTAGGATTTTTTTCATGACTAGATCATATTCTATTGTTATTCTCTTGATACACCTAACCACTCATGATGGAGAGATGACAAATTTAGGCAAAGTTAAAGTGAAAAAAGTAGTCTCAAAAGCCAAAGGCTTTCTTCAGCTGATGAAAGCAACTAATACTACATATCCTCCACGGCAAATATCAAAGAGAGTACTGTAATTTCATTTTGTTTTAGAATATGAATATAAAACAAAACATATTTACAAAATTAATGAGAAACATAAGGTAGATTACACGTTCAGGAGATAAAAATTTAACACCTTCAATCTGATTATTATATTACTGATTTATTCGTTATTGCCAGACATTTTCATTCAACTCAGAACAGTCATGAAGTGGTTAATGAAGGCTACACCTAACTCCTCCACTTCTAAAAGACACAACGCAGAATATTACTGCCTGGAGATAGCAAGAATAAATTTTAAAAATATATATGTGTACATTACTGGAGGGAAGGGGTTAAGGATCCTTCAGCCAACCAGTATACTCAGGTATAGTGATATTTTTCATTTTAATTAGGCCACCACAAGATGATTTTATGCAACCTGTAAGAAATTTTCAAACTGAAAGAGTTAGATATAACCTTCATTAACCCATTCACTATTAGTGTATTTTCTGAAGCAGAATAAAATGGTCTGGTGGCAGCACATGCAATCTATTCATGACATCACCCAGATTCAAGAAGCTAATTCTATTTTACAACAAACTGCTGCACAGTACACTATGTGTCACTCCTACATAAATCATGTGTATCTTGGTGAAAGGTATAGCACTCACTAATGATTCCATGGTTAGTATTTTAACCCCTTCAGCTTGAGTGTCATTTGTATTTTGTTAAAACTCTCTTCATTTGATTTTATTCCTCTTGAAGAGTTTTTTCGAACTGGATGTTTTAGATACAGTATAGCCTTGACTAGCCCCTTCACTAACCAGACTTTCCTAAGTCAAATATAATCATCTGGTGGTAACATGATGAAGGGGAAAATATTTATCTACTGTACAACACCAGATGCTGTTGGCATCCCTACGTGTCAAGTGGGGTTGGTGGAGGATTAGTGCCCCTCCCTGTAAAACAGTTAACTCTAAGCCCTTGGCCACCCCGTTTGGGATACATGGCGTCTGGCAATGAATGAAAAAAAAAACATACATCAAAATATATACATGTATATATTTATATATCGAGTTTTAAACTTTTTTCCACCTTTTTCAGTAAGGGCTGAGGCATTGCCCCTGGGTAGAGGCCTTTGGTTTGGGGCATGTAGCACTTTATGACTGGATGTCCTTCCTGATTTCTACCAATGACCCTTGGATGGACTCAAACCTCCAACCCTTCAGCCAAAGCAGAGTGCTCTAACCCACTGAGCCACTGCTGCTATCATGGGTGTAATGAGATTAATGCTACAGTGCTCAAGTTAATGGCTCATGCATTCACATGTCTCACCATCAAATATAACAGAGGAAGCAGAGAGATATGAGTGAAGGTCTTCTTGATAAACACATGGACATTAAGGAGACTGTAGTAATGATATTATACAACCATGGCAGGCACAGCCACAATGAAAACAGGCAATCCTCTTATCTGAGTGCACTATGATAATGAGCAGGTGACGGGCAGCTTACAAAAGAATGTATATATAAACGCTTCTGATCCTTTTTCAGCTTATATATTATTACAATGGATATGAATGATAATGTTACTCAGCAAAAGAATTTGATATTGTAAAAGGAAAGTTGATCATCACTAGCAGTCAAAACTGTGAAATAATCCCATTAAACTTCTGCTGAAGTATTCATAACTCTAATTGGACATGACTGTGTCATGGGGTGGGACCTAATCATTGGTGGATTAGACTTATCTCACCTCTAAAAAGTAAATAATAGTAGTGGCTCTTTTTAGCTGAATGTAATAATGAAATACTGAATACATAGTACAGTAGTCAGTGCTTTTTTTGGCTAAGTATAATCATCTGGTAACAGTAAGAACATCCATCCACCAATCCACCAATCATCCAGTCCAGTATTGACACCAGGAGGGTAGGGGACTGGGGCTAGGCTACTCACTCCAGACATTAAAGGTATGAGTGACCAACTGCTAACCTCTGAGTGGCATGATATGTGCAATAAACCCCAATCATTCCTCACTTGTAAATCCTTATGCAGCATATCCAACTGGAAAGCCTTAACTCACTAGATCACCTGGAACCTAAAAAAACCTGTGTGAATGCAACAGGGCTAATACACTACATCATTACACATTACAAAGGCCCACCCTTGACCTCCCTGTGGGTTCCAGAGAACTGTCCTAAAAAGGGCAAAGTAACCAAGTGCAACAGTGGAGCCTGCAAAAGTAAGCTACAAAAATGTGTTATAGTGAAACAGTTAACATATGGCTGTGGGTGTCAAAATGAAAGCAACCACAGCAGCACTTAACATGAAAATATCCTCAATGCAGATATAAATGCCCTAGTAAGATATGCATGATACTGCAGCAACTGCAGTAGTCCAGTAGTTTACTGTACTTGATAAAAAGTGGATACAGGTATTAGATAAAATTTAGTATATTACATTGTTATGTCTCATATATATACTCAGATACAAAAGTTTAACCCTATCATTCTATTAGTGTATTCTACATTAACTGTAACCATCAAATAATATTAATTAACACTGGAGATATTTTTTGAGCTGGATGTATTAGATATAGCCTATATTTACCCCTTTACTACAAGAGGTTTCCCCAGCGCTGAATAAAACTGTCCATGGGAAGCAGGAATAGCCTAATAAACATGTCTGGAGATTTAAGGAATTAGCACAAAAATTACAGTAAGCAAGTTACAGTATTCAGTATGAGGCACAGTCATTAAGCAATCAAGTGATTTACACCTGCATCATCATACTCAAGAGGTTCGAATTTCTGGATTCTGGCAGCCTGGCTTTAGGTTTCTATACTTCACAGGGGGTACTATGGTAAAGGTAAAAGTGGTGGCAGATACCATGAGGCACCTACCCATGGTGCTCATCTCTGTAACTTAGGCCTTCAGCCAGTGGTAAGCCATTCATCCACTGTACTAGGATACAAGGGCAGTGCATCACCAACGTTACCAATAATTTCCCCTACGTGTTATCCTAAGTACCCTGTACTCGTTTTTCCTATGAACCCACGAAGGGTGGACAGACACCTGAGTCAAACCCTGGAACTATCAGGGAAGCAGTTTTGTAACTAGCAACACTAATCACACGGCCAATGTGGCAGTGGAACTGCCTGTTATTGTTTTTACCTAAGTACTGTACCCTGTACTCATTTTTCCTATGAACCCAAGAAGGGTGGACAGACACCCGAGTCAAACCCTGGAACTATCAGGGCAGCAGTTTTGTAACTAGCAACACTAATCACACAGCCAATGTGGCTGTGGAACTGCCTGTTATTGTTTTTACCTTCCCATGCTGACAAATTACAACATTACTTTAACTCTTTCATTGCAATTCCAGGTAATGCCAGACAATTTTATTTAACTGAATGAGTCACAGCATGAGTGTTAATACTGAACCATTAACTATATTATGGTTGAGAAATCTCTGGTTTTCTATTACAGCTAATGTAGTATGATAATTAGCTGAGAACAAGTCATGGGGGTATGAGTGTAAACAGACAATTTTTCTATAATTTAGAGTGGGCTTAACAGCAAAAGAACACTGAAAAGAGGCATCATAATGTAGACTTACTGTACAATGCCTCTAACTTGAATCAAATAACATTAACATTTTGGGGGAGGGGGAGAGGAGATTAATTAGTATTAAACCCACTAAGCCCTGAAATTTTTTTTCATTTTAAGCTTGTCATCTCCAGTTACAGTAAAACTTCACTATAACGGACTAATAGGGGCCCAAGTCATTCCAAAAAAGGCGAAATTCCAATAAAAGAGACATCAGGACTTCCCCCTGCTAACCTGGACTTTTTCCGATATATCAGGCAATAGTCCAGATCGCACCAATGGTTTTTAAACTGTTTTCACTACCATTGCAGTACTGTACAGTATCATACATTCACTATAATAATCGAATGGTAAAGTACATATAAGAATACTGTGCTATACACTGATAAACATGTCCTTTATTTACCTTATTGTGGTGAACATGGCTGAAGTGGTCAGGCAGTCCGGACTGCTTCTGACTTTATCAGAATTTTCCGACGTATAGGAATTTAGTCCGGTAGTTTCTTGATTCCAATAAAAGCGAATTCCGGAATTACCGAAGTCCGTTATATCAATTTTATACCGTACTTTTATTCAGTTTAGGATAGACTTTTCAAACTGGAAGGGTTATATACAGATCATCAATAAACCCCTTAAGCAGTAGAGACTTTTTAAGCTGAATAATACTGTCTGGTAGCAGCAAGAGTAAACTAAAAAGGATGTCACTCTGATTCCAGGGTAAAAAAACATACTGTACATACATACATACTCTGTCTTGTTCAGTATTTGTGATAAGTGATGTAGTGTTATTAAAGGCAGACTGCTAGGTAATGCTGATTTCGCATGTGCTATGTGTCAGGGAGAGCATATAGAGACTGTCAGGTGTGAAAGAATTGATATTGCTGGTGAGTCTCTTGAGTGTGTGGAAGATTTAATATTTGGAGGACGTTATGTGCTGGAGTTACTGGAGATAGTTCTCTGGTAAGGGTAAGGAGTAGTTGGAGGAAGTTCAGGGAGCTGTTGCCTCTTCTGATACTGAGAGGGCTCTCCCTCCGTGCTAAAGGACCTTTATATGCAGCAAGTGTTAAGAGTGTAAAGCTGTATGGTAGTGAGATCTGGGCAGCAAAGGAAGAGGATAAATGTAGGTTGAAACATACAGAAATGACAATTAGATGGATGTATAGTGCAACCTTGAATGCATGGCCTGGAGGGCTAGGTTTATGATTGAAGATTTGTGAAGAAGGATGGGACTGGAGTGTATTGATGCTGTGATGAGGAGGAGCAGATTGAGATTGTTTCAGCATGTGAAGAGGATGAAGGATGACAACTGGGTGCAGAAAATGAGAAGTGTGAATGTTGGGGGTAGGGTTGCAAAAGGCAGACCAAACATGATCTGGGACAAGTCCACAGTGTGTGACCTCAGGGATAGGGGACTGAACAAGGGGTCTGCCAGAGACTGAGCAGCATGGAGAACTGCCATTAGGTGACCAAGGCTGATTCATGCAAGCATGTTGGAACCTTTATAAACAGTATGATACGAATGATGTCAGTTTCCAAGATGACTGTATTTTACTAATGTAATGATTGCTGGAAAGGCACACCTTCACATGGTAGCACTGATATAACTGTGTGACTCCTATCTGGTTATACAAATGTCCCTCAATATTCTGTATCCCCCAAAAGGAAGATGAGGGAAGGATGGTGGACAGCAGAAGGGCAACTTCAGCCTGTAGTCTAGTAGGTTCATGTACCACATGAGCCTGGGGCTGCAACTACCACTACTGCAATGATTCTATTCAACAAAAGAGAGAACCCCCACAGTGATGTTCTTAAGTATTTCCATTAACCCGTTCAACATGGTGAATACTGTACTGTGCTTTATTCTTGCGATCACCACATGATTTTGGCTCCTTCCATCAAATAATGTGTTTTATTTAGTTATTTTTGCTACTGTAATTCCAGAATATTATTTTTTCATTTTTGGGGACATTTTTTATAGTGACAGGGTAAATGAAGGATATATCAAACCTGTACAGCTAAAAGGGCTCCAGCAAAGTTGGATAAAGTACAGTGAAACATAAATTGTGTGAGTGAAGTGGTTAAGAGACTCTCCTTGTAGTGACTGGTTACTGATGGACAACACTCAATCCATCCATCTATCATCCAATCCTATGTTGTCCCATGAGAAGCGTTGGAACCCGGGGCTAGGCAAGTCGGTCTTGACAGTTAAGATGAGACAACACTCAAACATACACATAAATCCAACAATATTTATAAATCCAAAATATTCATATAAGCAGAATGATATTCTGTACATAACACCATCTGTACTAAATTCCTAAAACTAATATTAATTTATACTAAATATCGATAAAGCACATATTCTAAAGCAGTAATGGCGATATTATTAAAACCGAGTGCATGAATGCGTGAGCAAGCCCTTAATTTTGTACTGTCATTTATGGAATATCTGTAGTTGTTGATCAGTCTGAATCCCACATAAATAAGTGTAGTCAGCAACTATACAGAAGACATGTTCTATTGGCATCATATCTATCCATCATTTAGTCCAATTCTGTCCCATATAAACATGAGCTTAGGGGCCCTGAGGCCTCACATACTTCAAAAATAATGTCCACACTACTCAGATTTAATACTATGGCCCTTAAACAATGCGCACACACACACACACACACACACACACACACACACACACACACACACTGTAATGAGATACTAGTAAGAGTAATATGAGATGAAAATAAATACACCTTTAATACACATACAAGGTATGTTCATCACTGGGCTGTGGTTGACATGAAAGGTAGGACAGTTTGTAATGGAGAGATTATATATGGTAACTTTTTCACACTCAATGAGTATATTTACCTCTTGTTTCTGGTGATGTAGTTTTCATAATATTATTGCTATCTCCAGACAATTTGTATTCACTTTAAAATACACTTTTTGAGTTGGAAGAGTTCAACATACCCTTCTCTAACCTGTTCACTACTTACGAGCACTTTCAGTACATCTGGAGGAGGCAAAAATATATTACAGTAAGACCTCACTATAACAAACTAATGGGGCCCAAACCATTCCAAAAAATGTGTAATTCCGATAAAAGCGACATCCGGACTTCCCCCTCCTACTCCGGACTTTTTCCAATACAGTATATCAGACATTAGTCTGGATCTCATGAATGATTTTTAAACTGTTTTGACTACCATTGCATTACTGTACTGTGTTATAACTTCACTACATTAATCAAATGGTATAATATATATAATAATACTGTACTATACACTGATAAACATGTCTTTTATTTACCTTATTGTGGTGTACATAGCTGAAATAGTCAGGCAGTCCGGACTGCTTCTGGCTTTATCAGACTTTTTCCGACATATAGGAATTTAGAACGGTAGCTCCTCGAGTACAGTAAAAGCGAATTCCAGTCTATTGAAGTCCGTTATATCAAGGTTTTACTGTATATACTCATATATATATATATATATATATATATAGATAGATAGATAGATAGATAGATAGACAGACAGATACATACATACATATGTATGAAAGTATGTATCACCAGATTGAAGGAGCTACTTTACATAGGTTACTGCAGGATTACTTTATTCAGCTGAGGGAAATTCTATTATCCAAATGGTACAAAAAAGCCCAAAATTTTCTTCAACTGGATAAAATGATGATGATGATGATGATGAAAAAGTTTGAATAAGCCCAAATAAAACACATAAGCACATCCCCAGCAGTGTCTACCTATCTATCTATTGCCAGACACCATAATCCCGCAAAGGGTGGCCATTTGACACGGAGTTAGTTGTTTTACAGGGAAGGGCACCAACCCTCAACCAACCCACTTGTTGACACGTAGAGAGCACGTATGGTTTAGTTATATGGTTACCACCCAGCGTTGTAAATGGTTTCTTGGCTTACAGGAAACCATTTGGCTTGTCACTCAATGTAAAGCCACCTGTTAAGGAAAGAAAAGGAATAAGTGACAGGAAAGATAAGAGAAATAGGAAGAGAGGAGGGCAGGCACAGAAAAAGAATGATAAAAGCTAAGGAAGTAGGCAGCACTACATCAAGTGAGTGGATGATGGTCGCCACCATCTACCACAAAAGGAATGGGATAAATTAGATACTTCTAATACAAAACACTGTACAGTACAAGCAATTCATGTTATGTCAAGATATGTGCTAAGAATATTAGTTTTTAAATCCAGCTGGTACTGTAAATTGGGGAAAAAGGCAAATCAACTTTGTAGGTATAACTGAAACTTTAACAAGTAGCTTTCTGTAAACTTAATTTAGACGATGGGAAAAGAAAAAAAAAGTTACACGGTACAAGAATTAATTTACTAATCCCTGTATTTTCACCGGGAAATATGTAAACTAATGCAACTGCATGTGAAGATTCTCCCTGCATACACTATATTGCATGATCTGAACTCAGTTGGAACATTATATTATACCGGCACAATGCATCCCATAGTATGTCAATACATTTACCCTTTACATAAACATATTAACTTCTTCAATCCAGTGACATACTGTAATTTATTTTACTCTTGGTACTCTGAAACACTTTTGTTACACTGTGGAGAGACCAACTGCAATTATGGGATAAGAAACAGTCTCCAAATACCTGTTCACAAAATGGTGTCTCTCCCTAAGCTGAAGAAACTGTTTGATGGTTGCAGGAGTGAAACAAAAACATCAATGGACTAAAGGGGTCAAAGTGGTATGATAAAGAGAAAAAGCTTCGCACAACAGCAAAGAATACAATAATGAATCAAATTCTAAACATACGATAAAGCAAAGCCTCATCCGGGGGAAGGGGGGACCACAGAGGGCTTTAGCTTGTCCACCTTAACTTGGCATAGTGTTTTTTCCTTTGGCAGCTGTTATGGAAAAATACGATAAAATCACAACTACTGTATAATGGTCATATGCTTAAAAATCCCCCATAATGGTGCCTCTTTTATGCACTTAAGAATGCTGGCAAGTCCTAATTTTTATTTTGTGTATTAGGGGCACAATGCAGGAAAACGGGGGCAGTTGGCAGCCCTGCTTTATCATTCCTACCAGCTTGAGGAACAGTTGAAATGGCGGAAGCATTTGTATACATATAGGAGCCTGGGACTACTTCCTGTCAGGACTGATAATCCTCTAGATGATACCCCACCATTTATTTATAAATCATAATACATAACAGTACTATTCATAACAGTACTTGAGTTATCTGTTATGAATAGGATGCTGCTGGTATGTTTTTATTAGCAAATATAAAAGAAACATTAAATGAATGATACTAGTATTACCAGAAAAAACTATACCAGTACAGTGTGATGCTAGTTTAGCAAGACACAATGAGTTTTATCAAAATATTCAGTCGCACCCATATACTGTCCAATATACTGTAAAATTAAAAGTGATAGTTCTTTTCTTTCACAGTATCCAGTCACACTTAATTATATAATTAGAAGTGATAATTCTTTTACAAAATATCAAGATGATGTAATTTCATCCAATGCTGTAATTTCAAATTAAAACATCATGGCTATCTAAAATTATTATGTTCTGAAAGCTGACCAATGTGCTAAGTAACACCAACTTTCTCATTATATACAAGATAGCAAAACATGTATTATTACCTAATATCACTGAGTGAACATTCCATATGTGTATTATTACCTAACATCACTGAGAGAACATTCCATATTCAGCTGAATCACATGGATAATGTTGAGAGGTGGTATAAGCATGGAAATTCAAGGCTCTCATCCTACGGTGAAAAAAATGACACTGAGCTTCATCAGATGTCACCACTTGCACAGAGTAGGGCCAAAGCTTGCTTGGGCCTGGAACTCCATATGGTACAGCCTGCTGCTTTAAAAAACAAATTTAGTTGCATTGTAGACTTGTTTTGCATGAACAGCACAGGAAAATACTTTTAACATAAACTGATTACAATCTCCTTAGCTGTCTGCAGGTACAAGGCTAGTTTATTATGAAATAATTAAGCACAGGTATAAAGTATGCATGCCTCCCTTAAAAGTTTTGGAACAACTCCTCCAAACAGAAGGAAATCTTACCCTACTGAACTCTTTCCAAATGTCGCAGAAATAATGTGCTTAAAAAAAAACTTGGGCAGTCATAGATGAAGATGTCTATGGATATTGGCAAACCCAAATGTGAAAGGTATGATGTTTGTATAATGGCTCACTGAGGGGCAACACATGCAGATTTTAGAGAACATTGGAACACTGATACTGTTAGCAATGTGATGAATATGGGTAGGCAGATGAAGTTTAGATGTGTAAAGATAATAAGTGAAAGAGTAAATGGGTGAAGCACCGAGTAGAATTAAATGTAACAGGCACAATCCTTGTGGGCAGACCAAGAAAGAAGTGGGATGAGGTAATGAGAAGGGACCTCATAATTAGGGGACATGCTCTAAATGTTGCAGCAAGCAAAGCATATTGGAAAACAGACATAAGGTGAACAAGGCTGACCCAAGCATGCACAGCATACAGCCTATCAAAAATATATGTAAATGTACATACAGTAGCTGTAATAAAAACTATTTACATTTGTTGCACAGATTGTTTTAACAAACACTATTTCTAGCAATTAGGGTAAGCTATTTGTATATTATATTCTGATTCTATTGCTGCATTTTGTGAGTTATGACTGATACAACTCACAAACTACAGTGATCTACGTTCATCAAAAATTATAATAAAATAACACTTTGCAGCTGCCAAATTAACACACCAAGTCAATTATGAAAAAATTTTTATGATCATACAAATTTCTATCTTGTGCTTCTTTTACCTTTTGCAGCCTCACAGCCCCTCCCTAGATCTGCATATATAATAGTAACTATGACATAAAAACTCATCACTGTACAAATTCTCTTTAACCCCTTCAACCTGATAACATATATACTATACAGTACTACTGTATAATCATACAAGTACCAAAATATCATACTCTAATCTAGTACTGGAGGAGTTGTGGAGAGTGTTTATAACTTATCCTGTTCAAAAAATACTCTACTGCTGAATAAAACCAACTGAATGTAGCAAGAATAAACTAAAATGTCACCAGACTGAAGAGGTTAAATGCATCCCAAAATTTAACCTATAACACTATACTGTATATTACAAATATACTGGATAAATATATTAAACTAAGAAAAATAGGATACAATGCACTATGTACAATACATTCAATATAAGATATGAAGAGATCCAAAAAAGCTAATGGTTATCCATGATAAGCTCATCACACTCAAACTATAATTTAATTAATATTACATAAAACTATGAAATATAAAGCATAACTTTAGCATTTAATGCTTATGCAACATATGCACATAAATGAATATGATTACCTCCACCAAGATGTTTTACCCCATGTTTGTTTGCTTGTTTGTCTGTATGTCAGTGAGATTACTCAGAAAGTTATGAAAAAGTTATGAAAGGATATTGACGAAAGTTTGTGGAAGGGTGGGCCATGGGCCAAGGAAGAAATGTTTAAATGTTGGGCCAGATCCGGATCCAGAGTAACTTGCATAATATCTCCAGAAGTTCTCAATGAATTTCAATGAAATTTTGTGAAACAGTAGACCATGCGCAAAGAAAGAAATTATTAAATTTGGGGGTGGATCTAGATCCAGATCTGGATCCTCTATTCACGGATCTGGATTCTTTTTAATGGCAATGGCATTGGTGGAGGTACGCACTCTCTGAGTGCTTTCAAGTTTTTACTGGTTTTGTTTGCCAAGCTATAACAAAAGCTTTATCATCATCCTTTTCATCATGACCTTTTTTCCCCCCACCTATAAATAAGGTTATATATAACACACACACACACACACACACACACACACACACACACACAAGAATGGAAGAGGGCAAATGTGGTACCAATTTATATGGGAGGAAACAGGGAAGAACCCCTGAATTTATAAACCAGTGTCCTTAACCAGCATGGTCACAAAATTGTGCAATAAACCAGTGTCCTTAACCAGCATGGTCACAAAATTGTGCAAAAGAATTCTGAAAGATAGATGGATAAAATATCTGGAAGAGATTAATGTTTTGACCGACAGTCAGTTTGGATTTAGAAGTGGAAGGTCACGTGTTTCCAACTTGTTGAGTTTTTACTCAAGAGCAACTGACATGCTACAGGAGAGAGATGGTTGGGTGGATTGTGTGTATTTAGATTTGGAGAAGGCCTTCGACAAGGTACCCCATAAGAGACTAATGTGGAAACTAGAGCATATAGGAGAACTGAAGGGGAACCTCCTGGAATGGATGAGAGACTTTTTGAGAGACAGACAAATGAGAACAATAATAAAGGATAAGATGTCTGGATGGAGGGAAGTAACAAGTGGAGTCCCACAGGGCTCGGTGTTGGCGCCAGTAATGTTCCTGATTTACATAAATGATATGGTAGATGGAGGGAACAGTTATGCATGTCTGTTTGCTGATGATGCAAAGATCTTGAGGAAGGCAGAGGTTGAGGAGGATTGTAAAATGCTGCAGGAGGATCTTGATAGGATACACGATTGGAGCCAGATGTGGGAAATGAAATTCAAAGCAAAGAAATGTAAAATATTGGAAAGGGGCAAAAGTACCAAGAGGCCATCACTGAATTATTTGATGGGTAGTGAACCAATCACAAAAGTGAGAAAAGAGAAAGATTTGGGAGTGCTGGTCCAGGACAGTTTGTCACCTGAAAAACACATTAACAAGACAATTAGGGAGATGTATAAACTCCTGACTAATATAAGAGTAGCTTTTAATTATATGGATAAGGAGTTGATGAAAAAATTGATAGTGGCCATGATTCGCCCCAGGTTAGAATATGCAGCAGTAGTGTGGTCCCCACACAAAGATATACACAAGATTGAGAGAATACAAAGAACAGCAACCAAAATGGTCCCCAATCTGGCAGATCTGTCATACAGAGAGAGGCTGGAAAAGCTGGAATTGCCTTCCTTAGAAGAAAGGAGAAAGAGAGGCGACATGATTGAAGTGTTCAGGACCATGGTGGGAGTAGATAAAATTGACAAAGAAGATCTGTTTTTATGGGATAAGAGAGTAACAAGAGGACACAGAATGAAACTGAAGAAGCCAAGCTGCTTGAAGAATATCAAGAAATATAGTTTTCCTTATAGATGTATAGACCCGTGGAACAGCCTGGACAAAGAGATCGTGCAGTCTAAAAACTTAAACGAGTTTAAAGCTAAATTTGACTTACTGAGAAACAGACGGGACCCCACGAGCATAGCTCATTTCCTGTATATCACAATTAGGTAAATACGCACGCACGCACACACGCACGCATGAACGCACGCACGCACACACACACACACACACACACACACACACACACACACACACACCTGTAAACAACTGAATCTTCAACACAAAAGATTACTAAGCTTAGAAATGAAAAATCACCACTCAGTACACAAAAGTAGGTGATGTTTGGCGATTACTCAGAACTAACACTATGTATGGAAAACCTATCATCATCATCATCATCTGGACCTCCTTTCCCACCCTAGGGCAGGGTGAGGGGTAGCAATGTCCAAACAGCCTAAGTTTGCCCAATTCAATGGGCCACGCTTCCATTCACTTATCATTCAAGCCCACAGAATCCTGGCTCCAACAGACAGGGCCCCCCCCATAAAAATTCACCGTTAGCTGATAAGAGCCAATCCACACGCTGTCACATTAAAGAGGGGTGCTAAATCCCTGGTTATATGCTTCTCTGCACAAAATTCATCCAGCCAGTTTGGTCTCTTGTCAGTCCTTAGCCTCACCAACTTCCATACCTCTCTTCCTCACACATCCACCATAGCCCTCCACCTTCTTCTAGGCCTACCTTGCCTCTTTCCTCCTTCAAATTCGCTCAGATATACCTTTATCACCACTCTATTGTCATTCATTCTCTTCACATGATCGAGCCATCTCAGTACACTCTTTGATTCTGGTGTCCATAGACCTCCTCAATCCACATCTTTCATGAATCACATTATTCCATATCCTATCCACTCTCTGTATTCCACATACATTCCTCAGCAGTCTCATCTCCACTGCTCTTACTCTTGACTTCATTTTCATGCCACACCATAGTCTCACATCCATATGTTAAAGTTGGCACTAACACTCCTTCATGTAAGCCTTGTGCAGCTGCAACACTCAAGCCTCTGTTTTTTTTATCAAGGCCTTCACAGCACCAGCTACTTCCCCTCCTTGTGTTACTCTACTTTCCACTGCTTTTGCATATTTTCCTCTTTTCTATCATGGAATTGGAGCATTTGGGCTTTCTCACCAATTGTAGTCTTTCTCCATTCACTGTAACATCACACTGGGAGTCACCTTCACTCCCAATATCCACCACTTTACTCTTTTCTACATTTACTCTTAAGGCACGACACTCAAAGACATCTACAAAACCTATAATACAACAAATTAATCCATAAACAAAACAAACAGATCAACAGTTTAAACACTTAAGATTATCTGAGAATATCATCCTTTCATCCACTACCTGGCAAGACTACAATGTGGTCAACCCCATACTCTGTCTCAGCACTAACATAAAACAGTGCTGGAAAGGGACGCCTTCCTGTGGTGGCACTGATATAACCAGGGGAATTCTTTGCCTGGTTATACAAATGTCCCTTATCTCCCTCCCTATCCCCTAAAAGGGGGATGGTGGACAGCTGCAGATAGGCAGCTTCAGTCTGCAGTCCACTGGCTTCATATTACAGACGAACCTGGGGCTACAACTATACAACATGCTTCCTCACATCATGCTCCTCACTCTCACAAAAGAATAAAATCCTTCAATACAATTTCAACAAAGTATTTCTAAGAATGCCTGATTTAGGTGACTACTTTACATCCACATAAGCACAATAATGACTTTTTTATTTTATTCTTGCTAATTTTAAAGGCTTTTACTCAGCTTTGGAGAAAATCTTTTAACTACAGAAGTTATACAAAGCCTCCACTAACTCTAACTACAAGACATCTCCCCGACATTGAATAAAAACATTTGGTTGTAGCAAGAATGAAAAAAAAACTTATGTCGTATGACTGATGAGATTAAAAACCCTCCAAGCATGTCAGTCACCACAGATCACTATACTCTGTTGCCAATGAAACCAACTGACACTGACTTTATATAATCAGATCTGTATAATGAATCACAAGGCCACAATAAAATATCCATAATGTAACATTTTATGAAATGTTGAATTACGAATGAGTAAAGTTAGCTCTGAAAGATTTAATTAAGCTATGTTCAATAAAGTATTTTGATCCTAATGTAAACATATTCTCCTGAATGAGTATGATCGAATGCAACGTGGTATCTAAAAACATGTATACTGTAGCATGTGAGGAAGATGCAGAGATGCACTATACTCAGTTTTTTTTATTGAGGCGAAGATGCACTTGACAGATTGGTGATGATTGGTTGAATGCAACATGTCCGAATAATATTTCTGTATTTGGGTTTCAATTCACATCACCGGTAATTATTTGAAATACAGCGATGTTATTTGGACACGTCGCATTCAGCCAATCATCACCAATCTGAAAAGTGCATCTTTGCCTCTATATAAAAAAACTGAGCATAGTGTTGTCTGGTACTACACAGTACTGTTCACTGTTCTCCTCAAAAAGTATAAAATATTCCCCATGGAGAAAACTCTCCATGGCAACAACATCTGTTGAATATTAAGGCAGGTGAGAGAGAGAGAGAGAGAGAGAGAATCAACACTCCAATGATAAAAAAGTCTTCCCTCCCAAAGAAAATTAATCAAAACAGTAAAAAAAAAAAAAAATAATCAGTTTATAAACATCCCTAAACAAACTGTATATCAATAACTGATACCCTCTGGGAGAGGGAGTAAGACAAGCTGAGAAAGACTGTTCCAATACTGACCAGTTGTGTACCAGAAAGGCTAAGAATGGCACTTAAGACCTGCATTTGAAAGATGGAAAGAAAAGCAGAGAGAAGGAGTGTCAAGTATCACAAAAGACTTCTCTGTCATGAATGAAACTGCCAAATACAAGTTCAACAGGCATACAATTAAAGCATACATTTCATCTTTTAAGATCTCCATTAAATACAAAAAAAATCTGCAAGGTAATGCAATATCATCATCCTGACTTCTTTCCCACCTACAGATGGGGCGATACAATTATGTGGTTTTGCTTATAGGATGATAAAGACAGCACAGATTACATTCAGGGTCTGTAATTCTGATGCTGATGATGCTGATTTTCTCTGTGACATCAATCATGTACAGTACCATACTGAAGAATACTGAAAAGCAATGATAAAAGAGAAAGCCACCATAACATATTAAAGTGTATGCAAAAAGCATATTTCTGGTTAAAAAAAAAAATACATAAATAAAGTTCCTCAGCACCTGCCAATGCTTTACCCAATGAATAATAAACTGTCTAATGGTGTCAAGTGGGCTAAAGAGTTATGGTGCTCCAACCAGATCTGAACTATAAAGGTTTAAATCTGAAGGGTATGAGGGGTTTATTGTTCATATTGTACTGTCAATTTGGGGTCAGTGACTGGTCAATCTCACATTAAATATCTGCACTAAGTAGCCTAGCCCCAGGTGCATACACTCCTCACAGGGTAATAAAAAATGGGGTAATTTAACTATGCATGTACCTATGTGATAATTGTGATATGGCTGAGATAAAAATGTTCTCTTTAACAGAGGCACCATTCTTATTCTGGTGCTTAACCCTTACAATATGATGATGACTCTCTAATCACTTCCATCTGATGATCTATCTATCTATCTATAGCCCAACGCCCTAATCCCGGACAATTCTGTTCTGTTATGGAGGGACTTGTCAAACTAGAGGCATTCAATACATTCTTCACTAACCCTTTCACAGCAAGAAATCTCTTCTAAAATGAATACAAGTGGCTGGAGGTAACAAGAATAACCCAATAAAATATCATTTGATTAAAAGTGTTGTTAAGGTTATTCTTGCCACCACCAAACAACTTCATTCCAATTCAGACATATCTCTCAGTCATGGGATGAAACATTTCCAGGTTATCTTCATTCAGTCATACAACACCTTCAGTACATTTTTTTTTTTTTTTTCTCTATCATTAGATTATTTACTCACACTAGAACTGAACTCTTACAGCAAAATGGTGTAACCATTCCAAACCATTGCCGCTCTATACATCAAAAACCCTTTGGTACAATGATGTCCTCTTTACCCTTTCACCACACGCAGGTCATTTATATATATTTGTTCTTGCTATTACTGGATAATTTTACTAAATTTAAGAGTGGTATTTTAATTGGAGGGGTTAGACATAATCTTCAGTACCACAAACATTTAAGTTGGGCAAAATTCTCTATAAGTTGCAAGAAAATGTATTAAAAAATCATGCAATTGCTACCACCACATATTCAGCACCAAACCTTTATTCTACAGTGCAATCAGTAACATACACACAAATGAGTGACTCCAAAAATACTGAATGATACACACTGTATGCTCTAGTGGTACTGTAAATTATTTCCACTGCTTATCATGATCTGATAAAAGGCACACACAAAAAGCTTCATATTCTTGACATGCTGGGCAAAACTTTTCAGCACTTCAATCTATCAATACATTTTTCATTCACATTTGCTGCCTTCAGATCATTTTTTTCATCTTACAATGGACTTCTGCAGCAGGGGGGGTTAGACACAGCCTTCATCAATTCCTTCAAAATGATGAGTTACATATAGCCTACAGTAATTCTTTCAGCTTAACCCTTTAACAGCGGGTGTCATCCCAGAATGACATTGCAAAAACTGGACCAAACCGCGGGTGTCATTCTCAAATGTTTGTGAATATTTTGAATACCCCGCGTTTTTTCCGTGCGCCAACTGTTTCAAGGGAGAGTAGCTATTAAGTTCTTTCACTCCAGCCGACACCCACCTCCCTCCTCCCACCCCCCGGGCCCCCACCTCCCACCCCCTGGGCCCCCCACCCCACCCCTGACCAACACGCATCAGTATCTGTCCAGCTGTGTGAGTGACAACACTGCTGATGTGGCAGGGAAGTGCAGGCAATTACAGTGCCTTTTACCTGCCTCAGTGAACACAGAGTGGGTGTTTATCATATGTGCAGTGTTCATATATGTTTATAGTATTATTATCAGAATGAGGTTGGCATTTGGTAATGGTGTGTGAGCGAAAAATAGTGATTACAACACCGCTGATGTGGCAGTGAAGTGCGGGCAATTACAGTGCCTTTTACCTGCCTCAGTGAACACAGGGTGGGTGTTTATCGTATGTGCAGTGTTCATATATGTTTATAGTATTATTATCAGAATGAGATTGGCATTTGGTAATGGTGTGTGAATGAAAAATAGTGATTACAACACCGCTGATGTGGCAGTGAAGTGCGGGCAATTACAGTGCCTTTTACCTGCCTCAGTGAACACAGAGTGGGTGTTTATCGTATGTGCAGTGTTCATATATGTTTATAGTATTATTATCAGAATGAGGTTGGCATTTGGTAATGGTGTGTGAGCGAAGGTAATGGTGTGTGAGCGAAAAATAGTGATTTTAAATCACTCACTTCTAATGGCACTGCCCATCCAGTGATAGTCAACGAAATCGTGAAACCTACATCATTGCAAAGCCGAAGGTTAGTACTTTCTAATGGTACCTTATTTTTCGCTCTAGATTTATTTTGTGCAGAGTTATAAAGGCCAGTCGGGGCAAAACAATGCCCGTGGTTAAAGGGTTAAGAGATCTTTCTTAAGGTAAATAAAATCACCAGAAGGTAGAAAGACCGTAGTAGTAGTAGTAGTCTAGCAGTAGTAGTAGTAGCAGTCTAGTAGTAGCTGTAGTACTAGTAGTAGTACAAACTTGTTGTTGAAGCCCCAGGTTCATCTGGTGTGTGAACCCCGGTGATCACAAGCTAAAGTTACCCTATTCCTTGAGGCCACCATCTTCCTTTTAGGGGATAGGAAGGTCACTGAGGGATGTTTGTATAGCTGGGCATTGAAGCCACCTGGTTATACCATTACCACAACATGAAGGCATCCCTCTCCAGCAAGCCTAAACTAATAAAATACACCACCAGGTTAATAATCTGATATAAAATTAGTCATATACACAAGATATATGTAAGATAACAGACTACCTCATATTCAGCCCTACTTCCCATTCAGTACCATGACACTTTTTTTTTTTTTTTTTTTTTTTTTTTTTAGATAATCTTTTCAAACTTTGGAAGGATCTGCAGTTGTGGGGAGGTTAATTAAGGCTATATCTAACCCATCTGTATTCAAAAGTCACATCAGACTAAATAAAATAATCTGGACATAGCAAAAAATAAACTAAAAATACATTGCTGGATTTAAGAGGAGAGACCACTCTGTCCGGAGCAGTTATACTCCTTCAGCACATGAGGTCTTTCCTGAGCTAAACAAACTCATTTGGAGGCAGTAAGAATAAACTGAAGTCAGAAGTCATCATACTGAAAAGTTTCAAGGCAGATGACTCAACTGGAATACAGTAGTATACCCTTAGGTCCAAACATTCTGATGAGGGAATTAGGGGGGAATCTGAAAACAGAAACTTAAAATCCATCCATCCATCATTCAATCCTATGCCGCCCCATGAGGAACGTAGGAGCCTGGGACTAGGCAAGTTGGTCCTGACAATTGAGATGAGAGTGAAATTTCATTGAGATGTGAGTGAAGAAACTTAAAATATAAATAAATAAAAAAAAAATAGCATGAACCCTCCCTTAACCT
This sequence comes from Coenobita brevimanus, assembly GCF_032717465.1. Classification (NCBI taxonomy): domain Eukaryota; kingdom Metazoa; phylum Arthropoda; class Malacostraca; order Decapoda; family Coenobitidae; genus Coenobita; species Coenobita brevimanus. The sequence continues at coordinate 2,862,593 of NC_136991.1, forward strand.
GCCGTGTGCCACAACCGTAAATATATGGTCTGCCATGTGTGTGCACAAATTGCAACAGCCATACATATACAGTCTGCAATTGAAAAATTTGCCAAAAATTGAAAATTCAAATCTAGTCGGAGATTTCTGGTAGGCATAGTCCCGCACCACTGTAGGGCCTGCTATGACTCACCCACGCATTCCCCAGGCTGCGCAGGTAGACATCTCCTCAAGTCTTACACCCAAGGCAAATTGACTTTTAGGACCTACACACAGAACTGCTATGGGAGAGTTGTCTGTCTTTGACTTGTGTTTCCACCTCTACCAAGTGAACTTTTTGGGCAAGAAGTAACTGGCAACTCCTCTGGTATTGGCAGGAGGTGGCGAAACACTCAGCACGTCAGTGCTTGCCCAGAAGCGAGAGTGGGAGTATATGTTCCCGTTGCTCCGAGCTTGCACCTCCCTCTTTTTTCATATGTATTAATGTTTGCCCTGTTATATTCCTAGAGTCGAGTTGTCATGCCTGGAAAGTACTGCTCAAGGAATGAGAGGGTCATTGCATAGAAGCAGGATTATGTTCCTATCAACACGATTTGTGAAGGTACTGGACGCACAAAGTCAATCGTCATGAAGATTTTTGCTGCAGCGCACGGCCTGCCACCTAATGTCGTACCAGAGCACAGGCATGGCAGTGGAAAGAAGAGGACGACTTCCAGAGCTACAGGTACGCTTCTGAAGAGGGAAGTAATCAAGAATCCTCGACTAACAGCAGCAGAATTGAAGAGAATGCAACCTCAGCTCTTACGAGACATATCAATTCGAACTATCCAACTCCGCTTGCAGAAGAAGCTGGGTTAGCCAAGCTGCACTGCAGCCAAGAAACCGCTTCTCACTGACTGCATGAAGAAGCAGCGCATTCAATTTCCCAAGAAGTATGCACACTGCACATCAGATGAGTGGAGAAAAGTTATGTTTTCCGATGAAAGCACATTTCAAGTGTTCCAGGTGTGTTCTGCCAAGGTTCATCGCCCTGCCTCCCGTAGTCGATATGACCCTGCTTACACGGTGCCGACTGTTAAGCGCCCACAATCAGTAATGGTATGGGGGCGTTTCTCCGGTGAAATGGGAAGGGGAGGCCTCTATTTTCTTTCTAAAAACTTGATGATGAATGGTGACCAGTACATTCAAGTTCTGAAGGATCTATCTATCTATCTATTGCCAGACGCCACAATCCCGTAAGGGGTGGCCGTTTGACTTTGAGTTACTTGTTTTACGGAGAGGGGCACTAACCCTCCACCAACCCACTTGTTGACACATAGGAAGCATTTCCTTTGTTAAATTTTTTGTTATTCATGGGTGTGACTTTCTCATGTACAATTCAGCTCCATGTCACAAGTCAAGAAAGGTGACAAAATGGCTTCAGGATAATCAGATTGAGGTCCTCCACTGGCCTGGCAACAGTCCGGATCTAAATCCGATAGAAAATTGCAGGGCAAAGATGAAGGAAATAATGGCAGAGAAGAAGACACTCAATCTGGACAGTCTCAAGACTGAACTGACAAATGTTTGGTGCAAAGAAATGGCCTTAGATTACTTTATAGATCTAAGTGATTCCATGCCAAAATGCATCCAAATGGTCCTGAAGAACAAGTGAAACATGATTTCATATTAATGAATGGCACTTCATGAACAAACATTGTGATATACTATTATTTCTGTGTTTTTTAATACCCTGTGAGGGGAGGTCCTAAGTCAATTTGCAGTAGCTGTACTTTGACTGTGAGTGAGTGAGCATCATGTCGCACCAAGGCCTTTCCTAATGTGAGACTGACAATCTCCTGATGGTCCCCACTGATGGTGAAAATTATTCACCAGCTGATGATGATGCTGAAAAGGACTATGCAAACACTTTTTTACATATGTAAAATACTAACTTCAAAATTACGAACATTTACCTGATAAATGCCACTCACTCACATGTCGTACTGTGCCCAAGCACATAATCATGCTTGGGGACAGTTCCCACATCATGTATGTACCTTCCAAGTGTGCCCTTGGGTCATCTGGGAGAGTTACCCAAGAGGAAAATGCCAATCTCCTACCTCAACTCACTGGGTGTCACGGGCAGGCCAAACATTTCAGCCAATGGTCGAGAACGAATCAACCTCAAAATCAACCTTTTAGGCTTCTGTAAGTACTTTTATGGTTGTTTTCCATATGTTCTTCTCGTTCCTTTATATATATATATATATATATATATACAGTATATAAAAAGCCGGAACTACAGCTCCATGACGGTCCCAAGTTGGGTGGCACAAGGCAGGCTAAACCCTCCCTTTCACTGAAGATGGTGAGTGGACATTCCCCATAATATTCTGTAAAATTTTATGATTAAACCTGATACTGAGAAGCAGAGTGCAAGCCCCTAATTTTATATGGTCATTCACGAAAAACCCATGGCTATTAGGCATGGTCAGCCTGCATTCCACATTACAGAGTGCGTTCAGGAACAATACAGGAACGACTAACAATGTTCCATCTCATCATATGCTCCAGAAATTATCATTAAAAAATGGCAGCTTGCATTCCACATCATAACTGAAGGTTTAACCATACTGTCCCTTGATACACAATCCAACAACAAAAAGCAAAGCAGTAATTTATACAGGCAACTGTGTCAAGATGATTAGCCCTCTCAAGGTTTTCACATGTTTGATGTGTATGATCTACTTACCCTCCCACAAAGTTTTCATATGCATTTAGACACGTATGAACCACTGGATGAAAAAACACATTAAAGAAAAGGTGAATGATCTCTTTCATATGCATTATAGACTCATATGTCTGGCAATGGTGTGCCTAACTGTAAACATGTGTCTCGTTGGTTCAAGTTGCAGGTGACAATATACAGTATTACTTTTTGTGGCTAATATATAACAATAAATCTCACTTTGATTTGGACCAGAAAAAAGTACCATAGCAAATTTTCATGAACTCTATACAGTTTTCATTCATTCATTCATTGCCAGACGCCATGTATCCCAAACGGGGTGGCCAAAGGCTTAGAGTTAATTGTTTTACAGGGAGGGGCACTAATCCTCCACCAACCCCACTTAACACGTAGGGATGCCAACAGCATCTGGTGTTCCCAGGCGGTCACTCATCCAAGTACTAACCAGACGAACTCTATACAGTTAATTACTCAAAAACTGCAAAATATATGTTTACATTACTTTGGTGTCAAACAGAATTGGGATTGTACTGTACTTAATATAATGATATTTAACTTCCTCAAAAAGCTCTAATTTCTTTGTGAATGAACACAATATAGTACAGCAGAGTTGCGATTTATGACAAAGGGAAACAACAATCTTACAAAAACACAGGCACTTAATTTCTCCCATAATTATTCAATTGCACAGTAATATCACTCAACTGCATGAGAGAAACTATGTGGGAAGCGGGTGTGTTTAGGTACTGTATTTCCAGATGACTGCATTTGTTTACAACCCATGTGTTGTGCTTTTGTCGGTCACTGACTGGCTTCCTCAACCCGACCTGACTCACGTGACCCATGTCCCTGACCGGCCACTGCCTGCCTTATGGATGGTCACTGTGATTATAAGCATTTATTTACTTATTTCTTTGCTCCTCATTTCCTATCGGAGCTCTGAGCACGCGATTCCAAGGTAACTTTAGTTGTGTCTAAGCACCATGGAAGTGCTATGAACACAAGAAAAGCATTTATTCCTAAGAAAAATGTAAAATTGTTGGATGAAGTGGTGTGTGTGGGAGCTTAAATGTGAATGAGACTAACATTCAAACAGATAAAACAAGTTAGGTGTGTTTACAATGTGGATAATTTCTTTGTTGGAGAAAAATGTTAATGATGAGGGAGCAGTAAAATTCATGTTTTTTCCTCTAGAGCACAGTGTGTGAAAAACAAGGCTTTGTGCCCAATCTCTGTCATGAACTGATGGTCTCTGGTCGAGAAAATTTGGCTTGTACGGTACATGAAGACACTACGTGCTGATGTAAGTCGTTAGGTAAGAAAATTATGTGAGTTCTTTTCTTTTGAATTATAATGTCATACAAATTGTACTGCCTGGATGACTTGTTTATATTCAGGATTACTGCATTCATGTGTATCTGAGAAGTTGTACACAATCATTCCATGCTGACGACTTCAGTATATACTGTACAGTATTTTGTTTTCCTTTATTGCTGATGACTAATGATACATTCAAAAATAGTTTCACACAGCATATATACATTTTTTTTTAATGAGTGGCACCAAAAGTGATTCCTGGTGAAATATGCGTTACACTGGGCAGAAATTATTCACGTGTTGATCAGGTCAGAAGTTTTTGCTTGGTTAGTACTGAGGGCTTTCAAGAGGCTTAGTGGCAATCCTTGGTGGTTAAAATTTTTATGGGGAGTATTAGGGGGCAAAACTAGTCAGTCAGGCTAGGTTAGGATGCACTGTGTCCAGTCGGCAAGATCGTATGTAAACACACTGTCTAGGGTGTCTTAAGGTAATTAACTATGTTTTTTTAACGAAAAATATGGGGCTCCTAGAATCTAACCCCCTATTTCACCTGTAATTATATGTCACCTTTTAGCGCAAAATTGATATTGCACGAGGCTCTGCATAACTTATCTCATGTTGTATGAAGACTGTACTGTATTCACATGCTTATTTCAATATAAGTTTATAAGCTTACAAATTTACAGCCCGGGAACAAAAGATAGCTACACCTTTTCCAACATGACAAAAGAATAACTGGTATCTGTATTAGCGCCCATTCTGTAACGAAAAGTATAAACTGTACTTTCAGGGCACGGGAAATAACTGGCTGGGACAAAACTGGGAGAGGGAGTAGGGAAGAGCGGGGCAAGTTTCCTGAAAGAGTTAAGGTGCTCAGAATTACAAACTACTCAGAAAGAAGAGGGTAGTGAGAAGGACATGAGGCACCTCAAAACCACTAATTATTTCCCTTTCATATAAAAAGAAAGGCTGTCTGGATGTTGCTACTCCTCACCCTGCCCTAGGGTGGGAAAGGAGGTCCAAATAATAATGATGATGACATATAAAAAGAAAAACAGCTTCCAGATATCATCAGCTTACAGTCACACCAGGCATATGATCACAAAGGTGTAGGGTTTTATTCTGGCTAACAACAGATGACTTTACTCAGCATAAGAAGAATCTTCTCTATATATAAAAAAAAAAAAAAATAAAAAATAATAATACTTTCATCCTTCAATCTGGTGATCTATTTTCTAGTTTAGTCATGTTTTTTCCCAATTATTTTCATTCAACTTGGACACACATTTTGTAGGGAAGGAATAATGATGGCTGTATCTAAGTGCCCAGAAAAAAAAAAAAGTTAAATAAAACTGTCTACTGACAGCAAGAATAAAATGAAAATGTCACTGGTCTAAAGGCAGTTGAAAAATCTAAAGAGGAGTTATAACTAATGACAAAAGGCAGCTGCTATAAACTGAGGCAGATCTTATCCTTGTCACTGTATTGATTATAAGGGTACAACATGCTTCCATGCACTGGTTTTGGTCACTTAATGGCAGGTCTCCACTCTCAGTCCCTTATCCCTTAGGTCGCACACTATGGACTTGTCCGAGGTCTTTTTTAGTCTGCTTCTTGTAACCCTACCCCTGACATTCACACTTCTCACCTTCTGCACCCAACTGTCATCCTCCATCCTCTCAACATGCTCAAACCATCTCTATCTACTCCTCATTGCAACACTAATACATCCAAGTCCCATCCTTCCTCTCAACTCTTCATTTGAAATCCTAGTCCCCCCAGGCCTCGCGTTCAACGATGCATTACATATCCACCTAATTATCGTCATTTCTGTATGCTTGAGGCTACTAGTATCCTCTTCCTTTACAGCCCAGGTCTCAATACCATACAGCATTGCACTCCCAACATATGCTGCATACAAAGATTCCTTAGCACTGGAGGATAGCCCTCACGATGTCAGGAGAGGTAACAGCTCCCGATACTCTAAATTTCTGCTGACTTCAGACAATTTTGCTCTGCTCAGGAAAACATACTGCAGTAAATGAGTCAACTGCTTCAGTGCAATGATGTCATTTTTTTATGCTTACTGCTGACACTGCATGACTATCTTATTCAACCTGTGAAAGCCTGCAAGTAGTGAAGGGGTTTGCCTCTTCAATCTGGTGCTGTGCTTTACTAATTCACTTTGCTATCTACAGACAATTTTTCAAAATTCAGTGGAAGGAAGATTTTTGACAATGAAGTGTACATATGACCCCTCTAGCTAAAAAAAAACTTCTCCAGAACTAAATAAACTATAAGATGTGCCCTTCTGCCTATGGGTGACTTTACACTCCCTCTTCTTTTTCTTTCTTTCATTCTTTCCTCTTCCTTCTGCCTGTGGGTGACTTTACACTAAGTGACGAGCCATATGGTTTCCTGTACACCAGCAAACCATTTACTATGCTGGGTGGTAACCATATAATCAAATTTTGGCATCTAGTGGTTTAGTGGGTAATTACGGCACTCCAATTGGATTGAGCTGATGAAGGTTTATATCCACAGGGTGGTTGGGGTTTACTGCTCACGTAATGCCACTCACGGATGAATGAGACTGGTCACTCCCATCTTAAGTGTCAAGACCAACTTGCCTAGCCCCAGACTCCTACACTCCTCATGGGGCAACATAGGACTGGATGATGATGATGATGCAAGAATAAAAAATAAAATATTTCACTGAACATTAGAGGGTTACTGAAGGCTGTATCTTATTAACTCCTCCAGTTCCATTTCACTGGGCATACTGTTGATAGCTCTTTCCTGTATTTTCCCTTTCCTTGTTTCTAGATCCAACCTCAACCAATCTTTACGTGGAAAAAAAGAAAAAGTCAGGATGAAAAGAAATATGTTTCCTTAACCCCTTCACTAATCTATTACTTTAGCTTATTCTTGCTACCTTCAGGCTACTTTTGCAAGCCCTTTGGTACTGAAGGAGTTGACAGTGGTTATATATATTGACTCCAATTCGAAAAGCCTCTCTTTTGCTGAACAAAACTGTTTGGAGAAAGCAAAAATAAGAGAGGAAGCATTTATCATACTTCTTTGGACTAGAGGAGTTACCATGAATCTGTCTGCAGGCAGCAAGCTTAAATTAAAGTACATGGCATCACAGAACAAAGATGGGTCAAAGAGAAACAAAGCATTTCAAAGAAAAACAAACTCTTCCGAGTCCTGAGGGAGAAGTGGTGTGTCCTGGGGTAATGTGGCGGCCAGCTGGTCCTCAGATGTCACCTGTCGGGCGATAGCGTTGCTGTCCTGGCTACGACCGTACACAAACTCAAAGATTGGGTACTCTAGGCCAGGCTGCTTGGGCGTCACCATCTGCAATAAGGTACATATGGAATTTAATATAGAACTGATTACATGTGTCAGGTGTACAGTAAAAGCTCCAACTGCCAGTTCATTTTTTACCAATCAGAATTCTGCTACTACTGTGACAGAGGAGTCCATATGAGAGAGGACTTACCCCTCACTCCATAATCCACTCCATTCAATACTTTTATACTACTTAATCCCTCTTTTATATATTTCTTTCTCCTTATTCTTATCCGTCTTCCTTGTTTTTCACTCCTCTTCATTGATCTCTCCTCCTCATTGCCTGTCATGGTGCTTAAAGCTCTCTCATGTGACTTCAGAATGGACTCTCATGGGAGATGGTGAATGCTATTGACTTGGTGTTGATGGCAAAGAATGAAAGGAAGGCCATGGAGAGATTTAGGAAGTGGAAAGCCTATATGGAGCACAAGGGTCTGAGAGTCCATGTGGATAAAACAAAAGTGATGATATCTATGGCTGGTGGCAGTACTGTCAAAGCAGAGGGAGTGTGGCCATGAGCAGTTTGCCACAGGGGTGTGGGAATTAACTCCATCTTGTGCAATGTTTGTGATAGGTGGGTGCATAAGAGATGTAGTGGTATTAGACGTAGGCTGCAAATAATGCTGATTTAATGTGTGCAGTGTGTTGGGGAGTGCATGTAGAGACTGTCAGGTGTAAAGGAATTGATTTTGCTGCGAGGCCTCTTGAGTCTGTGGAGGAGTTTTCTTATTTGACACCTGGGCAGTAAAAGGAGAGGACATTCGCAGGCTCAAATAAACAGAAATGACAATGATTAGATAGATATATAGTGCATCCTTGAGTGCGAGGCCTGCAGGGGTTAGAATTGTGACTGATGAGTTGAAAGGAAGGATGGGACTTGAATGTATTGGTGTTCTGATCAGGAGGAGTAAACTGCGATGATTTGGGCATGGTGAGACGACGGAGGATGACCACTGGGTCCAGAAGGTGAGAAATGTGAATGCTGCGGATACGGTTGCGAGAGGCAGACCAAAAAAAGAACTGGGAGGTTATAGAGTGTGACCTCAGTGATATGGGACTGAATAGGGAGGCTGCCAGAGATCAAGCATCATGGACAGATGTCATCAGGCGACCAAGGTCAAGACATGCAAGCATGTTGAAGCTTTTACGTACATGATACAATAATTCTCTTCTAATTCCTCTCCTTCTCATTCCAATTTTTTTCTCCCTTCACTCCTCTGTAAACTCCTTTACTCTAATGATTTTTTGTTATTTATTACCTCTGGAAGAATTTATTTGACCTTGGGGAATTGTCTTGCAGAAGGGATAAAGGAAGGCTACATCTAACCTGTTCAGTCTGAAAAGTCTATCCCAAGGTGAATAAAACTGCCTTGAGGTAGCAAGGACAAAAATGAAGAATATGTCACTGTAGCAAGCAGGTCATATCTCCTTCTCTTTTTGAATTTCTGCATCTCACTTCACTATTTATTAATCTCTCCTCTTCGTATCCCTCTACTCTCACTGCATATCTCCCCCTCATCTCTGGCAGTTCCTCCATACACCTCAGGATATTGGTGTGAGTATGACAGCAAAATCCCAGGGTGGTGGAGGAGTCTCTCTGAAAGAGGTTGGGCCTCCTCTTCTTACCCTTCCCCCTCTTATTCTCTTCCCTATTATCCACTCCTAATTATCTATCTATTCTCTTTATAGCCACTTATTTCTTCTCTTTTAACCCTCCTTCTATTCCTTTTATCACCATCATTAGTCTTTCCCTCTCTTTTCAGCCCTCTCCCTCCTTCTCCTCTTCCTTTCCAACCTTTCTCCCTCTAAATCTTTCCCTTCACCTCTGGCAATTCCTCCAGGAGCCTTAGGAAGTCAGTGCGAGTGTGACAATAGAAGCCCAATGTGGCAGAGGGGTCCATGCGAGAGAGGGCCATCTTGCGCGGGGCCTGGCAGTGGTATGATGTTAGGGGGAAGTTGGGTTGTGTTACCATCACTGCGTCTTGTACCAGGTGAGGGTCCAGGTGTATCAATGATTCCTCTGGGGGGAAAGTAAATAAATCATCATCATCATCATAATCACTAGCACTATTACCATCATTATTAAATTATTAATTAATGAGAATATCTCCGTCGCCTTCATCATCATCCCAACCCTATTCCCACTCTTATACATGAGGAATGTAGAATCCCAAAACAGAAAATAAAAGCACACACAAAGTAGAAATATCAAAAGAACATCCATGGATTATGTAACATCGCAAAGCTCTCAACTTATTCTCCTATGAAGTGCAGCTGTTAGATAACCAATTTTATCAACCACCTACAGCATCTTGCCTCCTATCTCCACTCTGAATATCTGTAACATTCTGTTGTGCAATTAGAGCTTTAGCAGCATGGCACAAGTCTAGCATGCTGAGAAGTTCTAATATACAGTACATACTCGATGTAACAAACTAACTGATGCCAGACCACTGACATTAAAGCTGAACACCATTATGTTTGATAATTTCCCAAGCGTCGTAGCTCTTACTGAACAAAGATCGTTGAATACAGAGTGTCATTCAGCCACAGTCGTACACAATAACATACAGCTATGTCTAAATGGATCTTTTTCTCAGTAAATGCTCTATTTATGGCTCCTCTCACGATGGTGGTCACCCACGGACTAATGCAGCACTCTGCAGGATGCAGAGGAGTGCGCGCGTGCGCATGTAGGGACGCCATGCTGATTGGTGTTTCCTGCGTGTCCATTCTTTTACCAAACAAAATTCATTAAATGAACATAGGTGGGGGAGCTCACCATCCACTTACTCGATGTAGTGCTGTTCTCGGGTGTCTGCCCTTTCCTCTCCTCCATTCTTCTTTCCTTCCATTCTCTTCTGTCTTTCCTTCATTCTTTCCTTGTCCTTCTACCTACAAGTGACTTTACACTCCCTCTTCTGTCTTTCTTTCTTTCATTCTTTCCTCTTCCTTCTGCCTGTGGGTGACTCTACACTAAGTGACAAGCCAAATGGTTTCTTGTACGGTACACCAGGAAACCATTTATTATGCTGAGTGGTAACCATAAAACCAAATTATGGCACCTGGTGGTTTAGTGGGTAATTAAGATGCTCCAAATGGATTGAGCCAGTGAAGGTTTATATCCAAGGGATGGTTGGGGTTTATTGCTCACGTAATGCCACTCAGGGATGAGTGAGGCTGGTCACTCTCATCTTAAATGTCAGAACCAACTTGCCTAGCCCCAGGCTCCTAAGCTCCCCATAAGGCAACGTAGGATTGGAAAAAAAAAAAAAAAAAGCAGCTCAGGGTGGTCATTAAAATTGAAATTCATTAAAACAGGGTTTGGTATATCACTGATGTTTTTACTGTGGTATCAGACTCATCTGAATGTAAACCTGGTGGACTGCAAGTTGAAGCTGCCCTTCTCCTGCACTCCACCATCCACCTTTTGGGGTTTAGGAAGAAATGAGGGACATTTATATTGCTAGGGAGCAGAGCCATCCTGTCATACTGGTGCCATCATGTGAAGGCATGCTTCTCCAGCACCACTAAATATGATAACAAGGGATATTACTGAACTGAGGGGTAACACACCAATCATTCTGATCTACTGTAAAAGACAGCATAGCAATTTTCTTTTCCATTATGTATGAAAAAATATTTTTAAAATGCTCCCACCAACTACATACAGTACATACCATAATAAAAATAATTTTTGCTTTGGCATAAGGTTTTGTGGCAGACACAACAACTTATGCCAAAGCAAAAATGACTGTTCCCTACGTGTCAACAAGTGGGTTGGTGGAGGTTTAGTGCCCCTTCCCATAAAACAAATAACTCAAAGTCAAATGGCCACCCCTTACGGGATTTTGGCGTCTGGCAATAGATAGATAGATAAGTTGTTGTTGTATAATCCCAGTCTGTCTAGCCGAACAGACCCACCAACAACAGGCAAACAACTGCCCCTGAAGGGCCATCCCATGCAGTGAACTGATGTTCCCTTGCAGCAGACAGTGCCTCATTGTCTACCACAAGGATGGATAAAACAGGAAAAGAGGAGGGCAGACTTTGAAAATGGATGATAAAAGGTGAAGGAAAAAGTAGGCAGCACTATATCAAGTGAATGGATGGTAGTTAATCTGTACTCTGTGAGAAGATTCCTGAATAGACAGTGCCTCTTAACATTGGTCCATGCAGTTGTCTTGTCTCGTGTTGATTATTGTAATTCACTGTGGGTTGGTCTTCCAAATAATATACTAACAAAAGTTCAGTCTGTGTTGAACAGGGCGGCACGGCTTATCTTTGGTCTCCCCCCGAGAACCTCAACTACCCCGTTTCTGATTGAGTTGCATTGGTTACCAGTAAAGGCTAGAATTGAATTTAAACTGTGTCTTATTACATTCAACGTTCTTAAGTTTGGTGAACCGGAGTATCTTGCTGAATTGTTAAAACTCCCATCGACACGCCCGGGTGTGATGTTACGCAGTGAAGATGATTCCTTGCGTCTTGATGAGCCAGGAGCCATTCACCAGTCATCTTTCTCTGATCGTTCTTTTGCATACAGAGCCCCTAGATTATATAACAGATTGCCATTGTCCATAAGACAACTCTCTACTGTTGAATCCTTTAAGAGACAACTGAAAGCCTTTCTTTTTTCAAAATGCTACGACCTGGAGAGAGGTACTATGACGGATGATTGAAGGGTTTAATTTTTGCCACTTTCATGTATATATGATGTAGCTTGTATTATATACAAGAAATGTCATAATTCTTGTAATTGTAAAAATAATGTATGTGTGTCGAGCGCTAGTGAATTCCCAAAAGGAAGAACTGGCGCTTTTGAGAAACAAAAGGCCAAATTATTATTATTATTATTATTATTATTATTATTATTAGTTGCCACCACCTACACCATCAGCATGAGTATCAGAGTACAGTACAACAGCTGTCCTGCACATTTAATACTACTATGAAAACTCATTATTCAGCGCTTCAGCTCAAGTAACTTATTTTTATGGGACTTTATTCTTGATGCTATTAATAACTTTCTTGACTTACAGAAGACCTCCAGCAGAAATAGGGGTTAATGAATACTACTTAACCCCTTCAATTCAAAAGTTTCTCTGAAGCTGAGAAAAATGATTTGGAAAAAAAAAAAAAGTGGAAAGCTTAACTGATATCATTAAGTTAAAGGTTCACCTTCCAATCATAGAAGGTTCTGAAGCACCTCCTCACTTACCACTATATTCCAACAAAGGCATATTACCTAACAATCTCTCATATACTGGATACCAGCATGAAATTTATGTTTATTATATAAAGGCACAAATAAAAGACATAAGAATGCCATGGAGTAATATGTAATACAACATATTTTACACTTTTATTACCTTCTGAGTTTCAATTAAAGGAATTCATTCCATTCTTGTGTGTAAGTGTTGACGCGGGCTAAATCTAACACCTACAGTATGAAGTCTCCCCTCAACTGAAAACAACTGTCTTAACCCCTAACCGCCAGCTGACGTGTATAGCAGTCACAATTTTGGGAGCGTAGCAACACCGGTTGACGTGTATAGCTGCAAGCATCTTCCCGCCACCCTTTGAACTTTAACTTATCCTTACTCATCAACGGGACCACCTCGAGACGTAGGATACTTTCATTTGAAAGAGGAAGAGTTTATGAGTCTTATGTATCTTTAATTTTTTCTCTAGCTGTTATAGTTTGGCAGATATTAGGGTTTGAAGTGAGAGTAATTTTTTCCGTCACAGATATCCCCCGTAGGGAGGAGCGTGTGACATCGGAAAACCCCCAGCGTGTAAGAGTTAAGGATGCAAGAATGAAAAATTGTCACTGGACTGAAGAGGTTTGTATGTACCACATTTTCATGACCTTTATCAATTTATTACTGCATAAGGCATATTAATATTCTATCTATCTACTGTCAGACGCCTAAATCACGTAAGGGGTGGCCACAAACAAATCACCTCCATGTTGCCCTGCCCCCTGCCATTTCACTGCCCTGCTCCCAGCTCACACACCCCTCTCTCTCATAAACCTCTCCACTCCATCCCTCTACCTCATCCTTTCCCTCCCCCTACCTCTGCCCCCCACTCCACCTCACTTACACTCTCCTCATCAAACTCTCGCTCTCCATCCTCTCCACATGGCCGAACCACCTCAGTGTGTTTCTCCTAATGCTTCGTATCACATCAACATCCATACCACAATGCTCCTTCACTTCCTCATTTGTCAGTCTGTCTCTCCACGTGACTCCACATGCTCCTCTCAAAAAACTCATTCCCTCCAACAAGGTCCAAGCTTTGCTTCCATACAATAGAGTTGCTATCACAATACACTCAACCCCCTGCTATCACGCGTTCAGCTATCGCGGTTATCTGCCATCGCACACACATCAAATGCACAACCATACATGCTATCATGCACCCCAAGACCGCCATCACGCGTCAAGTTTGAAGTGCCCGGGTTGTGAACGCCGCTTCGGATTGGTGCGACTCATCCGCCTACGTCACACAGCACCCCCGCTGGTGATTGGCTAACGTTCCCCAACCACCCTGCCACTTCAGTTGAATGCGCGTTAGCTCTCTGCTGACAGTGAGAGAGGAATTCCTTACACTTTTTTTTGTGTGTGTGATATAATGGATGACAGACCGCACAAAAAACCACCCACCATCACTAACGATACTACAGGCATTTGGAATTCATCTGGATGGATTCCTGCCGAAGATACAACGGGCAAAACAGCGTGACCAAAACCCAGGCGACTCGACAGAGAATATATCGTTCTACAGCACTAAACATTTAGCCTAACACTGAATACTTATTAATATTTTAGAACAAATATCAATCATTTTGAAACCCTTGTAAAGAGTTAATATTTCCTATACCGAAAAAACTGTGATGGTGATAATCACGTGTTTACAACTGAGATGGGGCTCTGGCAACAGTGTGAGAAGCATGTCCTTTGCCGAGGATATGAGGAATGTGTGTGATAGCGTCCAAGTTTTGTTCCACTTAAATCTTCCTTGGCCATTCCTGACAGAAGGTACCGTGTGATACCCCTTTTAGCTGTGGACACTAAAGAAATCATGGAGACAGCCAAAGAGATCTGGCGGCAACTAAGCCACTCCCAAGCCTCAGAACCCTTCAAACCACCTAACCCTTCCTTAATCCTTAAAAAAGTAAGTTTCATTGCCTTTTATGTTGTTTATTTATTTATTATAATGTTATAATTAATATAATAATGCTTTATTTCATGTTGGAGCAGAGATTGGCTGGAAATCGTAGGCATAAAGTGGTTAAAAGTTAGAAAAATGGGCCACCGAAAAATCAGTTAGAAATTTTCCCACTGACTGTTCAGTTCAGCTATCGCGAACTCAGCTATCACGTGCATTTGCCATAACCAATGAGGAGTGACAGCAGGGGGTTGAGTATACTGTCGTGCAGTAACTTTTTTGCTTCCGTGCTCACTTCCCTGTTTCTTATCACTGCTTTAAAAGAACCAGCAACCTTTCTTCCTTGCTGTACCCTTTCAAGCACTACACTCTTTAATCTTCCATCCTTACTCATCACACTACCCAAGAACTTAAAAGCACTCACATTTTCCATCCTCATTCTTACTGATGATGTAAACTGTCATTAATAATATTATATAAAATGGATACAAGATATTACTGAGGTAAAATAGGATAAATAAATCACTAACAAATCTTCCTCAGTCAATGAAAATGCAATTCAGTTACCTTGGAAGCGAAAAATGAAGATTGAATACTTAAGCCATTCTCTGATGATGCAACGGAAACCGTGATGAGAGGGCAAGCAAGTCATCAGACTGAAGGAGTTAAGGAAGAGGTGCTAGAAAACCTAAGCTATCAAGAATACAAAATATACAACCCAAAGTCACCTTGGAAGCCAACAAAGTAGAGGGAGTGCTTGGGCCGTCCTCCAATGATGCCAACAGAGAGGTCGTGTGTGAAGAGGGAGTAGAGGCAGGGTGCATACATGGGGTTCAGTGTCTCCCCACCAAGCCTCACAGGAACCATTATCAACACTGACCTCCAATTCTCACACTTTGGACATAGCCGCTCCCCGACATCTTCCATATCTTGAGTCTGGCGTTCTTGTTCCTGTCTTGAGATATTGGTTCCTAGTTCATCTTCTGGGGACTGATCCTTTAAAGATTCGGATTTTAGTCTAACGTCACTTGATACCTGCCTTGAATAGTTTTCTTGCTCCTGAGAGATTTCAGATTCAACACACATGTTTGAGTTGTCCTGAGCTGCTGAAACACCATAGGGAGGATTAACTTCCCTCTGAGTCAAGCTGCTCAAATCAGGGTACAAATGACTTGTCTGTTCTGCCAGCTGAGTCAAATCTGTATGCCCAGGTGGATGAACACTTGGGGAATATGACTGACACTCTACACTTCCATGCCCATTTTGTCTTTGCTTGTTTTCTCCTGAGTGATTCACGTAAAGCCTTATTGGTTGGTCATTTATTTCACTGTCTATCTTAATTCTGGTTATATTTACATCAGCACTTTGGTCAGTCTGAGGGAGCTGTGAGGCAGCATGTGAGTACAATGACTGTGTGTGTGTGACTGATTGTGTAACTGGTAAATTCCTGTGCACTGCTGAGGTGTTTTCAGAGTCTGGTGAGGCAGACTGAACTTTTGATGTTGAATGTGAGTCAGAGGTTGTGTTTGTGTTGGTGAGTGTGTTTAGGGAGGAGGAGTTTGCAGATGGAGGTTTGGATTCCACCTGAGTCTTTTTCAGCTTGGCCAGAAATCCAAAATCACAGATACATGACGCTGAACACAAGTCCAGCACATCCTGAACATACACTGAAAGAGAGAACAGGCATCAGTGCACTACTAAATCAGTATATAACATCATCACCTAGCTAAGTCAATAAAAGGTTTAAAACTGATATTTATATCTCTTTACTAATCCTAACACTAAAAGAATCTGTCCCATCAAGTGAAATATTAATAATTTGGGAAAGATATGGCAAGAACTGATCCATTCACTGCAATGAAGTAGAAAATGAAGACTGCAACCTATGTATGATGCCACCTCTGCCACCCTCAACCACACCCATACCCTCCCACCCACCCAAATATATATAAATATATACATAAATATATAAAGAAATACACCACCATTATAATAATAATAATAATAATAATAATAATAATAACCCGTTAATCTAGCATCCAATCCTACGTCGCCCCCTGAGGAGCATAGGAACTCGGGGCTAGGCAAGTTGGTCCTGACATTTAAGATGAAAGGGACCAGACTCACTCATCCCTGAATGGTATTACATGAACAATAAACTCCAACCACTCCTTGGATATAAACCTACACAGGCTCAATCCAACTGGGGCTCCTTAATTACCCATTAAACCACCAGGCACCATAATCTGATTATATGGTTACCACCCAGAATAGTAAATGGTTTCCTGGTGTACAGGAAACCATTTGGCTTGTCACTCAGTGTAGAGTCACTCACAGGCAAAAGGAAGAGGAAAGAATGAAGGAATGAAAGACAGAAGAGGGAATGTAAAGTCACCTCCTGTAGGGAGAAAGAAGAGGAAAGATGAAGGAAAGAAAGACAGAAGAGGAAGGAGGGAAGAAGAAAGGGCAGACACCCAAAGTAGCACAACACTGAGTGAGTGGATGGTGAGCCCTCCACCTACCACCAATAATAATAATAATAATAATAATAATACAAAACAGACATTCAACATAACTTACCAGCACAGTCCTGAGCTACGTACACACAAACCCTCTTCAGGTCTGGGATATACTTGGACCCTATTTCCACTGCCTCTCTGTTGGGGGACACAATGCATTAGGAAGGAAAAGAGTAAGTGTGATGATGATGATGATGATAACATATATTTTGAGAGGCAGCGTTCTGTGCTTGTATGGGTGAGGTTTACTCACCTCTTGAGTGCTTTTGACATTGAATGGTCTCCTACAACATTCTGAATGAATCTCTTAACCCTGTGGTCCCTTCTCAGGATCTCATCCAAAATTTTCTTTAGTTTGCATACAGAGGCCCTCCCTTTTACACTAATGTCTGAAGAGAACTTCACTCAGTTGCTCTCATACATTCTTTCCATGGGTCCATACCACCTTAAATTATCAGTATGCATCATCCAAATGTTGTCTATTCATTTTCACTTCATGGAACTGGGACACTCACACAACTTTAATATCAATGGTTGCAAGAAATTTGATGCACCTTAGTTATGAGGCGCTGGCCAGTCTCCTACGTTAGTAGTCAAACTGATCCTCTAACCTGACTACACTTTTTCAAGTGAGCTGAAAGAGAACAGGAAGCTTCAGTCAAAAAATGCAATACATACGCAATGTCCAGATATTCTTTTCCTTCTGTACCTGCTGTTCTGTCCTTCACAATGGCATTACATCTTGCCACTTTCAAAGTTGGTGTATGTAGGTTTGGTATGTGCCACCCATCCTACTAAAATTTCTTGTATGTCATATTAAACTGTTCACAATATTGTATTATAATACTAGGATATGGCATTGTAAACAGAATTTGTTTTGATTTCTTTTGCCTATGGGTGACTTACATTCCCTCTTCTGTCTTTCCTTCATTCTTTACTCTTCCTTCTGCCTATGGGTGACTCTACATCGAGTGACAGGCCTAATGGTTTTCTGTACACTAGCAAACCATTTACTAGGCTGGGTGGTACTCATATAACCAAATTATGGCACCTGGTGTTTTAGTGGGTAATTTAGGTGCTCCAATTCGATTGAGCCTGAGTAGGTTTATATCCAAGGAGTGGTTGGGGTATAGTACTCACGTAGTGCCACTCAGCGATGAGTAAGGCTGGCCACTCTCATCTTAAATGTCAGGACCAACCTGCCTAGCCCCAGGTTCCTACACTCCTTTACGGGACGACATAGGATTGGATGATGGATGGATGGATGAGTTTAAATTTTTGCAAAGGTGATATGCTGAATGGGCCTGTATGATCCTTCTATCTGCAGAGGCTTATATGATGGGTGTTAGTGCCATCTTTTAACATATGGATGTGAGACTATGATGTGGCACGAAAATGAAGAGTTAGGTGTAAGAGCAGTGGAGATGAGGCTGCTGAAGAATGTATTTGGAGCAAAGAGAGTGGACAGGATACCGAATAATGTAACTCGTGAAGGATGTAGAGTTAGAAGTCTGTGGACACCAGAATCGAAGAGTGTACTGAGATGGCATGGTCATGTGGAGAGAATGGATTACAATAGAGCGGTGAAAAAAGTATATCTGAGCGAATCTGAAGGAGGGAGGAGGCAAGGCAGGCCAAGAAAAAGGTGGAGGGATATGGTGGATGAGTGTGTGAGAAAGAGTGGTGTGGAAGTTGGTGAGGCTAAGAGACTGACAAGAGATCGAACTGGTTAGATGAACTGTGTGTGGAGAAGTGCATTACCAAGGATTTAACACCCCTTTTTAACATGACATTGTTTGGACTGGCTTTATCAGACAGGTGTATGTGAAGCTACAGAACGTGGTGAAATTTTTTTGGCCTATCTGACGGAGCCAGGATTTTGAGCGCTTGAATGATAAGTGAATGGATGCGTGGCCCAATGAATTGGGCAAACTTTGGCTTCCTGGACGTTGCTCCTCCTCACTCTGCTCTAGGGTGGGAATGAAGGTCTGGATGATGATGATGATGATGATGATGATGAGGACGACGACGACGACGATGATGATGAGGATGAGGACGACGACGATGATGACGATGAGGATGAGGACGACGACGATGATGATGAGGAGGATGAGGACGACGACGATCATCATCATCATCATCATCATCCGGACCTCCTTTCCCAACCCAAGGCAGGGTGAGATGATGATGATGATAAATTAACTGCACCAATATTCATCATCCACCTATCATACAATCTTTCTTGTCCCATCAGGAGTGTAGGGGCTTACCCAGTTCCAACATTTAAGCCAAGGGAGACCAGTCTTGCTTGCCCCAGGGTGACATTACGCAAGCAATAAACCCCGACCAACCCCAGCCATCCCTTGGTTGGAAACTTTCATAAGCCACATCCAGCTGGAGCACCCCAACCCACTACACCACCAAGTTTCAGTCTGGTTATGTGGTTACCAGCCAATGTAATATATGGTTTCCTGGGTTACAGGAATCCATCTGGCTTGTTACTCAGTGAACAGAGACCTGATGGGAGTAGCACATCAAGTAAGTGCATGGTGAGCGGCCCCAAGTACTACATAGCAGAACTGTAAAAATCATGCAGAGTGTTGTGGAGAGGCATTTTTTATGGGATGTCAGTTAATATAAAATTCGGGACCCATTCTCGGCATTCTATCATGAACCACTACCTCCAACATATCAGCTTCATGCATGGCTTCCTAATGTCCACCCTTCTGAATCCTATCTCCCACGTGAGGACAGGGTCCACCTGGCCAGGCTGAGATGTGGGCATCATCCAGCCCTCTTACGTTACCAGAAGAGGCTGGATGACTCCGTCGCTGATGCCCGTCCAAAATGTAACACAGCACCCCATACTATCATGCATATTATGGAAGACTGCATTGCACACAATCACCTACGCCAACAACACAACACACACTCCTTGAGAGCTCTGTGGAAACGCCCGGTCTTGGCCATGGCCTTCCTTAGGGACTCGAGGCTGTTCGACCAGACTGCCTAGGGAATAACTACTACTACTACTATTACCTCCAACATATAATGAACCACAAATACATCATCATGTAAAGCTCTCAATACTGAGGTCTTTTTTCACTGGAAGTTTACACTTTGATCACTGCCAAACAGGATCTATAGATGTCTCTCCATTCTCTTCCCAGCAGTTTTAAGTTTAAAGCAAGATGTAATTTAATGCTATGTTTGTATTTCAAAACAGGGTGATACAGACCACTTACCAAGGAGTGAATCCAAACTTAATGTAGCAGCACTACTGTATGTATGAGTATGCCTAATGGACAGATAATACCAGGGGACAATATACCTTATGCAGAGATATAACAAAACACAACATAACTCATAGACAAAACTGTGACAGTTAACCCCTAAAGTCCTATGTCCGACAATCGTCGGTTCCAAACTTGGAACGTGAAGTCTGATGGCCGATGATCGTAGAGAGGTTAAAAAAAACTGGGGGGCTGTCACCACACGTCCATCCATCCATCATCCACTCCTATGTTGCCCCATGAGAAGCGTAGGAGCCTGGGGCTAGGCAAGTTGGTCCTGACATTTAAGATGAGAGTGAAAGGCTGTAACCCCGCCTCTTTAATGATGTACATGGTACCTAGCCAATGGAAACTAATAGATGAGGTGATGGGAGGCATGATCTGGCCTTCTCCCCATTTGTGGGGAGGGAACCCCCCCCCCATGCCATTTCTCCACTTCCCTCTGCCCCATTGGATCCTGCCCTCTGTGTCCCCTCCCACCCAAACTACTCCCCATACCCCCTCTAGACCATAATGGCTGTGTGTGGTGGGCATATTCCTTTCCTTTCCCTCCTTCCTGATGCCCCGCCCACTTCCTCCACCTCCCTATTCCCCCTTATGACGTCCTATTCTTGCCCATAGTGAGGAGTGACTTTTTTTATTTTTGACAGTCGACAGTGCGGTAACCATTAGATATATGAGTGAAATATACATTTTTTGGTTGTAAAATCAAGCTCTTCAAATCCAGAAGACCAAAATTTGCTTTGGCACAATTTCTCTCTCTCTCTATGCGATGGGTAACAATTTTTATTTCTGACGTTCTTTGACAGTTGATAGTGTGGTAACCAGCAGACATATTAGAATGAAATATAGATTTTCTGGTGTGTTGAATGTAGCACT
This sequence comes from Coenobita brevimanus, assembly GCF_032717465.1. NCBI lineage: Eukaryota > Metazoa > Arthropoda > Malacostraca > Decapoda > Coenobitidae > Coenobita > Coenobita brevimanus. Next base: position 2,883,841 of record NC_136991.1, read on the forward strand.
TGAAGTCTGTACGACCAAAATTTACCTTGGTGACAGCTGAAAAACCGGACCCTTTTTGAAGTTCAAGGGATAGGCAGGATTGACAATTTTAGGTCTTTAGAGGTTAACAAATGACTATAAAAGGGGGGAGATAGGGAGAACGCCAACAACAGATCAAGTAAAAATAATGAAGGGATGAAAATATGCCAAGAGCATCTATCACAGCTGCAGTGAGAGCACCAAATGAGTGACACTTACTTGCATATATAGGCGACAGATGCTGGACCATACCAGTCACCGGCTTTTTTTCCAAGGCGCCGTCCCAAATGGACCAGGTTATGGAGGGAGAGAGGGCAGTGTGGGGACGGGACATCACCCACCCACCGGACAATGGCACGGTGGATGGTTTCTTCGTGAGGTGCGGCAGGGCCAGGTTTGTTGTACCGCCACTCTAGTGGGTATAGGCAGAGTTAAGCAACGTATTGTAAAGTTATTCAAAAAACATACAAAGCAGTACACTATGTATTACAGAGTTAAATGAAGTTATCCTAAAAATACATTATGCAATACATACCCAAACCAAAGAAAATGCTTTTCCTTGAACTACCCACACTGAACAAAACCCAACTTAATACAGAGGTACAGCAAATTTTTTGCAAAAAAAAATGACCCACGGGCTGAAAACTTCCACCACGTTGATCTTTCTAAAGAAAATGAACAAATTAGTCAAAAATCAAGTTCCATTAACACTGAGATGCCTGGGTACATTGATGGAGGTCAAAGGCAGAGGGAAAGACAGGCTGACGAAGCAAGTTCCAGATTGATCAGCTCTGCACATGATAGAGAGGGAATGTCAGTTAACTCTTCTTTGGCAGTAAGGGCTCCTCACTTATACACTAAAATGGAGTGAGAATGTCTGCAGCTCCATGATCTATCTTTCAGTAATTTCATACAACATGGTAGTATAACAGTGACTCTATCCCATGCACAGTACTACATGAACATACGGTTACACATTAAATCAATCCATTACCACTCACTTGATGTAGTGCTGTTCTTGGGTGTCAGCCCTTTCCTCTCCTCCATCCTTTTTTCCTCCCATCCTCTTCCGTCTTTCATTCCTTCATTCTTTCCTGGACCTTCTGCCTACGGGTGACTTTACACTCCCTCTTCTGTCTTTCCTTCATTCTTTCGTCTTCCTTCTGCCTGTTGGTGACTCTACACTGAGTGACAAGCCAAATGGTTTCCTGTACACCAGGAAACCATTTACTATGCTGGGTGGTAACCACATAACCAAATTTTGGCGCCTGGTGGTTTAGTGGGTAATTATGGTGCTCCAATAGGATTGGACCGGTGAAGGTTTATATCCAGGGGGTGGCTGGGGTTTATTGCTCACGTAATGCCACTCAGGGATGAGTGAGGCTGGTCATTCTCATCTTAAATGTCAGGACCAATATGCCTAGCCCCAGGCTCCTACATTCCTCACGGGACAGCGTAGGATTGGATGATGAATAAATAATGGAAACATACATTCACAAAAGCCCAAGCTGTAATCTGTTCATTGCATGTGTAAATGGGATATCTGCAACAGGACAGATACATGCAGAAGTAAGTGCAGTCTTGCAAGCCACTGTTATTTGTTGCCATTTTATTTTTTTTTATTTTATTTTTTTTTCTGTCAAGTCCACAGTCAAATAAGAAATACTGTACATTTATCAATGAACGTAGCCAAGGGGTTTGATTTGACGAGGAGATTGTAGATGCATCGTAGATTAATGGCTTCCCCTCTATCACCAGTGGAGTGTAACATGGGCCGCTTAGTAAAATGGTGCATCGTCAAGTAGAGTGAATAGCTAGGTCTCTCTCTTTCTCACCTTCCCCCTTTGTGTATCATACGCAAGGAGAGTTACAGCATTGTACACAGTTATATTGAAGTATGATTGACAGCGTAACATAGCATGACGGGAAACCTCCTAGCTGACCCCATCTCCTGCCTTATGCCTTTGATTGTACTCTTGGGCTCTCTGTCCCTATGCTCTCCAAAATCTCAGAATAAATACGGTTCGGTGGGGATGCAGTGTCTGGTAAATTTCCATGGTTGGTTCTATGACACAGGTAACTGGCTCAGTCTGGTTAACCTTGTATTGTCTGGACTACAAAGAGATTGTTTGAGATACATCATGTGTTAAGACATTCTTGATGGTCTGGGACAACAGGATTCACATCATGTGGATTGACATTCCTAGTGAGAAGCTCTGTATGTGTCCAGCAGACACTACATACTGCAATTGTGACATGAGATAATACTAGTGCCTATAATGCCAACATATCGCTCGGTCATGCAAAGCTGTTGTACCAACGACAGTACATATTATCGTAACGTATTATTGGATATTATATTCATGTTACAATCAACTTGTAAGCTACTTAAGAGAGATACATAATATTGTAAAGGTAACATAATTGTGGAAATATTGTAACATAATTGCAGTGATCATAATTGTAGTCATTGTAGAAATATAATTATAACATAATAAAATTGTACAAGTATAACACACTGCAACTCCACCACATATCTTTCACTTATTTCATACAACATGGTAGAATGACAGTGACTCTATCCCATGCACAGTACTACATAAACATACAGTAGCATAGTAAATCAATCCATTACATACATTCACAAAAGCCCAGGCTGTAATCTGTTCAATGCATGTGTAAATGGGATATCTGCAATAGGAGAGTTACATGCAGAAGTAAGCGAAGTCCTGCAAGTCACTGTTATTTGCTGCCTTTTTATGTTCCTTTCTGCTGTCAAGTCCACAGTCAAATTAAGAAATACTGTACTGTACATCAAAGTTACACTGTTACAGTATCTTCAAAGCTAATTTGTAAGTCACCCAAATTTTAAATACCAATTGTACCACTAAAGTAAATGTTGTGAAGTTTTAGGAAACATACCTTGCTTAATATAAGGATAATGGGAACCAAGGATGAGGTGGAGGGATGGGGTTGAGAAGTACTTGTCTGTGAGAGTACTTCGAGATGGAGAGATAGCTCCCTCATGGTGGAGGACAGGTGACACAGGGGTGATTTATTCATGGCTACATTCCTCTGGGATTTGCCAATGCTAAAGTGCCTGGCTGAAGACTGATGGATGAATAGAGATGGACAGAGAGACAGACACAGATAGACTGAGACAGAAATAGATATATGGGATGAACATACGCCTCATTATCTATCTTCAGACATACGATGAGATCTGCCTGTACAATTATAAGAACTAACCCCTAGAAAGGAAATGCCTGGTGAGAGCCTGACAGAGCATCATCTGGCCAGAACGCAGCATACACCCCCAACCACAGTCTGTGGTAAGGCTCGAGTCTTGAAGGGCAGGAAACTGACGTCGGTATGTACACCACACCAGGCTGTGGAAGTGCCGCTTGAACCACTCCATCCCGTGCTGCTGACTCTCTGACAAATAAGGAAATGTAAGAAAACAGTGTATAATGGCAATTCCCTCTGTGTATGGGCTTGAGGCCTAAACTTACTAATAAAAAGGATTACGGTATATTCCATGCTAAATCTACCCATCCATCCAATCAATCTATTATTACCCTTTCATTTATTCACTATTTTTTTTTTATGGTGTCTGGTGGTCTAGTGAGTTATAGTACTCCAACTCAATATAGCCTGTGAGGGTATACATCCAAGGGCTGGTTAAGCTAAACTGCTCACCTAATACCACTCAGGACCAAGAAACTGGTCACTCTTGCTTTAAATGTCTCAACTAAGTAGCCTAGCCCTGGGTCTCTACATTTCTGAAAGGGTAATAAAGGACTGGACAATAGTTGGATGGATTAAAAAAAGGAAAATGTTAACAGCAAATCCTGTTAAAGTATACGGGTTCAAGGTCTTACTAGATTTTTTTTCCACGCTATATCCATACATTCATTCCATTATTACCCCTTTATTTATATAGATCTTAACTCCATGTGGACGTGCAGCAAAGTGCTAAGAGAAATATCCCATGATGGCTTAATCATGGGGAAACAAACGAGAGGTAATAAGAGACTGATTGGGAGAATGTACTATATGTGAGTGAGATGGAGAGGTATGTGAATGAGAGTGGTAGGAGCTGGAGGGAAGGTAGCCAAATGGTGGAGAACAGAATGAAATGAAAGGTGATATGTTGTGTTCAACCCCTCTGGGATTAAGGCATCTGGCTACAAATAAACAGCTAGACAGAAGTCACTTGTATGGCTTTTGAGCATCAAAAACTGGTTGTTGCCACTAACCTTCGGGATCCTCACCATCCTCCCCAAGACTTTTGTGGTAGACATTGCCCAGCAGGTATACAGGGGAGTCACGAGAGAAGTTTGTCTTCAGGTTTACTGTCCAACCTAGGAAATACAGTTAATCCTTGTTTAAAGTTGTTTCCCTTAAAGGAATTTCAGTATTAAGTTGCTTGTGAATTCATAAGGGACAAAGCCATGTCACAACATTAAACAAAACACTGCTTGATTAGATGGACCAGGTTTGAACATCAAACGAAATACAGGTCTACTGATGACAAAGTTATTTGAGTGTACAGAGCTATACAAGTACCATAGTACAATATACTGTATACTGGATAAAAAAATGTGTACTGAGAATTTCAAATTATCCAATATTTACTTGGTGATTACAATGAGATTTTTTTCTTTCAATACACATTAACTACATTAGGTTTCACATTAACTATTTAGGTGCATACAGTACAGCGGCCCTTTAACCCTTTCACTTCGGTTGGCACATCAATGTGCCACCAGGCAAATGTCTGTAGCCACTGGGTGGCACATATACATTTACTGGACATTTTATATCTGCATGCCAGTACTGGGGGCCCAATAGTGGTTCAGTACCAGAAGGTGGCAAGACTGAAGAGTTGCCATCACGGGAGGACTATTTTATTGTCTATTATTTTCGTCGTGTATGAGAAGTATGTCGAGGCATGCGGTATGAGATGCCATGGCACCTAACTTGGATCTGATGGAAGCTATGTCTGATGACTCAGATTATGTTCAGATGAAAGTGAGAGTGAATATGAAAGAGCTAATATATCATCATCATCATCATCCGGAAGTTCTTTCCCATCCTAGCGCAGGGTGAGGATGGGGACGCCCATCATCCACTCGATGTAGAGATGCCTCATGATCTCTACACTGAGTGACAAGCCAAATGGTTTCCTATACCCTGCAAACCATTTAATATATATACTGTATATATATATATATATATATATATATACAGATAGATAGATAAATCTCAAAACCCCTCTGTGCAGGATATCCAGTAAAAAAAAAATACACCCAAAGTGAAAGGGTTAATAGGCACAGGCTCCCTATGCATGAATTACAAGTGTGTAGATGGAAGAAAAAGATATAGTACCAGGGACATTATATGCAGAAAAAGCATGCATAATGTACAGCTCGCTTTTTATACACCGTCCTGGACAGTTGAAACCACCCTCACGGTTTGGTTTTCCTGACTTCATTTTTTTTTATCTCCTGTAATATCAATATTTTATGTCTGCCTTACCTCTCTAAAGTAAGTTATGCCCTTAGGGAAACATATCTGCAGTCTAGCTATTAACAGTGGTGTTCCTCAGGGCTCTGTCCTATCACCAACTCTCTTCCTTTTATTCATCAATGACCTTCTAAGCTGTACATCTAACCCTATCCACTCATATGCTGATGACTCCACCCTTCACCTTTCCATTCAGCTCCCGCAACGTCCATCTCAGCAGTTACTTCAGCAAACAAGGGATGAGGCTATGGCACACCTAATGTCTGACTTGGCTCGTATCTCTGACTGGGGTAAAAATAATCTGGTTGTTTTTAATGCATCTAAACTCAGTTTTTACATCTATCAACCCAACAAAATCTTCCACAGGTATACCCACTAATTTTAATAATATTCAGCTTAATCCTGCATCATCCTTGAACATGCTTGGGGTTTCATTTACTTGGGACTTATCTTGGAAAGATCATATTACATCTCGTGTAAAATCTGCTTCCAAGAGATTAGGTGTGCTAAGCTGATTCTGTTCCTTCTATACCCCTGCACAATTGTTGACTTTATACAGGGGTTTTATCTGCCCCTGTGTGGAGCACAACTCTCATGTGTGGGGAGGCTCCCCACATACAGCTCTTCTCAATAGGGTGGAGTCAAAGGCTTTTCGTCTCATTAACTCTCCTCCTCTTACTGACTCCCTTCAACCTCTGTCTCTTCGCCACACTGTTGCATCTTTATCTCTTTTCTATTGCTACTTCAATGGTCACTGCTCCTCTGAACTGTCTGCATGCATTCCCCCACCTCTACGACGGACGTGTAGCACCCGTCTAGCAGCAAACTCTCATCCCTTTTCTGTCCAGCTCTCTAATGCAAGAGTTAACCGTTACTCCCAGTCCTTCATTTATGCATCAGGTCAACTCTGGAACTGTCTCCCTCTGTCTGTATTTCCTGCTTCCTATGATCTCCAGTCTTTCAAATGCAGTGTGTCCAGGCATCTCGAAATGATCGGATCTTGCATTTGGCTCTCTCTTGTATTTTGTTTTTCTCTTGAAAGGAACAATTTTGCAGGCTAGCGGCCTTTGGTTCCTTCTTCCTCACATTTAAAAAAAAAAAAAAAAAAAAAAAAAAAAAAAAAAGCTGGGGTCACAGAGAGTTCTAAGGTCTATCATGGCGAGTTTTCCCACTTTTTTATTCCCCTAAATCTCCTTAATGTCACTGTCTATTGTCTGCTTTATCCCTGTACAGTATGCAAGGGCCTTAGGAACCATATCAGCAGTACTTATTTCCCACTCACTTTTACCTTTTACTTCAATGATGTCACTCTCTAATGTCCACATTACCTCAATACATGAGACTGTGCACTTTGGAAGCATATCTGTACTCTAAATGGGGTTACAGAGAGTCTTTAGCGGGCCAAAGGGTTGTTAACACATTAGATTCTTATAATGGGTTATAAGTAACCATATGGGTGGATTTTGTGCAATCATACAGAGGGGTCACTGTACACTATCTTATACAGTTTACAGTACCAATGTACAAGTTTAAAAGATGCAACATTGGTACTTTGTTTACCTGACAAATACTGTACTAATAAAAAATAATAATAATTTGGTTTTACGCCTGGTATCCCCAAAGGGCTAAGGCGTTGCCTCTGGGTAGAGGACTTTTGGACTGAAGCGTGCAGCATTTTATGACCGGATGCCCTTCCTGATGTCTACCAATGACCCTTGGGTGGATTCGATCCTCCGACCCTTCGGTCAGAGCATACTGTAATGATAAACTTACTAAGATAACTCTCTTTATGACTACACAATGAATATATCTGGATATTCAGGACTTTAACATATGGGAGCTACAGGGCATAGGCTGTAGCACCAGCCAATCACTGTGGTACTCCCAAGGGGAATGGGAATGCTGGTGATAGGGAGAGCTGGTTCTCCTGTTTCATTAGCTACTGGACTATCCCCTTGTTCTGACCTTTTCACTGTGACACTAACAAGGAGAGTAGACCAGCATACTCTCCGAAACACTTTCCTCTAATTATCTCATGCACTACTCTACATGCACTTTACATATCACACAATGTATCCCACTATGTACAGGGGTTGATGCCAGCAAGAGCATGCAGCCAGAAAACTTTGCCCCCACTGCCTAGTGGCGGACCTATTGTGGGGAGGCGTGATGAAAGCTCCGCCAGCATAGATTCTGGTGCCTGGATAAGATGGGGCTCAACCTGTGCTAAAGAGAGTACAGGGCACTGCAGTTCCCAGGCTGCCTGAACCTGGGAGTGGCACCCCAGGAGGCTGCACAATCAATGGGTGTATAATGGCGGGGAGTTACAGTGCCAAGGCATGCTTGAAGTGTGTCCCTGTAGCTGTCCTGGCAGGATGCCCTGAGGCCACTGCCACAGCCACTGGCCACAGCTGGTGGGCTATGGGTCTCATATCCCATGCCTAGGCCTGAGACTGTGTGGGTTGGTGGGGCCTGTGGTATGCCTCACCCCATCATATATTCTTACTAAATTATGACTAGAAAAAGAAACATCTAAGCATGCCTGAGGAAACTAAATCACCCAAGAGGATCAGAGCGGTGTCATGGAATGTGGTAAGTCCGAGAGGTAGAGCGGAGGAATTAGCTGAGGCAATGAGTACGAGGTGGATGGATATAGGATGTGTGCAGGAAGTCAGGTATTGAGGAAGATCAGCCAGAATGAGTGCTGGGAAGGATGCATTCTGCAAGTTGTTTTGACAGGGTAGGGAAGATGGATATGGTGATGTGGGTGTGTTGGTTGGGGTGAAATGGGTAGAATGTCATGAATGTAATGAGAGTCCATGAATGGATAGCAGTAGTGAAAATCTAGTTTAGTGAGATTATGTTTGCATTTATATGGGTGTATGTTCCACAGAGGTAGAGAAGGATAGATTTTAGGATGACCTAATACATGTAGTAAGCGGTATAGGGGAAGATGAGATTGTAGTTTTGGGAGGAGACTTAAATGGTTATGTAGGTGAAGCTGCTCAAGGATATGAAGGAGTACATGGGGGATGTGCATGTGGTACAAGAAATGAGGAAGGGGAAAAGATACTCGAGATTGTGGAGGCAATGAACAAGACTGTGTGCCACACACATTTTAGGGCAAAAGAGTAGGTTGATTACATATGAGTCTGGGGGAAATAGCAGTCAGATAGACTATTTCATGGTCAGGAGGGCTGATAGGAGGTTAGTGAGGGATGTTAAAAGTTATAGGGAGCGAGGAGTGTGTGCTGCAACACAAGTTATTGACATGTGACATGGTGCTGAGCCAAAGCTCAGGCTGGGTAGCATCGCACCGCGAGTCACAGCTCAGGCTGTGCATCACCACTCACTACTCTACCCCTGCCCAGACACACACATAACGCTATGCAAAGACGGAGAGAGAGAGATTTTTTTCTTTTCACCAGATGATGCCCTGGATGTTTATCTTCATGTTTATTATAAACAGAAACTAAAAAATATTTTGTTTTTGCTTTTCATTTTTTTTTCACTACTCCCCTACATAAACTTACGTTTGGCCCTACGCAAAGACAGAGTTTTTTTTTTTTTTTTTTTTTTTTTTCCACCAGATGATGCCCTGAATGTTTATCTTCAAGTACAGTATATAATAAAAACTAAAAAAAAACTTTTTTTCTTCACTTTTTGTACACCACGGGGTGGGAAAAAAAAGGTAATTGCACAATCCATGGGTTAAGGAGCGAGTAATGAAAAAGAGGACCTATGCACCTTGCAGGAAAATATGGAAGTTGAAAACCAAGCAGTAAGGAAAGCCTTCTATAGCTAGACGAAAAGAGTGGTGGCTGAACAGGAAGACGATGATGGAAGTATTAACGAACAGTACAGAGCCCTCAAGAACAAGCTCTTGAGAGTTACTGATTCAGTGTGTGGATGGATAAGGTGCCCCTCATGACATAAATTAACTTAGTGGTGGGATGAGGGTGTAGAGGCTGCAGTTCAGGATAAAAGAAGCTTTTCCAGGAGCAGAGAAAGAGTGGTGGCAGAGGGGAATATTTGGCTGCCAAGAGAACGGTTAGAAGAGAGATTTACAAGGCAATGTCTGAATCTCAGCGACTTTTATTTGATAACCAAAATAGTGGGGAAAGGAAGAATATGATATTCAAGGTGACAAATAAAATGAAGATGGAGAATAGGGATAGCACAGGTGAGCAGTGTGTGAAGAATGATGAAGGAAAGATAACGGTGAACAGTGACGATATTAAAGACGTCTGGAGACAGCACCACAACTGGTTGTTGAATGAGGAGTTTGACTGGGACAGGGAAGGTCTGGAGTCGGCAGATCCAGTGTCTGGCCCTTGACCTTTGATTGACATTGCTACTGAGCAGGGCAATAGGCAGGATGCAGGTGGGGAAGGCAGCAGGTGTGTCTGGGTTGACTGCTGAAATGTTGAAAGCCTCAGGAGATATAGACGTGGGATTAGTTACCGATTATATAAATACGATTATATATGTAAGTGTGTTGTCCCAGATGACTGGCTGAAGTGTGAAATTTTAATCTGTATAAGGGGAAGGGTGATGTTCTGGAGAGAGGAAATTATAGAGGCATAAAGCTTTTGGATCTGATAATGAAGATAATGGAGGGAGTTCTAGAAGGTATGATTAGAGAACGAATGAATATTGATGAGATGCAATTTGGGTTTATGCCAGCCAAAGGGACCGCTGATGCCATATTCAATGTTTGACAGCTTCAGGAAAAAAAATAGGAAAGAAAAGGGAACCATACTTTGTTTCTGTTGATTTGGAGAAGTCCTCTGACAGAGTCCCTAGAGAGGTGATGATGTGGACAATGAGAAAGCTCAGGATCGAGGAATGGCTGGTTAGGACAGTTAGGGCCATGTATGTGGGTGCTAGCACCCAGGAAAGGGTGAATGGAGATTTGAGTGAGGAGTTTTCCATGACTGTTGGTGTGCATCAGGGGTCAGACTTGAGCCCCTTGTTGTTTATTACAGTACCTGAACCTCTCTCATGTGACTTCAGAAATGGACTCCTGTGGGAGATGTTGTATGCTGATGATTTGGTATCAGCTGCAGTGAATGAGAGGGAGGCAGAGGAAAGATTTGGGAAATGGAGAGATGGTATGGGGCACATGGACTTCAGAATATCATCATCATCATCATCCGGACCTCCTTTCCCACCCTAGGGCTGGGTGAAGAGTAGCAATGTCCAGATTGCCCAAAATTACCCAATCCAATGGGCCACACTTCCATTCACTCATCATTCAAGCCCCTGGAATCCTGGCCCTATCGGATACACCAAAAACATTCACCACATTCTGTAGCTTCACATAATCGTATCTGACAGAGTCAATCCAGACGCTGCCACGTTAAAAAGGGGTGCCAAAAATCCCTGATCATGCACTTCTCCTCACAAAATTCATCCAGCCAGCTCGATCTCCTGTCAGTTCCCTAGCCTCGCCGACTTCCAAACGTCTCTTCCTCACACATTCATCGACCATATGTCTCCACCTTCTCCTTGGCCTACCTCGCCTCCTCCCTCCTTCGAATTCGCTCAGATATACCTTTTTCATCACTATTGTTATCCATTCTCTCCACATGACCATACAGTACCATCTCAGTACACTCTCTTCAATTCTGGTGTCCACTGACTTCCTCACTCCGCATCTTTCACGTATCACATTATTTCGTATCCTATCCACCCTCTGTACTCCACATACATTCCTCAGCAGTCCCATCTCCACTGCTCTTACTCTTGACTTCTCATTTTCATGCCACACCATAGTCTCACATCCATATGTTAAAGTTGGCACTAACACTCCTTCATGTAAGCCTCGTGCAGCTGCAACACTCAAGCCTCTGTTTCTTATCAAGGCCTTCATTGCACCAGCTACTTTTCTTCCTTGTGTCACTCTACTTTCAACTTCTTTTGCACATTTTCCTCTCTTTTCTATCACTGTACCCAGGTATTTGAACTCTCTCACCAATTCCAGATAAGACAAAGGTGATGGTATCTAGGGCAGGGGGCTGTACTGTTAAAGAAGAGGGGGAGCGGCCATATGCGATTTGCCACAAGGGTGTGGCAAGTAATTCCATCTTGTGCAGTATATGTGATAAGTGGGTGCATAAGATATATAGTGCTATTGGCAGACTGCGAGATAGTGCTGATTTTATATATGCGGTGTGTCAGGGAGTGCATGTGGAGATTGCCAGGCATGAAAGGCCTGTACTTGCTGGTGAGTCTCTTGAGTGTGTGACAGAGTTTTGTTATTTGGGAGACATGTTATTTGCTGGAGGTGGGGCTGGAGTGGCTAGAGTGAAGAGTGACTGGAAGAAGTTCTGGGACCTGTTACCTCTACTAACACTGTGAGGGATCTCCATCCGTGCCAGGGAATCTTTGTATGGGGCATGTTAGGGATGTAATGCTTTATGGTGGTGAGACGTGGGGAGTAAAGGAAAAGCATATTCGCAGGCTCAAATGTACAGAAATGGCAATGATTAGTTGGATGTGCAGTGCATCCCTGAGTGCGAGGCCTGGGGGGGCAACGTTTACGATGGAAGAGTTGAGAGGTAGGATGGGACTGGAGTGTATTAGTGTTGTGATGAGGAGAGGTAGATTGTGATGGTTTGGGCATGTGGAAAGGATAGGGGATTGGGTGCAGAAAGTGAGAAGTGCTAATGTTGGGGGTTGGGTAGCGAGAGGTAGACTGAAAAAGATCTGGGACAAGGTCACTGAGTGTAACCTCAGGATAAGGGACAAAATAGGGAAGCTGCCAGAGATCGAGCAGCATGAAGAGCCACCATCATGCAACCAAGGCTGAAGCATGCAAGCATGCTGGAGCCTCCAAAACTGAAACAAAACAAAACGATACCATACTTGTAATGCTTGACCTATAACCATGGAAACCAATGGGCAGAACAAGCACCCATTATTTGTAAATACTGTATATTTAGAATGCATATCAAGTGTGAATAGCTCCCATGGTGCATTACAAAATGCAGTCAGATGTGACACAGAAATACCAGACACATTTCATCTTCATCCCAGGCTTCAAAAATCATCATCAGAAACCAATGGCTTATCTTCTATTTTGTGATAAATGATTTAAACATTAGGTCATAGGCTAAGTCTCACCATATTTGACATTGTTCCAGAGGCCCATAACTTTGGTCTTGACAGTTTCTGCATCAGGAGTGGAGGATGTCCCTCCCCTCCCCAGCTGTCCAGTCCCTCCCGAGGTGAAGTATGACTTGATGAGTGAGGCTGAGAGTGCCAGGGTTTGTGATGGCGGAAGGGAGCGGACTTTGGGACTGACGGTGTTCCTATGTCCATCGCTGGGCATATTGGTCTGGCCTCGACCTGCTATCAGTTCCACACTCAGTGGCAGGTATCCACTGGAGGCTGGCTTCCCCTCACTGGCTGCCTGCAACCTAGGCACTGATGCTGGGTCAGGAACCACTCTGGGGCCCTCAGAGGCTCCAGTATATTCAGGCATAGGTATGCTCATCCCGCCAGCACTACGCACAAAAAACTTGGTAACTTCCTTAGTGCCTGATGCTTTAGTTAATTTGACCCTTGCAAGTGCTGAATCAGCTTGAGCACATTCCTGACTGGCTGGTGGTACTGCATGGTGTGCATCTTTGTATGACTGAGTGGGGTATGATGACAGGTAGTAAGGCAGTGGTTGTTTGTGGCTGCTACCCTGCAATGGCTGGTCAGGGGTGGTGGCATTCCCTGGGTCGGCACTGGGGTGGCTGAAATGGTCCTGGACATAGGGAAGACCAGCAGCCTCAGTACACTCTTGTGCCATGGACACCTGCCGCCTCACCTCTTCTTGATGTCGGCCCGGGCTGCCATCACGCAACCCTGCTGGTGGGAAGCTGGGGATCATACTTCATGGGTCCGGGTTAGCTCACACTGAAAGTAAATCACACAGGTTTGTATTCTATGTGAATCTAGAGATTTTCGTACCACCGCTTCCTTAGTGACTTATTCTGTACGATACACATCAATATCCTCTTCAATATTACTGAAACAACTAAGCTGATATCATATAATATATATATATAAGGCATACAAGAGACTGTTAAGGGGTAATATGCTAAATAATTCACTGAGGAAGAGGTGTTACAAAGCCTCCAACACCAACTAGAATACAGCCCTCAGTAACATCAACACCTCTCTCACGTGCACCAACTAAGCAAACAGGAGACTACATAACCGATTCTCTCTTAAATCACAGTGCTGTGAACTGTGAATGGCTTACATATGGCTATTTAAAGCATTAACCTATTCCAAGCTTACCAATTTAACTGCAGTTTTTAATGGACTGAGAAATTGCAGGGATGAGTGATTTACAACCACCAATGATGTCTGCCTTTTCTGAAAGTATACTCTTGTCCACAGTCTGAGCACATTACAATCCTTGGGAAAACTCCATAGAAATGCAAAATCAATATTTGCTTGGTTATTATCTAAGTATGCCAAAACTATAGGACATGGAATGTCAGAAAAAACATTCACATGTGGATACCGCAAAAAAACAATTTGACTTCAACGTGCCTGCTTGCCATGCACCAACTCACCCAGTGATTGGCTACAGTAAATCACATGATGACATCATACCTTTCAATTGGCTAGATTTTAAAACGTTTTATGAAAAGCAACAAAGCAATGCAGCACCACCATGATACTGGGACTCTGTGGCAGAAGTTGTAAATGGTGACACAAGTTGTTTATGAGAGCTAGCTATATATCACTGATTTCCAAAGGCAGTGTCATGGAAGAAAAGTTGTTTGTAAATGTGACATTTACTAAGAGAACAGGCTAACTCTGACAGTCAGGTACCGTATACAGCAGGCTGAAAACTTTAAAAAATAAATAAAAACACATAGGCTAAATAAAAAAAATAAAATAAATAAAAATGGCAAAACTTTACCTTAGGTGCATCACCAGAAGGAGCTTTCTTATCATATTGCTTTCTTTAAAGTTTTCTTCTATTATCTTTCTAAGGCAATTTGTTTGTGGCCACCCCTCATGAGATTAAAGCATCTGGCAATAGATAGATACACAGACAGACAATGTTTTTTGTTAATGGGAAGAGTATTTTCAGTAATTACTGTGCCTGAATCCCTATTATGTTATTCTTGGCCTGGGTGCATCACCCTGTCCGCAGAATGGATATGGCACTGACGAACCTGAGGACAGGACACACTGCGTTGGCATTGCACTTACATTGACTGATGATAGTACAAGGTCCTGGTTGTCTATAATGCAGTCAAGAAGAGACTACTGATCATGTTTTGTGTTTCTGCCGTGTTTCTACTCCATGTGCACACAGCTGAGGGATCGAATGTCCAAGATTCACATCCATGATCTCTGTCTATCCCATCTATTAGGTAGTGTTGGATTACGGGACGACATCAGTGGAAGAGTGCTCTGCCTCACCAGGGTCTACTTCCAAGCGAAGGGAATTGTGTCCTGTCCCTAGTATGTAGATGTTCCATGATGAGAGGGCCAGAGCAGATGGGGTCTCCTGTCTGAACTGCACTTAAAGTAACAGCAAAGAAGAAAAGGAAAGTCAGTGTAGCCTAAGATAATTTAGGCTTGTTAACGTTAAGGTGCACTAAGTTGTGTTGTCTTTTCAAGATTAAAACAGATGGTGACACTGAGAGGGCTCTCCCTAAGTGCTAAGGGATCCTTGAATGCAGCACAGGTTTGGAGTGTAATGCTGCATGGTAGTGAGGCCTGGGCAGTAAAGGAATAGGATATTCGCAGGCTCAAACATACAGAAATGACAATGATTAGGTGGATGTGCAGTGCATCCCTCAGTGCAAGGGCTGGGGGGGGGGGGCTACATTTACAATGGAAAAGTTGAGAGGTAGGATGGGACTGAAGTGTATTGGTGGTGTGTTGAGGTGGTTTGGGCATGGGGATGATAACTGGGTGCAGAAAGTGAGAAGTGAATATTAGGGGTGAGGTTGTGAGGGGTAGATTAAAAAAAAGACCTGCGATGAGGTCATTGAGACCTCAGGGTTAACTGAAGCGGGAGGCTGCCAGAGATCGAGCAGCTTGGAGAGCCGCCATTAGGTGACCAAGGCCAATGCTTGCAGGCATGCTGGAGTCTTCAAAAACAAAAATGAAACGAAACATCAAAAGGCTGATTTTCATCATGCATATCTGTCCAATCACTTAATGTTTCTAGTAAATTAGTTATTGGGTAAGCATGATCTGCCACTTCAAAAGCCATGCTTCTTTTCACACAGTACCGTATATTTCTTTTCTCTACATAGGCTACAATTTTGTCTTATATAATTTCTTCAAATATTTTGCAAACTACACTTCTGAGGCTCATTGGTCTGTGATTTCCAGCCTGTGATCTGTTTCCTTTCATGTACTGTACAGTATATATGTGAAACAATCACTTCCTTCCAACTCAGAGGTGCAGTTCCAGTCTTTAAGGAATGTTCATACAGCACAGTCAGTGGTTCACAAAGTTCACTGGTAAGTTCTTTAAGTACCGGCACCTCAGGGTGGATGTTGGCAGGTCCTGGTGCTTTATACTCATTTAAACTCATAAGTCTGCTTTCCACTAAAGACTTCTCAGCAGAGATACTTGTTAATTCTTCTTCAAGTTCTCTGGCACTGGACACAGGCATCCTGTACTTCACTGCCATAAATTAGACGACTTAAATCATTTGGCATTAATTCCGTTTGGTCATCCTCTAGAGTACTGACTTAAAGAAAGAGTTCAACTCATTTGCTATTTCCTTGTTGCTAAGCATTAGTGTGTTGTCACATTTTGTAACTCTTCTTACATGGTCTTTGACTCTTTTACTATTGTTTACATATTTATACAGTGCTTTTGAATTTGTTTTCATTTCCTAAAATAGCTTCAGTTCATATTTTTTTCTTACTTTCCTCGGAACCTTTGTGCACACATTCCTTTCTTTGGTACATTCTCTGCGTCTCAATTTAGATTTGACTCCTTGTAATGTTTCCAAGGAAATTGCTTTTCCTGACTGCTCTTTTGGCATGCTTGGTAAACCATGGCTGTTTTTCCTTTCTGTTAACAATTATGGTACAAATAAGTTTATTCCTTGTGTTATTTTCCCTTCAATCAATTTACTAATTTCTTGTATATACATCTTTTCCTATCAATTCCTCTATCTAGTTAATGTCTTTTACGCATTCTTGAAATTCTCTGTACCTGCCCTTGAAGAAATTGAATTTCATATTGCCATTTAGGGCATGTGGAGGTGACTGATACCCATACTCAAATTCAAACACACCATGATCACTTTTTCCCAAAGGGTTCAAAACATTTATAGTACCTTCTCTACACTATTTTCCTCATTAGTGATAACAAGATCAGGAGTATTTGGTCTATGATCTCCCCTAATGCGAGTTATACCTTTAACATGCTGAGTTAGGAAACTATTTCCCAATCTGTTCAAATATTTCTGCTCCGGAAAGTTTTCTGGGGATGTTGTTTACAAGGTCCAGTCAATGTTTGTCAAGTTGAAGCCACTAGTCACATGTATTCCAATAACTGATAGAGTAAATTATCATTTTCTTCAGTCGAGCTGCCTTTATGGTAGACATATCCTGTAAGAATCTTCTGCCCATCTCCCCTTCTGACCCATTTAAATAGAGATCCTGAGAAGTTTCTTTCAAGCCCTTCCATTTCATTACAATCAAAGACTTCTAAAGTCTTGTGAAAATATATTAATATTCCACCACATATCTTACCAGTCTTGTCTTTTCTTTCCAGTTGGTAATTTTGGAAGACTTCACTACAAAGTTCACCATTCAGAATTTCTGTGGTTAGCATCAACTCTTTACTAAGAATACCTTACCTAACCTTACTGGATGCTGGTCTTGTTAGTCCTCAATGTCCAAATGTTCATTGCCCGAGTTCAAACAAGAATGGTGGCCCTGGGTGGTTGTTATTTTTTCTTCAAAAGTATATTTAATGGTTTGATTCTTCCAAAACCTGTCAAGGAGTTTTCCAAATGATATCACATTTTTTGCCTCAATCACTTCACTGGGCAAGCTGTTCCACACACCCACAATTCTTGAGCTAAAGGACATCTGCCTCAGTTTTGTCCTACTCCATTCTTTTGCCAGTTTCTTGCTATTAGCTACAACGGGTTTACCTTTGGGTATATATCCTACAGACTTCAATCATGTCCCCTTTTACATGCTGATAAGCCACTGAATGGATATCCAATGCTTCTAATCATTCTGGGTAACCGAGAGACTTCATTCCCAGTATCAACTACGAGGCTCTTCAGAGGACATATTCCACCAGTCGCATGTCGTTCATATGGTGACCACACAGACTAGGCATATTCCAAGTGAGGTCTGACTATTGTTTTAAAAAGGTTTTGGAATCTAGGTACAGTATATCTAAAGATACAAAGGATCATATCAATCCCATTATCCAATTTGCTATGTTCACTTTTTCATGTATACTGTATGCTCTTCAAATGTTAGATTACTATCTGTTATCATTCCCAGATTCTTTTCATAACTGACTTTCTTTATTTCTGTGATTTCATCATTCTGCACCCTTAGATAGTAGCTAGTTATTCTATCTATCTATCTATCTATTGCCAGACACCTCAATCCCGTTCGGGGTGGCCACAAACAAATCGCCTATATGTAGCCCTGTCCCCCACCATTTCACTGCCCTGCTCCCAACTCACACCCCCCTCTCTCAAATACCTCTCCACCCCATCCCTCCATCTCATCCTCAGCCTCCCCCTCCCTCTCCCCCCCTCCACCTCACTCACATACACTCTCTTCGTCAGTCTTTCACCCTCCATCCTCTCCATATGGCCAAACCACCTCAGTGTATTCCTCCTAACGCTTCCTATCACATCCACATCCACACCACAATGCTCCTTTATATCCTCATTTGTCAGCCTGTCTCTCCATGTGACTCCACAGGCTCCTCTTAAATAACTCATTTCCACTGATCTCACTCTTGACTTGTGCCCTTCCAACAACGTCCAAGCTTCACTTCCATATGTTAGAGTTGGTATCACAATACTATAATGTAGTAACTTTTTCACTTCCATGCTCACTTCCCTGTTTCTTCTCACTGCTTTCAAGGAACCAGCAACCTTTCTTCCCTGCTGTACCCTTTCAAGCACTTTACCCTCCAAACCTCCATCCTTACTCATCACACTACCCAAGTACTTAAATGTACTCACATTTTCCAACTCCTCACCATCAAACCTCACTGTACATTCACTGACTTCACCTCTCTCAAAGACCATCACTTTACTCTTCCCTAAATTCACCTTTAGATTTCGTTTCTTACGCACTCTCCCAAACTCATCCACCAAGCCTTGCAGCTCCCCTTCATCTTCACTCAACAACACAGTATCATCTGCAAACAACAGTACAGGGAGTTTCCAAACACTACCCTCTCTCACCAGCGCCACTCCAACATCCACTACCCTACCTTGTACCTCTTTTATTACCCCATCCACGTACAGATTGAACAACCATGGAGACATGACACATCCCTGTTTCAACCCAACCTTCAAAGAGAAAAATTCACTCAGTTCTAGATCCACATGCACTGCAGCCTTCGCACCATCATACATACTCTTCACAGCATTCAATAACTTCCCATCTACTCCATATATTCTTAATACTTTCCACAACCCTTGTCTATTCACCCTGTCATATGCATTCTCCAAATCCATGAAAGCCGCATACAACTTCTTTCCCTTCTCTAGAAACTTTTCCATTAAAGATCTAAGAATGAATATCTGATCTACACAACCTCTTCCCTTCCTACAGCCTCCCTGTTCTTCTCCAACTAATTCCTCTGTTATTTCCCTAACTCTGTCAATAAGTATCCTACCATATACTTTTCCTATTATACTAAGAAGACAAATGCCCCTATGATTACCACACACTTCTTTTTCCCCTTTTCCTTTGTACAAGGGAATAATTATACCTGACTTCCAATCCTCCGGAACTCTACCTTCCTCCCAGGCCAATCTGCACATCTTCCACATCCATTCTACTACTATCTCTCCCCAGTGCTTCAACATTCCACCACACACTCCATCAATTCCTGGGGCTTTCCCCAATTTAACTTTCTTCATTGCTTCCACAACTTCTATCCTACTGATTTCTTCCTGTCTTCTCACCTCCCTCCTTCTCTCAGCCATTCCCCAGCCACTTAGCCTATACTCACATCACTTCCATCCTCTATGTTCAACAATTCCTTAAAGTGTTTATTACTAGTTATTACCAGTGCTATTTCCTACTGCAGATTTTAAGGTGCTTGCATTTCTCTGGGTAAAAAGGGAGCAGACTATCTTCCGACCAATCTTGGGAGTGCACTGAGGTCCTCCTGTAGTGCTCTTTGATCTCAGCTTGTCTCAATCCTTCAAAATATCTTGGTGTCATCCGCAAACAGATTCGTCCTTGACTTTACACAGTCTGGTAGGTCATATATAAACAACACAAAATGAATTGGTCCCAACATACTACCTTTTGGTATTCCACTTAGAACACTTGAACAGTTCGAGTAGACTCCGTTGATGTGCACTCTCTGCTTTCATTCATTCATTGCCAGACGCCATGTATCCCAAACAGGGTGGCCAAGGGCTTAGAGTTAGGGTAATTGTTTTACAGGGAGGGGCACTAATCCTCCACCAACCCCACTTGACACGTAGGGAGAACGTCCAGTTAAGAATTATTCAGTCCATTTGTAGCTGTATCCTGTAATACCATAGCCAGCTAGTTTTTGCAAAAGTTGCTAATGTGGGACTTTATCAAATGCTTTCTGAAACTCCATATATATATATATATATATATATATATATATATATATATATACTGTATATATACCGGTATATATATATATATATATATATATACATGGAGGGATGGGGTGGAGAGGTATATGAGAGAGGGGGGTGTGAGTTGGGAGCAGGGCAGTGAAATGGCGGGGGACAGGGCAACTTGGAGGCGATTTGTTTGTGGCCACCCCAAACGGGATTGAGGTGTCTGGCAATATATATATATATATATATATATATATATATATATATATATATATATAAAACATCCACCTCTCTCCCCACATCTATTATTCTAGTCCATTCATCTATTACATACAGTACAGCATTTGAAGGACAGTTCACCGACCCGCTATGAATCCATATTGTTTCAGGGATAGAATACCATTTTCTACCACATATTTCATTAAATGCTCTGGCAACATGGTTTCCATGACTTTACACACAACACTAGTTAAGCTTACAGGTCAATAATTACTGGCTTCTCACTTTTCCCCTTTCTTGTATATTGCACTGACACTGGCTGTTTTCCAGTCCATTGGTAACCTTCACTCAACAAGTGATTACTGTACTGTATAAATCAGATAGGACTTCACACAATTGTTTCTACAGTTCCCTCAAAATTCTCGGGTGGATACCGCCTGGACCGGAAGACTTATCTGTCTTCAGAGTTTAAAGGTGTCTTATGACTTCTTCTTTGCTGATCATTAGTGCTGAAAATGGCTTGATGTCACTGAGTGCTGAAGTGTGTGTAGATTCTCTTTCTGGTTCTCTTGTAAATGCTTTAGCAAAGAATTCAGTGAGAGGTTTTGCATTGACTTCATCAGTTCTTACATATTCCTCTTTACCACTGATCTCTGTTCTGAGATCAGCAATTCCTCTAGTCTATCTATCTATATATCTAGGCTGCTTCCCCCAAATAAAGGGAGGTAGCCGAGACAGGACGACACACTCCCCATTGACTCATCCATTCAAACACATTCATTCGCATCTTAGCCCCAAAGGGGAGAAGGGACAGATCCTCACCGCACCACACCGCACAAGGGTCAACTGTGCAGTGCAATCAGTGACATCCACAGCAGGGCCCGACAGCAGAGCTGGTTTACCCCTGCCACATCATAATAGACCCATTCCCTTACCCACACCTGACCTGACTAGCTGATCAGACCAAATGCGGAAGAATATCCCCTCAGGGCTGCGTTATCATTTATTCATTCACAATTGCTCTCCATTTATTTCTGTCATGCACAGCCACTCTTCCTTGCTCAACAGACATCCCTCTCACATCCAGCACTCTCTTCACACTGTCCATCCATCCTATTCATGGTCTCCCTCTCAGCCTTACACCTCTCACATCAGATCTAGTTATCCTTTCACATACCACCAACATTCTGGGGGCTTCCCTCTTGCTTCACTAGCCATTTCACGTTCACTGTCCTTTTATAGTCGCCTGGTTAACGTCTCACCTTGTTTCTTTGTCATGTACAGAGTAGATATTTCTCTGGATCCCATGTCTCTATATACCTCTACCAACACCGATGTTTAAGAATACTGTATTATATCTGGTTTTAAACGATTTACCAAATATCTAAAATCCAGGAGTTTGTTCCTTACGTTCTCACAGCTTGCTGAAATGCACTTTGTATAAGAATTTGCTTCTGACTTAAAACTATTCTTTGTTTCTATTTTGGATTTCCACACAAACTCTTTTACAAGCTTTTCTTACACTTGTAGTAATACTGCTATTTTCACTTACTTTTGATTTCTTAAATTCTACACAATTTGCATTTAATTCTCTTACTTCAGAGCTTCAGTTTTAATTCATATCCCATTTGTTTGGCCTACTGCTTTGCTGTACAATTTTGTCTTTTCTTTCATCCAATCTTGGCAATAAGTATAATTACCTGTACAGTCTGACAGAAAACTTAATAATGATTTCCCTAAATAACACAAAATACAAAAATTTAAACAAGTGAGGAAAATCTCACTCTGGTGATACACTGTTAGCCTGCACATATTACTGCCCCAGGATAAAAGATCCAAACATGCTACTTCCTAACTCCGAAAATGTATCCTTTGGCCAAGCTGTCTAATGAAGGACAAATAATTAACTACTCACCATCACACTTGGCAAAATATGTTAGCCTATATTTGTTCTCTGGCAGACCTATGTTCTTCAACATCCATACTCCGGGTTTCTTCGGTTATCAATGATAAACACAACCGCATCCCAAATAATAAACTAAGGGAAAATTACTACTGTTAACAAGGCGAGAATAACAACATGGCTCAAAAATGACACAGATGCCCCACTTCGCAAGACATAACCTATGGAATAGCTTTGGGAGACTTCGTATCTTGAAAATTTCGCCAACAACCATGAATTCCAGTAATTCTACATATTAATTTAGCAACGCTCGCATGAATACCGCCAGGAAGAAATATGTTATGAAAATGTTCAACGCAGTAGGACCATATCTCACTATTACTGTAGTGTTTCTGGCGAGTGTCGAACTACAAGAAACGAAAAGGTTCTTTATTGCTGACATGTAACTCAGGTGATGTTTGTTAGGTGTTACTTTTCATCTCTCAGTTTTAGTACTGCTGTCCAATTACAGATCATTTTGAGTAAATTCCGTCAAGTAAATACATCACAGTGTAACATATATCGTAAAATAGGAATTAACGGTTAAATCCCTAGGTTTAGTTGGCCCAATGTTGTTTGCTGTATATTAGGGGACAATCTTGAACCGAATTGAAATCATTTTCTGGAATAGTCTGTGACTCAGTATTCAGAGAAGGTCATCCTTCATTCACATTTCGATGAACATAAGTCGTTTCAGTCTATGACAAGTTTGTAACTTGGCTCGTGCGCGAAGGTAGTTCACCAGTATAACTGATTTTTTTTTTTTTTTCACGTAGTTCAAGTGGCAGAACGAGGCAATAGAACGCTTAGGACTGAAATACCTGCGCGGCTGAGTGAGCCAGATACCACAACCCCGGGAAGAGGGTACAGGGAGGTGACCCCCAACTCCACAAGGAGACGACGGGGAGGGTTTTTCATCTCACGAGCCTTCCAGGCAGGAACGACGTATCTCCCCTGTAACCCGACGCCCCTCTTCCCCGCAGCCAGACCACCGGGCAATATGCAGTTTGAGTGCACTACACTCTGGCGGAGGAAGCATTCGCCAGAATCATGCCTCGGTGTGGGACTTACAAGTCAGAAGTCCCAAGCAAGCCCTCGGATGCCGTATCCACCAGATCGGCCTGCACAAGAGGAGAGGACTCCACTGGAACCTCCAGTCTTGCTTTACCCTAGGGGAGCAGCGGCACAGTAACATCCACCAGATCTACTGCAGGTGGAGTGACCACCGGGTCTCCATCCTCTGCCATCCACCTTCGGGAGCCAGCATGTCTGCACGTCTCACAGACGTCCCTCGCTGGAGCTCCCCAAGAGGGAGGCAGGCCCAGAGGTAGACTCCACCGGAGCTACCTACGCGGGACAGACCACTGGTCGTCTCCCAAGCTGCCCCAGCCATGACATCCCCAGTCTACCTATCCATTGGTAGTGCAGTAATTCAATACAGAACAATACTTCTATACCTCCCTGAACTGCCCAGGCCCATTCTATCAACATATCCAGGCCCTTTACTCATCTCTTTGGTTATGTTATTGCCCTTGGACATTTAATATCTGACTATATGCCACCCCAGTTTATCTTAAAATTTTTTCGTCTTACATAATCTAACTCCTCCATTACTATACAGTCAGTCCTCAATATCATTCATTCTGTTTTGTTATCAAATCCACAAAGTTGGAGTTGATACTGTGACCCTTAGCTCAAGGTGAACCTGGTGGCTTTCAAGGGATAGGGAGGGAGTTGAGGAACATTTGCACATGTAGTGAACTGAGCTGCCTGGATGAACTGATGCCACTACATGAAGGCATCTTTTGAGGATTTGTCCACAGTAAATTATGGTACAAAAATAATATATACTGAATTTCTATTTATTTTGATAAAGCTGATTTGCCAGTTCCATAATGATCGAGTTGAGCAGAGAGTGTTGTGATGGTTTGGGCATAAGGAGAGAATGGATGAAGATGGAATGGTGAAAAAGATAACTGGATTGGATGTGAGAGGTGTATGGCTGAGAGGCAGACCACGAATAGGATGGGCAGACAGTGTGAAGAAAGCGTTAAATGTGAGAGGGATGTCTGTATATCAAGGAAGAGTGGCTGCACGTGACAGGAATGACTGGATAGATTTTGAATAAAGTGACGCAGCCCTGAGGGGATATTCTCCCGCATTTGGTATGATCAGGTCAGGTGTGGGTAAGGGGATGGGTCCATCATGATGCACCAGGGGTAAACCAGCTCAGCTGTTGGGCCCTTCTGTGGATGTAACTGATTGCACTGTGCAGTTGACCCTCATGTGGTGTGGTGCAGTGATGATCTGTCCCTTCTCCTTTTGGGGCTAAGATACAAATAAGTGTGTGTGTGTGTGTGTGTGTGTGTGTGTGTGTGTGTGTGTGTGTGTGTGTGTGCGTGGACGAGTAACTTGGGAGTGTGTCGTCCTGTCTTGGCTACCCCCCTTTCTTTGAGGGAAGTAGCCTCGGTATATACATAGAAATTAACTCTATCATATATGTTTATGTGAAGTTACAGAAGGTGGTGAATGTTTTTGAAGTATCAGATAGAGTCGGGGGCTTGAATGAGCAAATGGAAGCGTGGCCCATTGGACTGGGCAAATTTGGGCTGTCTAGACATTGCTACTCCTCACCCTGCCCTAAGGTGGGAAAGGAGGTCCAGATGATGATGATGATATAGACAAACTACCAGTTGTGTGGGAAAAGTGATGTTATGGTATATACTCCTACCATACTGAGGACCGCTTGTACACCATAAACTGGTTTACTTACGTCAAGCAACGTTAGGGCTGACACTATCATTAGAATTATGTTTGCCTTTGGAGAGTTTTGTAACTGGAGAGGTTATATACAACCTTAATTAATATGCCATGTATGAGATCTTCCATAAACTGAATAAAATCATCCAGAGTTACCAAGACTAAACAAACAGAAATGCCACACCAGTTTATAGAGGTTAAAAGGTACTGAATACTATATCATCACACTATTAACTTATGGTATTATGTTTCCTTAGTTTATTATACCATATAACCATACAAAGGCTTATCCAGTTTTGCAATTTAAATATATTAAAATAAAAAGTGTAAGCACATAAAACACATAAGCTGAGCACCATTAAGTAAGTTACCAGTAAATAATGAGCCATATTCTCTGTAACACAACCAGCTCTCTCTCATCAGTGTTTCTACAGTTTTCAACCAAAGGAAGTAATGGAAAGAACATCAATCATGTGGCTCTAATGTTACAAAGGTCTGTATTTTGGTGACTTTAGGAGGCTTATTCTGGTTTGTTTCATCTCAATTGGGTCCATATTTTTATCTTTCTGCAGCTGTTCAGTGGCAGAATGCAGTAGCACTACAACATTTTCACATAATTTCTTCATGATTGGCATATGTAAAGGCATAAATTATGGTCTATTATACCAATAAAATGTTAACTATGAGGTGCTAGGAAGCCTCCTAACCTGACAAGAATACTGGCCAAGAACACAGATTAGAACAGAACTCAATGCAAAGCCATTCTTTATTTTTCTCTTTCTAACTGAAATGATGCAATAGTACATAACTGGGTGTCATACTGCCACTTATCTTTTCTTTGTATCCTTAACAGCTTGAGGTGGAATGAGCTGGGTAAACTGAGGTTCCAAGGCAATACTCAAAATTTAACTTTCATAAAAAAAACAATGTACAGTCGTGGTCATAAATAATCGCCTATCCTCCGGTACCCCATGCCTCAGGCTGGCTCCTTTATGTGCGGCAAGTCACAGAGGAGTAAGAAGGGCTGAGAGGGAGGGGCCAGAGAGAGAGAGGAATGTAGGTGGGGGGACGAGTGTTGGTGCTGCGGTGGAGTGAGGGAGAGGAGGGAGGGTAGGTAGAGGAGAAAATGAAAAGCAAAGTGGTGGAAACATTATTTGTCTATTTTCTTTCATTCTGGGCATGATATAAAGGAGTCAATATTTGGGAGATAATGCTGCATTACACCTTGTATAGCAGAGTCAGATAACAAGCTTTAGATAGATGGTGATATCAAGGACTGGCTCATGAGAGAAATATACTGACATGACAGATCAATTGTTAGTGCAGAGCCTGAAGTTTCCAGCACAACACACTACTGCCTTGTCCACAGTTTGTAACTAGCTGTTTTTTGTCAGAGGAAAATATAATTTTGAGGTGATGAGAGAGTGTCGGGGTTGTTGGACGGCCATTCAAACCCATACCGGCATGGAGTCCAAGCAACATTTTATGAGATATCATTATTATATCCACCCATGTGCACAGACATCAAATTTATTTACCTTTTATGCACAATTATTTTAAATAACCTCTTCATATAGAGATCCCATAAAATACTTGACATGATGGTGACTGTATAGAAGGAGTGTATAACGAGAGGATGATCATATTTACTGTGAATGTAGCCATGTCAAAGGTTGCATATATTTATTTCCCAAAATTAATTACATGGAAGGGTAGAGGACGTTCCTTACACGAACTACGGAAGTTAAAGCCATCCAGATTCCATTCTGCGTCTGAAGTCAAAATACACAGATAAACACAAATACAGTACAGTATCTGGCTCTGCACTAATGTTTAATCTGTCACGTCAGTATAGTTCTCTCACAAGTCAGCCCTCAATATCATCACTTTAATGCTTGTTATTTGGTGCCGCTATACAAGGTGTAATGCAGCATTATATTCCAAATATTAACTCCTTTATATCAAGTCCAGAATGAAAAAAAAACACAAATTACGTGACCACCACTTCACATTTCATTCTCCCTACCCTCCCTCACTCCAACCCTGCACCATCACTCATCCCCCTACCCGCCTTTCCTTCTCTTGCTGGCCCCTCCTTCTCAGCCCCTCTTACTCCACTGTGACTTGCCATGCATAAAGGAGCCAGCCAGAGGCATGGTGTACCAGAGGATAGGTGATTATTTTTGACCACCACTGTACAGAACTGATAATGGTCTCATAAACCCAAAAATATGATCATCCTGACTTATTTTCCACCTAAGCATGCGATGAGGTAGAACAAGAAACAAGGAAAGATGAAGTACATGAGTGGATGAACTATTAACATGTCTAGTGAAATGGCCCAGATAATCATTCATACATCATTCAAGCCTCCAGAATTCTGGCTCTACATCATTCAGTCCTCCAGAATTCTGGTTCTACATCATTCAATCCCCCAGAATTCTGCCTATACATCATTCAAGCCCCCAGAATTCTGGCTGTACATCATTCAAGCCCCCAGAATTCTGGCTGTACATCATTCAAGCCCCCAGAATTCTGGCTATACATCATTCAAGCCCCCAGAATTCTGGCTGTACATCATTCAAGCCCCCAGAATTCTGGCTGTACATCATTCAAGCCCCCAGAATTCTGGCTGTACATCATTCAAGCCCCCAGAATTCTGGCTGTACATCATTCAAGCCCCCAGAATTCTGGCTCTACATCATTCAAGCCCCCAGAATTCTGGCTTTACATCATTCAAGCCCCCAGAATTCTGGCTGTGCATCATTCAAGCCCCCAGAATTCTGGCTTTACATCATTCAAGCCCCCAGAATTCTGGCTTTGTCTCACAGTGAAAGCTATGAATATAACAATAACAATCACTTCCATCAACAATGACAGTACGGTATATCCTTAGCCACTAGCAACAGAAAACTCTCCAGCCTTAATAGTTATTACTATTTCTCCTTATCATGCTTTCCCTTTCTTTACTTTCTGGACCCTACTTCAACACATCCTTAGGTAGGAATATGAGACTGGGATGTTGTGATGATGATGATGATGATCAGGATGCATAGGACTTAATGCATAAGGAAGAACTGGCACTTCTGAGAAACAAAAGACCAGCTTATTACCGGTATCATTTATTATTATTAAAACTAAATGTACCATTAATATCCATTATGCAGTGTGATATCCACTGTGCTAGGCAATATCCACTACAAAGTGTAATATCAGCTGTGCTAGGTAATATCCACTTCACAGTATTCCAAAGGTTCAAACCTGACTCGCTTCACATTTGCTACACTTCCATTCACCTCTATCTCCACTTCCATGGCTTCATCACACAAATGCACTCCATCCTCTATGATTTTTTGATGAACTTTTACTGGATGGTGAATCTGACTTCTATCCTGGTCTCTGTACTCTAATTTCAGCTCATCTATCACACATTTTTTCGTCCTATGTAGGCCCTTTGATCTTGTCACCTGTGTATTAGACACAATGCCATCTCTGTGAGGAAGAATCAACCTCAGTGACTGCCCATTTAATGATGATGGCAAGAGCTGCACACTTGAGCTACAATTCTCTGGTAAGTGGTTAGCAACAGTGGATTTGTTACAAGTCTGAGGATTTCCTTGAGTTTGAGTGGTTAATTTAATGTGACCTGACCCTTTATCACCAATCTGGATCACACAATTGTTTTTAACAGCGTACTGGACTTCAAAGTGATCCCCATTTTCCCAGGATTCAATAATCTTGCTAATAATACCAACACGGTTCAAGAACACAGGTGTCTTGCATCCAATCAGTAAGTCATACAGCTTTTCCTTAATCTTCTCTAACACAGCCTCCCTTAACTGTTCCTGTGCTTCTTGTAACAGTTCACCACATGGATCACTCACCTCTACATCCTCTTCTCTTTCATCATCTACATCTTCATGTATTTCCCTTATATCCTCTAATACTTCTTCTTCTTCTTTAGTAACCTCTTCCCTGTCTCCCTCTTCCTCTACAAGTGACTCTGGTCTTATATATCGAATGGCTCGAGAACTCTCTTCCTGATGCATCTTCAATGTTTTAAGACGAGCACGGATATTCTTAGCATCCTGTAGTGTTGTTGGTCGATGGAAATGCTTTTGGAGGAACTGCTGCACGGCACGACTATTAGGCAATAACTCAATCATGTCAGCCACTTGCCTCAGTTCATTGTTGCTGATTCTCCTATTAATGGCATAATATGGTGCCATCTGGCTGCTGACTTCATGATTATGTTGCATAGTTGCTTGAGAGATGACCAAAGCACCCCGATTGTAGGAGAGCGATAGCAAGCATTCACACCCACAAGGCAAATACCTGAAAAACAACAGAATGAGGAGTGAGGGCTAAATTATTTCCAAGTCTATCAATCTACCTACATACAGCCGGATGCCTTAATCCTGAAGGGGGTGATGATGAACAAATTGCCTCCATGTCACCCTGCACTCTGCTGTCATCCTGTCCTCCAACAACTTACACAACTCTCATTTACTGTACCTTTCCACCCCATCCTTCCACCTAATCCTCATTCTGTTCTCTTCCAAAACTTCATTCACATACAATTTCCTAATCAAACTCTCACTCTCCCTACTCTCACATGATAAAGCCAACTTTAAGTTCTAACACTTTTCAGTACCAATAAATAAATAAATAAATAAATACATAAACTAGAAAAGAAATGTACTGTGTTCACCTTACAGAAAGGCTGATCATCACATGGTTCCTTCCAACATAGTCTACAGTATTTATCCAACTGAAACATATTTTACAAGTTTCATTCATTCATTGCCAGACGCCATGTATCCCAAATGGGGTGGTCAAGGGATGAAAAAAGACCAAAATGCCAGATTTAAAAACAAACGTATGACCAACTCCCTCTCAATACAGTACTTACATATTGACTTGCAAAACGAACATGTGCCATGAGAAGATTCTGCTCTCTTCTTTCCTTGTCTTTTTAGTTTACACAGTAATCCCTCTAATATCCGAACGCCCAATATCCAAACATCCCCACTAACCGGACATAATCGTCCCGGGATCCAATATTCCCAAAATGGGTCAAAAACCGCAAAAAATTGGAAAAAAATCTTACTTTTTTCCCTCCCGTAATTTGAAACTGCCGCGTGGCGCCGAACAGCTGTTACACCATGGTTCCTTCACCCTTTCCTTCCTCTCCCTCCCCCCTCCCCTGTCAGGGTTGCCATTTGGTATTTTTCATTACCAAGTGTCGGCCAATTTGGTAATGAAAAATTCATTTGGTAATGAATCAGAATAATGCATTACTAAATAAATTTTTCACATGTATGAGGATACACAGGATGGAGATGGTGGATTGTTTGCTCTCTCTGATTAATCTGCTACCCTACATAGCGTGAAAATAATCAACAATGTGCTAATTATAAGGAGAGTGATTACATGTATTTCCACTTGTATATATAATTAGTGAAGAATAAATGCTAGCTTTACGAATTTGGTAATGAAAAGTCAAATTTGGTAATGAAAGTTGAGGAGATTGGTAATGTGGCCGTTGCGATCTGGCAACTCTGTTACCCCGCCATCATCAACAGTCACAGCCAAACTCCGATCGAGAGCAGATGCTAATAGCAGTGCAAGCCACAGGTGCTTGTTTTTTGTGAATAAACAGTGAATAAACTGCAATACCTCGCCCCTAGAACACACGGGAATTTACAGTGTTGTGCAGCGTTAAGAAATTAGAATTTAGAGTGCAGAGGATTAACTGTGGACTGCAAACTGGCGGTTCAAACCAGTCCAGGAGCCAGGGACTTGTAAGT
Organism: Coenobita brevimanus; assembly: GCF_032717465.1. Taxonomy (NCBI): domain Eukaryota; kingdom Metazoa; phylum Arthropoda; class Malacostraca; order Decapoda; family Coenobitidae; genus Coenobita; species Coenobita brevimanus. The sequence continues at coordinate 2,914,929 of NC_136991.1, forward strand.
ACCCAGAATGTTTAATATTGTATAAACTCACCTCTAAAACCTCATTTTATGGTTCTTTTGCATTTATTTCAGTCTTTTATGTCCCTTATTGGTGTGATTTGGGTCTTAAATAGGTGCAATGCATGTCCAGAGGGAGTTGTATAGGTGTCTTTCTGAGTTAGGGTCCATAAGTACAAGTCCAGGAGGCTGGGGCCCAATATCCGGACAGGATCACTATCCGGACATGCCTTAGGCTCTATTACGTCGCATATTGGAGGGATTACTGTATACATATACATATATATATATATATATATATATATATATATATATATATATACAGTATATATATTGTATATGTATATATATACGGTATATACACATATATATATATATATATATATATATATATATATATACTGTATATATATATATATATATATATACTGTATATATATATATATATATATATATATATATATATATATATATATATATATATATATATATATATATATATATATATATATATATATATATATATATATATATATATATATATATATATATATATATATATATATATATATATATATATATATATACAGTATATATATATATATATATATATATATATATATATATATATATATATATGTATATATATATATACGGTATATATACAGTAATCCCTCGATTATCCGGACGTCCATTGTCCGAACAAACCATTACCCAGATGCTGTGATCTGGCTGTTTGAAACCATTATTTGGACATTTTTCCATTTTACCCAGACAATATGCTTGCGTCCAGGTGGAAATTATGGCTGCGTGAACATTTTTGCCCGGCAAGGTGAGAATAGCCTGGTGGTGCCATGCCGTCTGGCTAGGTAGTTCACCCAGCATCCACTAGAGACCCCCTCGGTCATTCCCAGTTCCCAGGCGGCAACCGTGTAGTGAACAGTTCCTCTCTGACAGTTGTTATGGCAGTGCACATGGTGGCTTTTGTGGTTGTTCCCTACCTGCTTCAGGCCTTGCTATTCCTTGCATGCCTTTCCTTGGGTGTGTGATAATGGCCCCTCCACCAGGGAAATGGAAGAGGATAGTGCTGACTCTGGAGAAGAAGCGGGAGATCCTGGATAACACTGATGCAGGATGGTCGACTTCCTGCATCTTAAAGGGGTATTGTTTTCCATGCTTGACCATGGTCACTGCTTGGCTGTGGTTTATAGGTTTGCTTGACCAGACAGAGTACCATAGAGTTAAAAAACATGAACAAGTGTTGTATGATGTACTGTAGTGGTCTTTTACAATGGCTTTCAGAGTTAGGTTATGTATGAAGGGGGGGCCAGGCAACAAGTCCATTTTCCAGATGGATCCATTTTCTGTATATCCTTTGGCTCTATTACATCGGATAATCGCGGGATTACTGTTTATACTGTATATAAAACAGATACAGGTATGATTACCATACTTTCCTCTTGTATCTATGATTTCTTGTGCAGAGAGAACAAGAGCCTTGAAAAGCTTCAACTCCTCAACAATCCTGCAAGAACAAATCAGAGCTGCAGCAGAAAATCAATCGTAAATACACCTGAAAATCCCTCCCACGGCTAGTGCAATGAAAGGTCCAGAGTCATTTACAAAAAGCCACCATACTGAAAAGGGTCCCACAGGGAGATTCCTGTGAGAAGGTAAGTGTATGTAACAGACTTAGTCCCTCTATACTGCAAAAGTTAACTAAAAGACAATGGTGATGGAAGGTGGGAAGCATTGGAATATGGCAATTATCTCTAAACTGTGTCTGTTACATGCAGCCTGGTATCTCCAACATAAAATCGAGGAGGCTGTAAACTTAAAAATTCCAATCTCCACAGGCCCATGTCCCCTAAAAGAGCAAAGAGAATTGCTTCACATCTCCCCACCCCATGTGGATATGGGACATTGGGTTGGGTTGATGAAGAGTGAGAAATGAGTTTACTGAGGAATGTGTGCAGAGTGCACAGAATGCATAGGATAAGAAAAACTGTGATCTGTGAAAAATGTAGAGAAAGCAATTGGGTTGAAGACAGCATGCTCAGGTGATATGGTTATATGGAAAGAATGGATATTTAGTAAAAATGGTGGTAAAAATATACAGGATGGAGTATAATGTATACTGTATATGAATGAGTCTGGAGGTGGAAAGGTGGCATGCCAGACCAAGCAGAAGGTGGGTGAGCGTCGTACATGAGTGTGGAAGAAAACAAGGTAAGGAAGTTGATGAGGTTGGGAAGTTGTGGGGATCACATTATATTCACAAATTTCTGTTACATACAAAGGATCATATGACAAGTGTTTAGCATCCATTTAATTGACAGACAGACTACGTGACAGACGTATGTGGTTTCTCCTAAGCAGGATAAAACTAGCTGGTGGTGGAAAAGACTAAATGAAAGTAATTACTGCTACCTCCATAGTATTTTACTCAGCTTTTGGGAGATCTCTTGCAGTGAAGGGCTTAGGCTACATAAACCCCTTCAGTCTGGAGCCTCTCCCAAGCTGTGTAAACTACAGTAATCTCTCAAGTATCCAGTGGAATTAAGTCCCCCCCCCCCCTCCCCGTTTGCTGGATATTGCAAAAATGACAAGATATTGTGTCAGTACCCCCAATCAGCTATCCATTCAGTGATGGACCGGATTATATGTCACCATCCTAAGCTATCCATCTCAGCCCTCTAACCTAAAAACTTTCCTACAATATTGCCCATGAGTATAAAAGATTAAAATCAAACACAAAATACAATACAGTACTTACACAGTACATATAGTAGAGTAATACAGTACCTGCAGCAGCCAGGATACCGTCACAAAAGCCACAAACTCAGTCGTCATGCAGAACTAGGGTATAGTAGTCACAGCACCAGGGCATGGAGCATTGTGGGGCCACAAGGGAAGTCACAGCACTACAGCAATGAGTGAGGCACTGGGGGCCACAGGCTGTCACAACACTGGGGGGTAGCCACTGCATGGGTCACAAATATATGAGGCATAGAAAGGTTCCCACCATACTGCGTCCAGTGGAAAGAATGAGAGAGTGACAGTTGGCTCTGCACGTCGGGTGGGCCGCTCCCACAATGAATTGTGATTGGCTGGTGGGTGTTGCAGCATTAGCCCATGCACTAATTGGGTCCCATATCTGAGCCGGATGATACACATTACGATACCGTAAAAAAATGCATAGTATCACCGATTGCTTCCCGTTTCTGAGCAGGACATTGCCTAATTTCACCGGATATTGTATTGATACAACCGAGCCGAAAGCAGATAATGATACGCCAGATATTGTGATGACAGATAACTGAAATTACTGTATCTGATAGCAGCTAGAACAAGATACTGTAGTGTGAAAGATGTCACTGGATAGGGAGAGCTGATCTCAAACGCCTTACCTCTGCTTGGTGCGAATGCCTTGACCGGCAATCTTGGGCTGACCATAGTGAACGCAGCAATACCTCACAGACACAAACTTAAACCTGGCAGGGATGAAATGCTTCTTGCGCCGAGCATTCTCATATTCCACACTGCAAGACGATTTGATGCGAAACACTGTGCCTGTCTCTGCCTTGAATTTGTTGAAGAGTGCCTCAAATTCTGTAAAAAGAGTAAATGACACTGTTATTTTTTTATCTTTTTTTATAAATAACAGAACGGAGGAAGGAAAAACAAACGAGTAAAAAAAAAAAACAATCCATACACCAGATTACTGGTGTCCTCCGTTCATAAAATATCTGTAACAGTTAGACTTGAACTGCTGTGGGTTGAAATTTGGAGGGAAACAACTCTGGGGAAGCGAATTCCAGAGAGATCAAGTTCGGGGAATGAAAGAATTCTGATAGGCAGAAGTTCTGCAATATGGCTGAGTGACATTCCAGTCATGAGTGCTACCAGATGCCCGTGTAGCACGAGGGAAGGCATGGAGAGGTGGCACCATGGACGCAACTTCGTCTAAGCATTTGCCAAAAAAATATCTGTAAAATAATGCAAGGGAGGCAACATTCCTTCTTACTTGCAGGGGAGGTAGTTTATATGTAATGACAGGGTTGTTAATGATTCTAACAGCTTTGTTCTGAATTTTGTCTAGTTGTCTTAATGTAACCTCTCCACAACCATTCCACAAGGGTGAGCAATATTCAAGCTAAGAGTGCACGACTCTTATAAATTATAGCTAACTGCACATCGGCGAAGAAGTTACGGACTCTGTACAATAATCCAAGTTTCTTTGAGGCGGTTTTAGCAAGTGATCTGACATGAGAGGTCCAGCTGAGGGCACTGTTAAGTGAGACGCCAAGAATTTCAATACTTTTGGAGATGGGAATATTAGTAGCACTGAAGGTAATGTACGAATCTAGCAATATCTGTCTATTAGTCTATCTATCTATTGCCAGACGCCTCAATCCCGTTTGGGGTGGCCACAAACAAACTGCCTCCAAGTCGCCCTGTCCCCCACCATTTCACTGCCCTGATCCCAACTCACACCCCCCTCTCTCATATACCTCTCCACCCCATCCCTCCATCTCATCCTCGGCCTCCCCCTCCCTCTTTCCCCCTCCACCTCACTCACATACACTCTCTTCGTCAGTCTTTCACCCTCCATCCTCTCCACATGGCCAAACCACCTCAGTGTGTGTTCCTCATAACGCTTCCTATCACATCCACATCAACACCACAACGCTCCTTTATATCCTCATTCGTCAGCCTGTCTCTCCATGTGACTCCACAGGCTCCTCTTAAATAACTCATTTCCACTGCTCTCACTCTTGACTTGTGTCCTTCCAACAACGTCCAAGCTTCACTTCCGTACGTTAGAGTTGGTATCACAATACCGTCATGTAGTAATTTTTTCACTTCCATGCTCACTTCCCTGTTTCTTATCACTGCTTTCAAAGAACCAGCAACCTTTCTTCCCTGCTGTACCCTTTCAAGCACTTCACCCTCCAAACCTCCATCCTTACTCATCACACTACCCAAGTACTTAAACGTACTCACATTTTCCAATTCCTCACCATCCAACCTCGCTGTACATTCACTGACTTCTCTCTCAAAGACCATCACTTTACCCTTCCCTACATTCACCTTTAGATTCCGTTTCTTACACACTCTCTCAAACTCATCCACCAAGCCTTGCAGCTCCCCTTCGTCTTCACTCAACAACACAGTATCATCTGCAAACAACAGTACAGGGAGTTTCCAAACACTATCCTCTCTCACCAAGGCCACTCCAACATCCACTACCCTACCTTGTACCTCTTTTATTACCCCATCCACGTACAGATTGAACAACCATGGAGACATGACACATCCCTGTTTCAACCCAACCTTCAAAGAGAAAAATTCACTTAGTTCACCATCCACACGCACTGCAGCCTTCGCACCATCGTACATACTCTTCACAGCATTCAACAACTTCCCATCTACTCCATATATTCTTAACACTTTCCACAATCCTTGTCTATCCACCCTGTCATATGCTTTCTCCAAATCCATGAAAGCCGCATACAACTTCTTTTCCTTCTCTAGAAACTTTTCCACTAAAGATCTAAGAATGAATATCTGATCTACACAACCTCTTCCCTTCCTACAGCCTCCCTGTTCTTCTCCAACTAATTTCTCTGTTCTTTCTCTAACTCTGTCAATAAGTATCCTATCATACACTTTTCCTATTATACTAAGAAGACAAATGCCCCTATGATTACCACACACTTCTTTTTCCCCTTTTCCTTTGTACAAGGGAATATTTATACCTGACTTCCAATCCTCCGGGACTCTACTTTCCTCCCAGGCCAATCTGCACATCTTCCACATCCATTCTACTACTATCTCTCCCCCATGCTTCAACATTTCACCACACACTCCATCAATTCCTGGGTTCCCTGATTTAACTTTCTTCATTGCTTCCACAACTTCTATCCTACTGATTTCTTCCTGTCTTCTCCCCTCCCTCCTTCTCCCAGCCATTCCCCAGCCACTTATACTTGCATTACTTCCATCCTCTACGTTCAACAATTCCTTAAAGTGTTCTCTCCATCTGCTCACTTTTTCTCCCTTCTCCACTAGTAATCTACCATTTTTATCTTTCACTCCCCTGCTAACTTCACTTCCACCCTGCCTTACTCTTTTCACCTCTCTCCAGAACATTTTCTTACAGTCCCTCCACTTTTCACTCAAATTCCTTCCAAATTCCTCATCCACTCTCTTCTTACTCTCTCTTACTAATATTTTCACCTCTCTCTTTCTTTCTACATATAACTCTCTCTTCCGCCTCTCAACCTCTTCCACGCCCCTATTTCTCATACATTCATTGTATGCTTTTTTCTTTTGTGCCACAGCCTGTTTCACCTCTTCAGTCCACCACGCTGTTCCTTGCACCCCCCTCCGTCTTCTCTTCCTTCCACACACCACATCACATGCTGCACATATTTCTTCTGTAAATATTCTACACACACCTTCCACGTCTTCCACCTGCTCCAATTCATATTTGCCCAATCGTTCCTCCACTTCTCTCTTATACTCTGCCTTTTTCTCATCCTCTTGTAACCTTACCACTCTCCTTGCAACTACTGTACTCCTTCCTCTCGTCTTTCCCTTCTTCTATTCCTCCATCTTACTTGAACTCTAATTCTGGCCACCACCAAGTAGTGGTCAGAAAGTCCACTCCCCCAACCTCTATAAACTCTTGCATCCATTACACATCTTCGCATCCTTTCATCCACACACACATAATCAATCATTGTCTTCCTTTCATTCAGTTCACCACCCACCCTTCTCATCACTCGCCATGTATACCTGTGGATAATTTTATGCCTGAAGAGGGTATTGGCTATCACCAACCCCCTCCCAGCACAAATGTCCACTAACGCACTCCCATTCTCATTAGGAAACTGTATATATTTAGTTTTACTAGCATTAAAAGAGACAAGGTTGTTTTGTCCCCATTCACCGATCGTAGATAGATCTTGATTTATGGAGATGGCTGTACTGAGCTGAGAGGTAGAGATATTAGACTTTGTAAATGGGTGTCTGAGTGTGAATGAACTATGTAGTGTTGAGTCATCTGCATATGAATGAATGGGATTGTGGGTGACAGATAAGAGATCATTAATATGAACCAGAAATAGGGTTAGCGCCAGAACTGATCCTTGCGGCACGCCGGCGTTAACTGAGTGGAAATTGAAATATACATCATCTACTTTTACTCTTATTTTCCTGTCACTAAGATATGAAGAAATCAAAGAAACAAAAGACGTTAGTCCACAGCAAGTGAGTTTGGACAGCAGGGAACAGTGCCATACTCTATCAAAAGCTTTAAAGATATCAAGAGCTACAGCATGAGTTTCTCCAAAAAGATCAATTGATTGATGGATGGTGTGAGTTAAGAGACTGAGTATGTCAATGGTGGATCTTTCGTGGCGAAAACCATATTGTCTATCACTAATTAAGTTGTTGGATTCATGATGTTTAACAATGTGCTTATTAATTAAAGTTTCATATACCTTACCAAGAGAAGATGTGACAGCTATTGGTCTGTAATCGGAGGGGTCAGACGAACTTCCTTTCTTCGGAATTGGGTGGATATTGGCTTCTTTCCATGAATTTGGGAATAAAGAAGTAAGTATCCATAGTCTGAATAATTTAGCTAGGACAGAGGCAAGTTCAGGGGAACACTTTTTCAAAACAATTGGCGGAATTCCATCTGGGCCTGGAGCTTTGTTGGTAGGGAAACTGTCTAGGATGGATTTCACGTATCTTGTCTGTATTTTACGTGGGGCAATTTTGGGAGAATCAAGTTCCAGTATTGGGACATTCTTGTTGGTATTGTCTATGGTAGAGTTTCTGGCAAAGGTACTGGCAAAGATATCTGCTTTCCCATGCAGGTCATCTGTAATGTTGCCATCTGAAGATTTTAGTGGGGGAATGGAAGATGACTTGTTAAGGTTATTATTGAAAGAATTAAGAGTTGACCAGAATATTCTATTGTCATTAGGGTTGTTAAGTAGTTTTGATGCTTGCTTTTAAAGAAAGTTTGATTTAGATAGATTTAATACAGCTTTTGCATGATTTCTAGCAATTTTAAATTGGGAGAGTGATTCAGATGTTCTTTATTTTAAGTAAGAGTTATATGCTACTGACTTCTGGGCTGTTGCTCTGGCACAGTTGCCATCAAACCATTTTGGAGAGTTTGATCTTTTAGTGAACTGTTGACTTGGTATGAATAAATCCATACCAGCTAGTATTAAGTCACAAATGTGGGACTGGGTAGAATTGGGATCACTAGAGAAGAAAGACTGCCATGGAATGTCAGCAAGATAAATTCTAAATCCATCCCAGTCTGCCCTATCAAAGTGCCATCGGGTCACCCTGACAGGTTCAGAATGGGGAGGTGTGGGAGTGTTAACTAATGAGGCTTTGATGAGATTGTGGTCAGAGGATCCAAGTGGTGACAGTACCTCTATCCTGTATTGATCTGGATTATTTGTCAAGAATAAATCCAAGAGATGGGCATTATGGTCAGGATTATCAGGTATTCTGGTTGGTTGCTTTACCAACTGGGTGAGATTAAACGATTCCGCAAACAGCTCGCACTCTAGACCAGCGTCGTCAGTCCGGGCAAATGCAATAACCATTCAACATTATGTATGTTAAAATCACCTAAAATGGTAATTTCAGTGCCAAGGGCAAGGTTAAGGTTACTCAGCTGAGTGGATATGTAATCAAATACATTGGGTTCCAAAAATGCATTAGGGGAACGATAAACTACACAAATATATTTGGTAATGTTTTGACAATTTAGTTTATATAATGAGTAATCAAAACTGGGTGAAGTTTAAAATATTGTCAACTGCATATTGGGATTTGATATAAGAACAGGTGCCGCCCTTGTTACGGAAGTTTGTAAGGAGATGGTAACTGGGAAAACAAAATGGAGATATATCGTTTGGGGATGAGATTTGTGGTTCTGTGAGGAAAAGGGCCAAAGGGGATATGGACTGAAGGAAAAAATGAACTGAGTTTAAATTTGTGGTAAGGCCGCGGATGTTGGTAAAGAATAAGGCCGCACTGTCACTTCTTCGCCGACGAGCATTCCCGGAAATAGCAACAGTCGCTGCCAGCAAAGTCGCTTGATGGCGACCGGAAGGACCCTGGTGCCGCCAGCCCTACCCTGCCTTAAATCACTAAACGAACCAAGTGTGAACCAAGCATCTGACAAAAGTGAGAGTCCAAAACTTTCTCATATGAATGCTTTTCATCCATCCATCCATCATCCAATCCTATGTTGCCCCATGAGGAGCACAGGAACCCGGGGCTAGGTCCTGAAATTTAAGATGACAGTGATTTAAAAACCTAAAGACTGTGCTGTAGTGTGATGAGGAAGAATGAGAGAGGATGAGTGAATCGAACAATATAAATGATCTCACCCTGCCAGTTATAAAAATTTCTCTTTTAACAGAATACCTGTATAATCATCTAGGTATGGCAAGAACAAATGACATACGAGGTACCAGTATGGGATAAGATCTAAATTATCAATATTTTACATAATGCTGCTGCTGTTGTTATTGTTGCTATTGTTAACCCATACCATGCTAGCGACGTAGATCTACGTCCCCTTCAAAAATGCCAGTGATGTAGATCTACGTCCTGCAGCACTAAGAAGTCATTTCAAGCAACCAAAGGAAAATGGAAGGTAATATCATATCTCACTAACTTCAGACATTTCTCCACTACGCTTACAACTCTGATTTAGGATCACGGGAGCCGAGTGAGTCTTAGGAGGGTCACAGCCACTCTGCTCTGTCCGTAACCTTGAAGATTTCAAAGGTCGAGCGGCACCAACCTGACTCGATTCAACCTACTTTCTGTTTTTGATGATTACTTGTATTAGTGCCAGGGATCTTATACTGACGTATTAAGCCCATTTACCCCCCCCCCCCCAAAAAAAAAAAAAAAAAAAAATCCAAAATTGGTTGACAAGCTCACAGACGCTCTGCTCTCTCAATAACCTCGATGATTTCAGAGGTAGAGTCGCACCGACCTGACTCGATTCAACCAACTTTCTGGCACTGGCAATTACTTTCATTAGTGCCACTGATCTTATAGTGATGTATTAAGCCCATTTGGCCAGAAAAAAATATCCATAATCAATGTGGTTGGTGGTGGCAACCATCATCCACTCACTTGACGTAGGGCTGCCTACTCCTTCCTTAACCTGTATCATTCATTTCTGTGCCTGCCCTCCTCTCTTCCTGTTTCTCTCATATTTCCTGTCACTTCTTATTGCTTTTCTTTCCTTTACATTGAGTGACAAGCCAAATGGTTTCCTGTAAGCCAAGAAACCATTTACAATACTGGGTGGTAACTACATAACTAAACCATACGTGCTCCCTACATGTCACCAAATGGGTTGGTGGGTGGTTAGTGCCCCTCCCCATAAAACAAATAACTCAAAGTCAAATGGCCATCCCTTACGGGATTATGGCATCTGGCAATAGAATAGCATAGAATAGTTCACAAGCTCACAGCCGTTCTGCTCTCTCAGTACCCTCAAAGATTTCAAGGGTGGAGTGGCACCAACCTGACTCAATTCAACCAACTATCTGGCTTTAGTGATTACTTTTATTAGTGCCAGGGATCTTATATCGACATAATAAGCCCATTTAACCAGAAAAAAGAAAATCCAAAATCAGCCAGCATAGTGGGGCATCATACTTTTTTTTTTTTTTTTTTTTTTTTTGCCTAGCATGGTATGGGTTAATCAACCTCAATCTGTCTGGCTGAACAGACCCATCAACCACAAGCAAGCAACCACCCCCTGAAGGGTTGTCCCATGCAGTGAACCAATGTCCCCATGTGGCTGACAATGCAGACAGAAAAGGATGGAGGTTTGGTTCCTGAGAGGATGCCACATTTGCATCTCTCCATCCAGTTAACTGGGGCACCATAGTAGGCTCCACTTCACTCTGTCATCTGGTTATATGGTTACCACCCAGCACTGTAAACAGTTTCCTGGGTTACAGGAAACCACTAGACTAGTCACTCAGTGAAGAGCCACCTGATGTGGAAAGGGTACTAAACAAGCAGTCTCAAGGCACAGCCAACCTATCCCTGGCAGTCATTTTAGTGCTGACATATACACATAACAAGATATCTAGTCAAAGATGTCACATATCAAATTTGGAGTAAATCAAGTGAAAATTGACGATTTTATGCCCATTTGAAATTTAAGGCCCGACCCACCTAACACTGACCACCCTTCTGCTAACTGAGGGGTGACCTCACTGATGTAATGAGGCATGTTATAGGATGCAGATTTGAAAGATGCACCTTTAGGTTTTGGTTTCATGTCGATATAAAAAATCTGCATGGAGTTATGGAGATTTTTTTTTTTTTTTTTTTTTTTTTTTTTTTTTAAGGGCCTACAGTCTGGGCCTTGGCCCACTTTGGCCCAAAACTTAATCTGGTGATCAGAAGGTCATATTCCATCATCCCTGCAATTTTAATCAAAATCGCACCAGTAGTTTTCATGTCAAGTTGTTAACAGACAGGCAGACAAACAGACAGGCAGACAGTCAGACAGACAAATAGACAGACAGAAAGAAAATCAAACAGACAGACAGACAAACTGACTGAAAACAATACCTATCCCCAAGCCCCTCCAGGGCGGGGACAGGTAAAAACACGGTATGGAAAGGAAGAACTTGGATGAGGGGAAGCCAGACACAGAAAGAGAATGATAATGGTGAAGGAAGAAGTAGGCAGCATTAAATTAACAGAATGGATGATGGTTGCCTCTACCTACCATGGCTGCTACTGTCAGCTGAAGGTACTGGCAAATCAACTTCACAGTATCATTGAAACACTGATAAGTACTGGTACATTTTCTTTACAATATCCACAAACTGAATATGGTAATTGCATCATAAACTGGAGACAGTAGAAATAAAATGATATCCATATAAAAAAAAAAAAAGCATCATACTGATTAAGTAAATTACTTACCACTAAAACTGTTAAATGTAGTCTGCACAAAAATGCGGTCAAACTCCTGGGTAAAGTCAACAACAATGGCAGCTTCCACTTCAGAGTTCCCTCCACCAGATTCCATCTCTCTGTCCATTCCCCATGAAGATGGTGACTCCGCCACTTCCACCACACCCTCCATCTCTTCCTCCACCCCTCCCCCCACCACTCTTGTCTCCACTACATTCTGTATTACTTTCTCCATCTCTTCTTGTGGCTCACATGCTTTCCCTGCATCCTTCAGTCATCTGCAGTATTAAAAGCTTGGTTAGTTCTTTACCATACTATATTTATTATCTCAAAAGTGGTGTATGTGACACTCTACCGAGCAACAGTGTCATCCTACATTTTTTGCAGGTGTTAGACTTCACTATCTATCTATCTATTGTCAGACGCCTCAATCCCTTATACAGGATGGCCACAAACAAATCGCCTCCACGTCACCCTGTCCCTCACCATTTCACTGCCCTGCTCCCAATTCACACCCCTCTCTCATACACCTCTCTACTCTATCCCTCTATCTCATTCTTGGCCTTCCCCTCCCTCTCTCCCCCTCCATCTCACTCACATTCTCCTCCTCAGTCTCTCACTCTCAATCCTCTCCACATGGCCAAACCACCTCAATGTGTTTCTCCTAACGCTTCCTATAACATCCACGTCCACACCACAACACTCCTTCACATCCTCATTTGTCAGTCTGTCTCTCCATGTGACTCCAAAGGCTCCTCTCAAATAACTCATTTCCACTGCTCTCACTCTTGCCTTGTGTCCCCCCAACAAGGTCCCAGCTTCACTTCCATACATTAGAGTTGGTATCACAATACTGTCAAGTAATAACTTTTTCACTTCCATGTTCACTTCCCTGTTTCTTATCACTGCCTTCAAGGAATCAGCAACCTTTCTTCCCTGTTGTACTCTTTCAAGCACTTCACCCTCCAAACTTCCATCCTTACTCATCACACTACCCATGTACTTAAAAGTACAGGTACTCACATTTCACAAATAGTGAAAATCCAAAAGAAAACCCACCTAAAGGCCCTCACAATCATAATTTAAGTGGCTTTACATTGAGTGACAAGCCAAATGGTTTCCTGTAAGCCAAGAAACCATTTACAATGCTGGGTGGTAACCATATAACCAAACCATATGTGCTCCCTACGTGTCAACAAGTGGGTTGGTGGAAAGTTGGTGCCTCTTCCTGTAAAACAACTAACTCAGTGTCAAATGGCCACCCTTTATGGGATTATGGTGTCTGGCAATAGATAGATTGCCTAAATATGCTTCATATTACCGTATCCCAAAAAATCACTGGACATTAGAATCTACTTGTCTGAAATGTATTTCACATGACTTTATGGCATATTGTGTTAAATCACTCCCCCCAAACACCTTTTTTTATGGTTTTCTCATCTGTGAATATCTGAAATCTGCAAAGCAGAATCCACAAAATACAGGTAAACTTTCTATCATTACTTCAGCAACAATAATAATCAAAATTATCAAATGCTCATGACAATAAGACAACAATTTTACTGGAGAACTATGCTATGGTGAGTAGTACTAAGATTTATATAATATTGTCATTTATATTAAAATTTGTATAATGTGGTCATTTACATTATGATGGAGAAATCCCAAATTACTAAAAAGCAAGCCTCAGTAGCCCTCAGTATACAGTACTTCAATCATTTGTAAAAGCCAATAGGCAGCAAAGAAGAGTTACTTTAAAAAGAAATGAAACCATAATAAGTGGCATGTTAATTTGGCAGGGAAATTTAATCTGTCTAAGAAGAGGTAGTACGCATTAATTCTGGTGTCCTGGTGATCTATCTATCTATTGCTAGATGCCATCACCCAATAAGGAGTGGCCATTTGACTCTGAGTTATTTGTTTTACGGGGAGGGGCACTAACCCTCCACAAACCCACTTGCTGGCATGTAGGGAACACGTATGGTTTGGTTATATGGTTACCACCCAGCGTTGTAAATGGTTTTGGCTTACAGGAAACCATTTGGCTTGTCACTCAATGTAAAGTCACCTGTAAAGGAAAGAAAAGCAATAAGAAGTGACAGGAAAGATGGGAGAAATAGGAAGAGGGGAGGGCAGGCACAGAAAAAGAATGATAAAGGCTAAGGAAGAAGTAGGCAGCACTACAAGTGAGTGGATGATGGTAATATACTTCATTAATATTACTTGTAAATACAGAAAACTCATTAAAAAGTAAGTTATTGTAAAGAAACATAACCATCACAATCATCACTGCAGTACATAAAGCTGAGCAGCTCAGGGGGAAATGCCTCCCCAGCAACACCAAGATATCTGCAGAGACATATATAATATTGTACACAAAAACTACATAGGTTGTGACAGACAATTTCACCTAAAAGAACAATTATTTCAGTTTCATCCCAAAACAGTTTTTGAACATTAGTCCATACCAAAGCTACTGCATCAAGATATGATAAACATAAACAGTAAGTGGCATATGGGTTAACCCACATCTCAGAGGTGGGGACAGTACAAGTAGACAACTTCTAATTTTCCCACTAGACATCACTAGGTAAGCAGGGCAAGGGGAGGTTAGCCTTCGGTACCAGCTGTAAATCTAATGACTCATGCAATAATGTGTGTTCTCCAAAAATGTGGGGAATGATGCAACACACAATTATTAGCCACTGAGAAAATGACACTATCATCCAAGTGTTCTATGTTTGCATTCATTTTTGGGTTGGCTCTCGTCACTCTTCTCCTCACTCAGTTTTATTTTTTCTGCTTGATATTTAACATGTTTGGCAAACTATAGTTCTCTAATGTTTCTCTTAATCTTGCCTCTTATGACAGTCATAGACACTGCAAGAACTCAGCATTTTTAGCAGTGATGAATTATCGAATCGGCACTTTTAACTGGAAAACATTATAATTTTTACAACCATATAGGTTCATGCACACCTAATTATCTGAAATCCAGTGAATATTTTGTGCTTAATTTAACTATTAATATAACAACAGGATTCAGAGTGAAAATGCGATAAATTTAGTGGGTATTTCCCCTTAACACTGCCAACACACCTTGACAGACTTCTTATTTTCCATAAATACTGATTTAAAATGCAAATAAATGTAGGTACAGCATTTGCACTTTAAATCAATATTTATACAAAACAGAAGTTTGTCAAGGCAAGCTGTCAAGCTAAAGGTGAAACACTTCTGCTAACTTGAGCATGATCTGCTCTGAATCCTGATTTTTTATTAATAGTTACATTAAAAGTCAAAATGGGGAAGGCCCAGGAATTGATGGGGTGTGTGGTGAAATGCTGAAGCATGAGGGGAGACAAAAGCAGAATGGATGTGGAAGATATGCAGATTGCCCTGGAAGGATGGTAGAGCCCCAAAAGATTGGAAGTCAGGTAGCAGAATGGATGTGGAAGATATGCAGATTGCCCTGGAAGGATGGTAGAGCCCCAAAAGATTGGAAGTCAGGTAGCAGAATGGATGTGGAAGATATGCAGATTGCCCTGGAAGGATGGTAGAGCCCCAAAAGATTGGAAGTCAGGTATAGTTATTCTCCTGTACAAGGGAAAACGGGGAAAAAAATTGTGCTGTAATCATAGGGGCATTTGTTTTAGTGTAACAGGAAAAGTATATGGTAGGATACTTAATGACAGAGTTAGGGAAATAACAGTGGAATTAGTTGGAGAAGAACAGAGAGGTTTTAGGAAGGGAAAAGGTTTTATAGATCAGATCCTCACCCTTACGTCTCTAGCGGAAATTTTTTTTTAGGAAGGGAAAGAAGTTGCATACAGCCTTTATGGATTTGGAGAAAGCACATGACAGAGTGGATAGACAAGGAATGTGAAAATATCAAGAGTATATGGAGTACTGTAAATGGGAAGTTGTTGAATGCAGTGAAAAGTATGTATGTATGAGGGTGCTAAAGCTACAGTGCGTGTGGATAGTGAACTGAATGAATTCCTGAAAGATGGACTGAAACAGGGATGTGCCATGTCTCCATGGGTGTTCAATCTGCATATGGATGGGGTTATAAAAGAGATACAAGGTAGGGCAGAGGACGTCGGAGCGGCCCTAATGAGAGAGGGCAGCATTTGGAAACTTTCTGTACTGTTGTTTGCAGATGATACTGTGTTATTAAGTGAGGATGAAGGGGAACTGCAAGGTTTGGTGAATGAGAGTGTGTAAGAACAGAATCTGAAGGTGAATGTAGGGAAACATAAAGTTATGGTCTTCAAGAGAACTGATGTCACTGAATGTACAGTGAGCTGCATGATGAGGAAATGGAGAATGTGAGTGCATATAGGCACATGGGTAGTGTGATAAGTAAAGATGAAAGTTTGGAGGAAGAAGTGCTTGAATTGGTACAACAAGGAAGAAAGGTTGCTGGTTCTTTGAAAGCAGTGATAAGAAATAAGGAAGTGAGCATGGAATTTAAAAAGTCACTGCATGATAGTATTGTGATACCAACTCTAACAAGTGCAAGTGAAACTTGGACCTTGTTGAGAGGGCACAAGTCAAGAGTGAGGGCAGTGGAAATGAGTTATTTGAGAGAAGCATGTGGACTTACATGGACATATAGACTGACAGATAAGGAAGTGTGGAAGCATTGTGGGGTGGATGTGGATGTGACTGAAAGCGTTAGGAGGAATACACTGAGGTGATTTGGCCATGTGGAGAAGATGGAGAGTGAGAGACTGACGAGGAGAGCATATGTGAGGGAGGTGGAAGAGAGAAGAGGATGCCGAGGATGAGACAAGGGATGGAGTGGAGAAGTATATGAGAGAAGGGGGTATAAGCTGGGAGGAGGGCAGTGAAATGGCGGGGGACAGGGCGACAAGGAGGCGATTTGTTTGTGGCCACCTCTTATGGGATTAAGGCATCTGGCAACAGATGGACAGACAGATATAGTTCTAATGCTGTCCACAACAAGGAGAGGGCCTACAAAAGGTACCGGAGCCAACCCACCCCTGCATCACATCATCTTTAAGTTTCTGCCCGGAATCGTGCTAAGTCTGTTCTTGGCTCTGCTAAAAATAATTTCATCCGTACTAAATGCTATAAACTCTCCAACTCGAATTCTTCCCGCTCCTTCTGGCACCGTGTCAAAAACTTTTCTAACAACTTTACCTCATCATCCTTCCCTCCTCTTTTCTACTCTGATGGTTCTGTAGCTATTTCTTCTACTGATAAAGCAGATCTCTTCGCTCAGACTTTCTCCTCTAATTCCACCTTAGGCGATTCCATTGCTGTTCCTCCATCACTTTCCCCCTCTGACTTCCTCATGACTGACATTAAAATTTCTTCAGCTGATGCATTTTCTGCCATCACTGGCCTCAATACTAACAAGGCATATGGGCCTGATGGAGTCTCTCCTGTTGTTCTCAAGAACTGTGCTTCTGTGCTTACACCCTACCTAGGTAAACTCTTTCGCCTTTGTCTATCAACTTTTATGGTACCTTTCCTTCTTGCTGGAAGTTTGCTCTTAATTCAGCCAGTCCCAAAGAAGGGTGACCATTCCCACCCCTCTAACTATCGTCCAATTGCTTTAACATCCAGTATTTCAAAAGTTTTCGAGTCAGTTCATAACAGAACAATTTTAAAGCATCTATCCTATCACAACCTTCTCTTTGATCGTCTGTACGGGTTCCGTCAGGGACGCTCCACTGGCGATCTTCTCACCTACCTTTCAGTCTCCTGGTCATCCTCCTTTCGGGACTTTGGCGAAAGCTTTGCCATTGCACTTGACATCTCAAAGGCTTTCGATCGAGTCTGGCATATATCTTTAATTTCCAAACTGCCCTCCTACGGTTTCTATCTTTCTATCTGTGCCTTCATCACTAGCTTCCTTTCTGGTCGTTCTATAGCTGCTGTTGTAGACGGCCATTGTTCTTCTCCTAGATCTTTCAACAGTGGTGTTCCTCAGGGCTGTGTTCTATCACCAACTCTCTTCCTTTTATTCATCAATGACCGTCAAAGCTGTACATCTAATCCTATCCACTCATACGCTGATGACTCCACCCTTCACCTTTCCAATGCCCATCTCAGCAGTTACTTCAACAAACAAGGGATGAAGCTATGGCACACCTAATGTCTGACTTTGCTCATATTTCTGACTAGGGTAAAAATAATCTAGTTGTTTTTAATGCATCTAAGACTCAGTTCTTACATCTATCAACCCAATAAAATCTTCCACAGGTATACCCACTAATGTTTAATAATATTCAGCTCAATCCTGCATCATCCTTGAATATGCTTGGGGTTTCATTTACTCGGGACTTATCTTAGAAAGATCATATTACATCTTTTGTAAAATCTGCTTCCGAGAGATTAGGTGTGCTAAGCCGACTCTGTTACTTCTTTACCCCTGCACAATTGTTGACTCTATACAGGGGTTTTATCCGCCCCCATGTGGAGTACAACTCTCATGTGTGGGGAGGCTCCCCACATACAGCTCTTCTCAATAGGGTGGAGTCAAAGGCTTTTCGTCTCATTATCTCTCCTCCTCTTACTGACTCCCTTCAACCTCTGTCACTTCACCGCACTGTTGCATCTTTATCTCTTTTCTATCGCTACTTCAATGGTCACTGGTCCTCTGAACTGTCTGCATGCATTCCTCCACCTCTGCAACAGGCACATAGCACCTGTCTAGCAGCAAACTCTCATCCCTTTTCTGTCCAACTCTCTAATGCAAGAGTTAACCGTTACTCCCAGTCCTTCATTCAGGCAACAGGTCAACTTTGGAACTGTCTCCCTCTGTCTGTATTTCCTGCTTCCTATTATCTCCAGTCTTTCAAATGCAGTGTGTCCAGGCATCTCAAAATGATCGGATCTTGAATTTGGCTCTCTCTTGTATTTTGTTTTTCTCTTGGAGGGAACTGTTATTGCGGCCTTGGCCTTTGGTTCCTTCTTCCTCGCATAAGAAAAAAAGTTATATTAAACACAGTTTTACTGGATTTCAGATAATTTTATGTGTATGAACCTATATGGCAATAAGAAAAAAATTTTCCAATTGAGAGTGCGGATTCGGCAATTTGTCGCATCCCATTTTTTGTGCCTATGCACAGAGACTGAAAGACCTGCCAGCAAGTCAGCTTCATGTGTTATTTGTTTTACGGGGACGGGCACTAACCCTCCACCAACCCACTTGTTGACATGCAGGGAGCATGTATGGTTTGGTTATGTGGCTACCACCTAGCATTGTAAATGGTTTCTTGGCTTACAGGAAACCATATGGCTTGTCACTCAATGTAAAGCCTCCTGTAAAGGAAAGAAAAGCAATAAGAAGTGACAGAAAAGATGGGAGAAGTAGGAAGAGAGGAGGGAAGGCTCAGAAAAACAATGATAAAGGCTAAGGAAGAAGTAGGCAGCACTACGTCAAGTGAGTGGATGATGGTCAGTTGGTAAATATAAATCATAGCCACTCCTCACTGTCATTCGTCATTCAGATTAGTCTGGCCTAGAAACTGAATGACATTAATATCACATAGAATGAAATTGATATTACCTGTCATTCCAGTGTAAACCCTCTCCTGAGACCTCATTGTGTCTTTAGGAAACCAAATGACATTAATATCACATGGAATGACACTGATACTGCCTGACATTCCAGTGTAAACCTGCTCTTCACCTCAGTCTACTTTTACCAAAATGAATGACAGTGGTATCACATAAAATGACACTGATACTGCTTGTCATTCCAGTGTATACCCTCTGTCGACACCCCACTGCACCACTGCAGAGAGGCTATAAGCTGGAATGACAAGTAATATCAGTGTCAATCCATGTGATATCACTGTCAATCAGTTTGCTAAAGACAGGAAGAGGTGTAGAGATAGGCTATCCACTGGAATGACAGGTAATATCAGTGTCATTCCATGTGCTATTAATGTCATTCAGTTTCCTGAAGATGGAATGAAGTGTAGAGAGAAATTATACGATGGAGTGACGGGTAATATCAGTCTCATTCCATGTGATAGGACTGTCATTCATTTTCCTAAAGATGGAATGATGTGCAGAGAGAGGACTTCCACTGAAATGACAAAGTAGTATTAGTGTCACTACATATGATACCACTGACATTCACTTTCCTAACGATGGACTGAGGTGCAGAGAGAGGGTAGGTACTATACACTGGAATGACAGGTAATAACAGTGGCGTCACTTCTTATTGCTTTTCTTTCCTTTACAGGTGGCTTTACATTGAGTGACAAGCCAAATGGTTTCCTGTAAGCCAAGAAACCATTTACAACGCTGGGTGGTAACCATATAACCAAACCATACGTGCTCCCTACGTGTCAACAAGTGGGTTGGTGGAGGGTTAGTGCCCCTCTCCGTAAAACGAATAACTCAAAGTCAAATGGCCACCCCTTACGGGATTATGGCGTCTGGCAATAGATAGATAGATAGATTTCATGTGATATCACTGTCATTCAGTTTGCGAAAGATGCAATGAGGCGCAGAGATAGGCTAGACGCTGGAATGACAGTTAATATCAATGTCATTCCATGTGATATTAATATCATTCAGTTTTGTGAAGATGGAATTAGGTGTAGTGAGAAAATATAAGCTGGAATGACAGGTAATATGAGTGTCAATGTACCGTATATGATACCACTCATTCAGTTTGTTAAATATGAAATGAGGTGCTGAGAGAGGATAGACACTGGAATGGCAGGCAATACCGGTGTCATTCCTCGTGATATTGTCATTTGGTTCCCTAATGATGGAATGAGGTACAGAGAGAGGATTTCCACTGAAATGACAAGTAGTATCAATGTCACTCCATGTGATACCATAGACATTCACTTTGCTAAAGATGGACTGAGATGTAGAGAGTGAGCATACACTGGAATGAAAGGTAATATGAGTGTCGTTCCATATGATATTAATGTTATCCGGTTTCCTAAAGATGCAATGAAGTGTCAACAGAGGGGTATACACTAGAATGACAGGTAATATCAGTGTCAGTCCATGTGATATTAATGTCATTCGGTTTCCTGAAGATGCAATGGGGTGTCGACATCAGGCCTGACCAATTTGAATGACAAATGACAGTAGGAAGCAGCTATTATATACATTTACCATTGTCATCCGTCATTCAGACTACTCTGACCAAAATTTTCAGCAGGGAAAGAAAATTTACCACCCTGAAAATAGTCAGAAAAATACAGAAAACAAACTGAAGGAATATGAACTGAACTGGTAAAGTCCTTCTGCTGCTTCAGGTAAAGCGTATGTTTACCAATTATCTGTTAGGGGTTGAAACGATAATTTTATCTATATCTCATTTGAGAGAAGGGTTATATCTGGAAAAAAAAAAAAAAAAAAAAAAAAACTGATGAGGCAGTCACAAAATCAAATCAAACGGGTTGGGTCAAAACCTTACAATTTCGACCAATATTTACATATGTCCTTCACTTATTATGAAGGGAAATGGTGTAGGAATACGGCAGTGAGCTGGCTGGCATAACCTCCATGAAGTAGCCTCAGAAACTTAGGTTACCTACCCTTCCTTTGAAATGGTTAAATTACAGTCTGAAAATACTGTACTAGCCTACCTGTATTGGGCAAGGTCACAGCTGATAAATGAGTTTTATTGCACCTAGTGTGAGTGAGACCCTGGCACGGGGTACCCAAATGTTCGCAATCTTTCGAAGGCCTGCGCCGCTTGAAATGATAAAATAAATACTTATAGCCAATCATCTGAACTCGTTTTGTTTACCTTCGATGGCGTTCTCGCTTCCTTTGGACAGTGTTAATCCTAGGACTATGATAGTTTAAAATTGTTTAACGCCTATATGAATGAATACTTCATCAACGGTTTAAAATTTCTCCAGTTCAATCATTTCAGAATTTACTATATTAACAGCCTTAAAAATACTGTACATTATAAGGGCCAATTCATTTGAAGACAAGCAAATTTGCACTCACTAGCGCGAAGGAAGTTAAGTCGAATTATGTTATAAAAAGGTTGATTTAGTGTTAGCAAGGTCTTTAAAGTGACTTGGCAGAACAGACTGTGTCGAACTACAGAAATTAATTTTAAGTGAGGAGATTCGTGGGGTTGGAATTGTCAAATGGTATTCCATTAGCTGGTGTCAGGGGGCAGGGTGGCTCAGTGGTAGACCGCCTGACTCGAGACCGAAGGGTCGAGAGTTCGCGCCCCGCCCGAGTAGCTGCCCTGCTGGGGGAGGTAGCGCTTTCTCGTCACCTAGCGGGTCAATATTATGTATCAAGGTCTAGCTCGAGGAATTCATTTCCCCATATAAAATATACCTCTCCCCCGTATATATATATATATATATATATATATATATATATATATAGCTGGTGTCTGGTCATTTTGCCCACATGTCAATCTATCAACAGTCAGACACCATAATCCCGTAAAGGGTGGCTGTTTTAGTTGCACTAACCTTCCAGCATGCCCACTTGTTGACACGTAGGGAGCACGTATAAGTTAGTTATAAGTAGACTACCCATCATTGTAAATAGTTTCATGGCTTACAGGAAGCTATTAAGCTTGTCACTCAATGTAAAGCCACCTGAAAAGGAAAGAAGAGCATCAAGAAGTGACAGGAAAGACGGGAGAAACGGGAGGAGAAGAGGGTAAGCACAGAAAAAGAATGATAAAGGTTAAGGAAATATACTTCCTTAACCTTTATCAGCACTACATAAGTAGGTCTGCCCACTTCTTCCTTTAGTTTAACACAGTATTGGGTTGGTTAGATGTTTACTAATATTTATATATGCAGCACTGTATTCCGGTATAATAGTGGAATTTTTTGAAGAAAGACATTTATTTGCTCACCATAGTAAAACTTGCATTTTATGATTCATCATGTATTTCTTCACAATACAGGGATGTGTTCAACCCTCTGGCTGTGATCTGCATTTTTTATTTTCTTCAGCACCTTCCACAAGAGCTTCATTTTACTTCATATTCCTTTCCCCCTTACTCACTTTTTCTCCATCTCACTCTCTCGCCCACTTCTCTTCATTAAAATTCTCCATATACTTTTACCTCTCTCTCCAGTACCACCTCTTCCCCAGTAAAACACTCAAAATAACTTTATCTCACTCCAATACCACTTCTTCCCTCCTTTCTCACATCCCTTTCTCCCTCACTCCATCCATTCAGACTCTCCACATTATTCTTACCCCCTCCCCTACTACAGTATATCAACTTCCTCTTCCCCCACACCCTTTCACTGTCTCCATTCTTTCTACCTCCCCACTACCACCATTATAAACAAAAAGTGAAAGGGTTATGTGGCTTAAAAAGAGAAGTGATGTTGGGCTGTTTGGTAGTTGAGTGTTGAGACTGGTATTAGTGGTGTGTGAAGGCAGAGTGGTGGCACTTGTTGCTGCAATGCCAAGGACGGTGTGTTACCCGGGTGGTGTCACATTGCTGCTATGAAATGTCACCTCGCCAGGACGGTGTGCAATGGCTGGGTGGACATATTGCAGCTAAGAGGGATGTGCAGTGATGATGGTGTGTTGGAGGAAAAACATTATGCTTGAGAGATGCCACCTTGTCCATAGTCAGCCTAGGATGGTGCATGACAGCTGACTGGCAGGTAGATAGACAGAGCATTCTCTTGGTAATAATAATATGAGAACAACAGTATTCTTTTTATATTATCAGTTATCCATCACCTAATCCTTTTTTGATCCATCAGGAGCATAAGGGCTGGGGGCTAGGAAACTCGTTTCTGACAGATAAGTCAAGGGTGACCAGCCTCACTGAGTGCATCATGTGAGCAATATACTCTAACCATCCCTCTGATGTAAACCCTTTTGAGTCGCATCAAGTTGCAGCACCTTAACCTACTAGGTCACCGGGCAGCATTTGGTTACATGGTTACTAACTAATGTCATAAATGATTTCCTGAGTTACATGAATCATTTGGCTTGTCACTTAGTGAAAAGTCATCTGAAGGTAGCATTACATAAAGTGGTGACCTTTCTCACCCACCACAGTTGTTTGCAATGATGGACATCTAGAAGAAACCTTATAGCTGCTGTATGACTGTATACTGTATACAGACGGTCCTCATTATAAGGTAGTTTGCCCCTTCCCCACCCTTTGTCAATAAGTCCACAGTACTGTAATTTGGTAGAAAAAATGTTCAGCGAAGTTCCACTGGTACTTGCAAGGCTGATACGCCAGTTTCCTCCAATTTCCAATACCTCAGGGTTAAGGGACTAAATTGGGCAGCTGCCAGAGATCGAGCAGCATGGAGAGCCACCATTAGTTGACCAAGGCTGACGCGTGCAAGCATGCTGGAGCCTTAAAAACGAAAATGAAAATGAATTTGGAATGTAATGCCAACATGTAACATACCGTACATACACACATCATCCAATCCAGTGTTGTCTCATGAGAAGCGTAGGAGCCCGGGACTAGGCAAGTTGGTCCTGACATTTTAGATGAGAGTGACCAGCCCCACACATTCCTGAGTAGCATTACATGAGCAATAAATCCCAACCACTCCATGGATATAAACTGTCACAGGCTTAATCCGATTGGAGCGCCTTAATTACTCACTAAACCACCAGGCACCATAGTTTGGTTATATAGTTACCGCCCAGCATAGTAAATGGTTTCCTGGTGTACAGGAAACCATTTGGCTTGTCACTTAGTGTAGAGACACCCATAGGCAGAAGGAAGAGGAAAGAAGGAAAGAAAGACATAAGAGGAAGGAAAGAGGAAAGGAAAGGGCAGCCACATGAGCAGCACTACATTGAGTGAGTGGATGGTGAGTGCCCCCTCAAAAAAAAAAAAAAAAAAAAAAAAAAAAAAAAAAAAAGTAACAGCCACTCATATTATACTCTTCAAGTTGTAGAGGTCCAAGGCTGGGCCACCATATTCCAGTACAGCACACTGAAGAGCAGATGACCTACCAAATTCCCTTGGTGGCATTAAATAATCCTAAAACCTTGAGTTCCTTCTTTGGAATCAAACCTATGGTTGGCTGGCACTCCAACTGGGGTGCTTTAACCTATGTCGTCAGGACTTACTGAGATGGGGTGTGAAATAAAAGTCCTGAAATTTAAATAATCCTTATGATTTCATACCATTACCAGTGCATATAAATCTGAACAAAAATATTTCACTATCATCATCCTGGCCCTATTTCCCACTAACTGTTACAGCCATATTCTTGTTGGGTTAGGATACTTTCTGGAACCTCTCCCTAACCAATTTATTTCTGTATGGTACATTACTATTTTCTTTTAAGCAGTTTATGCATGCTAATGCAACATCTATCATTCAGAATGAAGGGCTAGGAAGCCTCCTAAAATATCGGCACTAGGGTAGGGATCCAGCAACATGAAACAAGTATTACAGTAGGAGAACTATCAACAAAGTATCTAGTGAAATGGTCCATTCATTCATTCAAGCTTTTAACTCCTACAGTCTCATGATTAGTATTTTTCGTTTATTCCTTCTATCTCCATTAGGTATATTTTAGTCAGTTTTGGAGAAGCTTTTTTCTAACATCAAGGATTAAATACAGCCTTCATTTACCCCTCGTAGTTTACCCCTTCACTACAAGAGGTATCATTAAAGCTAAATAAAATCACCTGGGGATACCAAGAATTAATAAATTACACACACCTAGACTGATGGGGCTTTTTACTCCATCCCAAAAGGCAACTATCACCACAAATAGCAAAAAATTACTGTGCAGTCAACACGAGTTCTGTCACCCAAGTTTTGATGAAACTAGATATGAGAAACATTTCTCCATGTTTTGGCATGTAATAATGAATGAACAAATCAAATAATGCTATGCTCCTCATAAGGTACTAATGTTGGCCATAGTGCAGCTGCTGTTTTCTCTGGACTGGGAATTACACCAAATGTCAAAATAAGCTAATTACCTCCCAACAGTAGTTCAAAAACAGTTGTAAGGAAATCACAGACATGTACTAGATTTGTCACAATGTGCAACTCCCACCTCAGACTCTACCTCTGTTTAACTGTAGCATGTATGATGATTTTTATGTAAATACCACAAGTTAAAACTGGTTACTTCTTCCTGATAACATATTCTTTATTTAATTTTTGCCAACACTATCTGGTTTCATTTTGCTCTGGAAAAAATCTCTTCTTTGCAAACAGTAATGAATGCTATATCTAACCCCTGGTTCAGACAGTCTCCTATAAGCTAATGAAATACAGTAACCTGGTAGTGGGAAGACAAAAAGAATACAGTACAGTGCTGGTATATACTGGAAATCACAGCATGTGGCTGAACTGAAGACATTAACAAATAATATAATGATGATGAATTATGATGATAAATATGAAAAATAAAGAGTTCAGAAAACAATGGTTCATAATATAATGCACAATAGTAACTTTTTTCTTTTTTTTTCTGACTGCACAGTATTGTATTAAATGTTAACAAATGTATACACATTACTGGAAGTTATCTTAATATCAGGAAATTCATGACAACAGTAGACTACAGGTATTGTTCTAGTAATTTATAAATATGGTAGCAGGAAATACTGTGGCAAAACTATTGGTAACCAACTACAATATTCTCCATGCAAAACTCATACTTGAAGGACCATATGTGCTATAAAATTAAAAAATAAATACAAAATAACTATATACCACTACAATCTAGTAGTAATGTATTTGTCATACTGGTTAATCATTTTACCAACACCATCTGTAAAACGAACAACGTACAGTATAGGTTCTAAAAATGCTCCCGAGACACACACAAACTTTACAAGAATCAGCTGCATATAAGGTCATTTATTCATGTTTATTTCTTAATAAAGTAAAAGTCCTTTCATTCAGTATCTGGTCTTACGGTACTTCCGGTCTTTCGGCGGTTTTCATAAATAATCCCATTACAAAAGTTCTCTGCTCTTCCGGCATGTATGCTGAACTGATCGGCCAATTTGGTGCTAGATCTAGCACTTTTCCCAATAATTTAGCACTTTTCATAATAATTTAGCACCAATAAATATTAGATTTTCTTCTATATCTGGCATGTTTTGAAGTCCAATTTAGCACAAAAGTTTGAACAGTTCTCCTATAGCTTGGCATATTTTTAAAAATTGAGCTTAGGGCTTTTGAAGAGTTTTTTCTGTTTGCCAACCCTGCACGTGTCATTGGCCACCATGACTCATGAGTGTCTGGCTTTGTGAGCGGGACCTTTAGAAAGTTTGGAAACTTTCTTGCACTATTTTATGGCCATCCTCTCATTCTCATGTTACGCTATGGCCTCTACTAATGGAAAGCCTACTGGTGTTGTGAAAAAATGCACCCATAAGGTGCTATCACCAAGAAGATTTAATTATTAAAATAATTGGAGGGAGGCATTCCTAGGAGGAGGATAATGGAAGATTTCGGTGTGAGCTCTTCCACTATATACGACCTTAAGAAAAAGAAGGCCGATTTAGTGCTTAGGGTAGACCAGAGGTGTCAAACTGGTGGCCTGCGGGCCACATGTGGCCCTCAAAGACAAAAAGATTGCCCCATGATGACTTAACCCCTAAAACGCGGCTGTGTACAGTCGATCCCCCCCCCGAGTGGCGGGGTTGTATCGCGGTCTGAGTACCTGTAGGAAAATATTCGCCAAAAATCAGAGATTAACCCTAGAACATTATACTTGGTATGGCAGATAGTACTTACATTCAGCTTTCTCCAGAGACAGGTGTTGAGCCTTCGTGGACTACCCAAGGACTTGTGGAGACTTGCAAAGTTGGGTAACCAAATCTTCACTTTCACACCTCCAGCAACCCGGTTTCCCCTCTACCACAGCCTCATTCTGTCACAGTAAACTTTATACTACAACGTAAAGGTAGTTAGGAATCCGTATTTGTACAATAAGCACTGAAAATAAGGCTAAAATCAACAGAGCGTATGGCCGACATGCACTGTGGCGGCGGTCTTCCCGTCACTCAACAAACATTTCCATTTTCACAGCTAAAAACATGTATACTACATTATTTTCAATCATATTACTTCCCAAAAGATCACCACGGCGCGCTTTTTATTCTGCCTTACGTCCGCCACTTTATTCTCGTTCCTGTCGGCCGCTTGCACTGACTGGGAAGAGCTAGAACTCGCCATACTCTCACTTTGAAAGCCTGCAGTAAACTGACGCTAAACAAAGGCAAACTGTGAGAAAAATAGCTAGTGTTACAACTGGGGAAACAAGCGTTTCCTAGTAGCATAAACTGCTTGTGAGAGGAGATCGCAGATTTACAGTTCTGAGCGCTCAGAGCGCTGCCATGTATCACAGCCAGGATGGCCGGGCTGTGGTGGGGGGGGGACGGGGCGAAAACGCAATATTTGGCAACAACTGAGGTCAGTAGTACAAAGGTAAAGTATGCTAGTTGTAGCTAGAGGGTGGTGGTACTGATAGACAATACCAGCTGGAGCCTGCTTGCCCGCGGTTATTCAAAATTTACTAAAATCGCAAACGCGACGACCCGCCGTCCTGCCCTTATGGCCAAGCGTCGCAAACACGACGATCCGCGTTTTAGGGGTTAAGAATAAACGAGAAATAACAAACAGAAAATTCCACAGAATTTGCCATCTGATCAAGTGAACAAATATTAACACACAGTTAGGAAATATTTAACGATAATCTGATTAAAATATCATTTGAATAGTTTACTGCTGAACATGTATGTCATGAGCCTTTTATTTAAATATTGTCAATAACTTGAAGCAGAAGCCAATACCACTGCAAGGGTTAGAAGGCGTATTGAACTTCTCCGAACGTTTGTATAGGCTGCAGCTTTCCCATATTATATACTAGTTTTGGTAGACCTGGCCCTCAAACAATCAACAGAACTGAAGTGCAGCCCTTGGAAGGACTGAGTTTGACATCACTGGCATAGACCAATAATACTTGCTAGACACTGTGATTGCATTGGGGTGACCGATCTTGACTGCTAGAAACTTTCTGGCAGGTTTTCCCGATCTTCCGGCAGTTTCTGCTCTTTTGGCACCTGCTTGGTCCCATACATGCCGCATGAGAGAACTTTTACTGTATAGTGACCAGATATATATATATATATATATATATATATATATATATATATACCTGTACTGTATATCATTCATTCATCATCTAATCCTGTGTTGCCCCAAAGAAGCATAGAAGTCTGGGGCTAAGCAAGTTGGTCCTGACATTTACGATGAGATTGGCCGGCCTCATTCATCCCTGAGTGACATTACGTAAGCAATAAACCCTAACCACTCCTTGGATGTAAACCTGCACCGGCTCAATCCAATTGGAGCACCTTAACCCCTAAAGTGCTAAAGTGCTAACAGGATCGATCGATCCTTTTTCAGGATTACATAAGATACCGAACGTGACTGATAGAGGGGCTTTTTGGAAAAAATGTGAACACTAGGCTCCACCCCGATTGATGTATATTGATGCCAACCAATGAGAACTAAGTCCTGAGTAGGGAGGAGAGAGGATCCGGGCCAATACCCATGGTGCGGGGGGGGGAATTCCCCACCGCCCTCTCGCCGCCTTCCTCTATCCCAATACCTTTGTTCCCTCTCCCACTCTCTCGCCTCGGACCACCACCTGCTCCCTCCCTCTCCCTCCCCCACCATCCTCCATCACGCTGCTGTGGTCCCCCCCCTCTTTCCCCCCCGTCTCCCTGGGGAGGGTTATATCCCACTACCCACCTTCCATATCCCTGTACTCCCTCTGAAGGGGGGCAGGGGGGGGAGGGGAGGAAAAGAGGAGGGGGTGATAGAAGTGGGTGAGGAAGGTCATGGGAGGGGAGGAATGGGGTGGGAGCACATAGGAAACGGGAGCTGCGTCGCCTGGAAGGCTAACTTTTTTCAACTTTGACAGGCTATAGCTCATGAGCCAGTTGGTCTAAAATGCTCTGGTTTGCTGCATAAGGTGTGTAAATTCAAGCTCTACACCTTGAGCATAACACTTTTTACTTCTGTAAGAGTAAAAAAATAGGCTCCATGTATAGATTTTCACAATCGAATTGTGTACCCCCGGGGTTAATTACCCACTAAACCACCAGGCACTATAATTTGGCTACCAGTATATGGTCACTACCCAGGGTAGTAAATGGTTTCCTGGTGTAAAGGAAACCATTTGGCTTGTCACAATGTAGAGTTACCCATAGGCAGAAGGAAGAGCAAAGAATGAAGGAAAGAAAGACAAAAGAGGAAGGAAGGAAAGAAGGAAGAGAGGAAAGGGCAGGCACCCGAGAGCAGCACTAGCTACATTGAGTGAGTGGATGATGAGTGCCCCCACCTATATATATATATATATATATATATATATATATGTGTGTGTGTGTGTAATTCACCGGGTCAGTCAGGATCACTTGATGGTCATGATTGTCAGCTTTTACCCTCCCGGAAGGGAGCTGAGAGCTCATATAGTCCGATCTAAGGGCAAGGCTGTGACCTTCACACATGCACACACCCGTCCCCTTGCTCAAGGGGGACAGTAACCACCCACTTCGTCAGTGAAACTTTTCGCAACCTGAGCGAGGCGCGAACTCCCGTCCACCAGTTGGCAAGCGAGAGCGTTACCACTGCACCAGCGAGCGGTGTGTGTGTGTGTGTGTGTGTGTAATTATTCACCAGGTCGGTCAGGATCACTTGATGGTCGTAATCGTCAGCTTTTACCCTCCCAGAAGGGAGCTGAGAGCTCATATAGTCCGATCTAAGGGCAAGGCTGTGACCTTCACACATGCACACACCCGTCCCCTTGCTCAAGGGGGACAGTAACCACCCACTTCGTCAGTGAAACTTTTCGCAACCTGAGCAAGGCGCGAACTCCCGTCCACCAGTTGGCAGGCGAGAGCGTTACCACTGCACCAGTGAGCGGTGTGTGTGTGTGTGTGTGTGTGTGTGTGTGTGTGTGTGTGTGTGTGTGTGTGTAATCTGACAATAACTAACTGATACCAAAAAATTTTTATTGCATGAATTTAAGATCATTTGTAAAAACCAATACCAAATGGATATGATGGTAATGTTCTTCCTAAATAATGATATTTATTTATTTATGGGTGGTTTGGACATGTGGAGAGAATGGAGAATGAAAGACTGACTAAGAGGGTGTATGTAGGTGAGGTGGAGGGAGAGAGAGGGAGGGGTACACCGAGGATGAGGTGGAGGGATGGAGTTGAGAGGTATATGGGGGGGGGGAGCTGGGGGGAGGGTAGTCAAATGGTGGGTGACAGAGCAACCTGGAGACGTTTTTGTCTGCGGTCAACCTTTGCGGGATTAAGGCGTCGGGCTATAGATAGATAGATAAATAAATAGTATGAGGACAAATTTCAACTCTCTCTCATACATTAAACCACTTCCTGTACAAATCTTACATACAAAGTGATTTATATACATAAAACCATTTTCTGTTGAAATCTATATACAGAGTGATTATAAAATTATGGACTGCAATGAACAAAGGACCCTTCTAGCACAGCAACAAGTGATTTTAATCTCTTGCATTCAACTGACTTTTTATTTCTCTACCAATTTTATTCAAATAAGCAAAGACCCCTAATCTAAGTTATGGGATGGTCATATCTAACCCTTCCAGTCTGGTAAGTCTACCTTAAGCTGAATAAAGCTGTCTGGAAATAGCATGAATAAAATGAAGAAGACATCCCCAGGCTCAGTGGGTTAACCCCTCAAATCAGGTCATATATTCAATAGACGTCCATCCTACCTTCACACAATGATATTAATCTTGGGAAGACCTTCTGTGGTGAATGAGCTGGAGACAGGTATATCTAAACCCCCACCCACCAGTTTTAGAAGTCTCTCCTAAACTGACAAAAGCTGTCTGGAGATAGCAAGAATATATTGTAATAAAAATCATGCCAATGGATGAAGACATCAGCCCAATGAAGGGTGACATTTAACTAGTTGTTCTTGCTGCTTCCATGTGACTTTATTTATCTTAAGGAAGGCCTACTATAGTGAAGGGGTCAGCGAAAAATATATCTAACCCTCCTGGTTCAATGAGTCTCTCCTAAAAGAATGAGCCAATATACAGCCAGGAACACAAGTTTCATTAACACCTAACCTTTTCTACTTCTCTCTCTTCGACTGATAAACATTTGTAGGCTGACAAGCTTCATACACCTCTCTGCCCACAGATGATTATCATGAATCAGGGAGGAAAAGGAAAGTACCTGTTATTAGGGTTGGGCTGAGAAACAATTTTGCCGATTACTGATTAATCGTTAGTCAATAATCAGCCGATACCGATTAATTGGCCGATTATTAAGAAATTTTATGTGATTAATCTTCATGAAATTACTGGTTGCACAAAGTTAAAGACATCACCCTAATGTTATTTTTGACTATATTTACTGCCCAACTGCCATCTCCTGTATAAAGAGTAAATAGTTTATCATCTGCCACTCTTCCATAGTTTAGTTTTGCTTTGTTGCAACATCTCGTTCTATGCATCCTGGTTGTGATTTGTTAGAATTTCCATTTTTCTTGTTCTTGTGGTGATCCCAGATGCTACTAGAAATGGTAGTTCAGAAAATGTATTGGTCCCTCAAGCCCTCTACTAACTTCTTAGTCTTGGATCTTAATATACTGTGGAGTGTGTTTGCTATAAATACCATTCTTGATTTTTACTTCCAATAAAAAACATATACCAGTATATTTTGAATGCATTTTCTTATTGCACAAAAATTTACCAGTTTGCAAAACATACACTTGCATGAAAACATGACACACCAACAACATAATGACACACCAAATCACCAACACTGCATCTATGATTTCTCTACCACACATGCATCAGTAAAAGTTCTGAAATGAAAAGTTTTCTTTCATTCTTTTTTGTTAATCTCTATGAAGAAATATAACAAGATGAATAACTTGGTTCTTTTACTTTCATTATCTGTCTAACGGTTCCGTAATATTGGAAATGGTAATAATAAACAGAAGGAACAAATAAAACTAATACAGATAATGTACAGTAACTAATATATAGTATTTATATAAGAATTTGCTTGAAATAAATGCTCTGGAGAGAGTATCAGAGTTTGTTAACATCACCATACTCACATACTGACATTAATACACAATGCAGGTTAGTATAAAAGACAAATAAGCTTCTTCAACTAATTGGCCCTGATTAATCAGTCAAAAGGCCAATTACCAATTAATCAGAAGAGTGGGCGATTACTGATTATCTGCCGATTACTTGGCCCAACCCTACCAGATATACCCTTAGTGTGAAGTCCAGCAGACAGCCAAGCAATTATTGTCTCTGACTGTACCCCCAGATGATTTTATTCAGCTTAGGAGAGATTTTTTGATTGGTGAAGTAGTAGCTGAACTTTTGTCCCCAGTGATATCAAGAATGAAATGCAGACATTGCAGGACTGAAGATATTCAGTATCCTAGTCATCAAACACAGTACGCTTGCCTTTGAAGCTGTTGATGGCAGCTGTTTGTTGTTGTTCCCTCTTCTTAGCCAACCAAGAAGGATGTAGCATTGACTCTGAGGATTTTTCTCCATCACCTGGAAGAAAAATACAGTATATGATCATCATCCCAACCTCTCTCCCCACCTACAAACAGGATAAAGTAAGGTTCATAAAGCAAGGAAAGAGAAACTCTAACATACAGAGGGAGAACTAATTAACAACATGCACAGAGAAACGAGTCACATTCATTCACAAATCATTTAAGCTCCTGGAAACTTGACCATTAACCTGCAGGCATGACCATTAACCCGCCCTGTCCCGACCAATTTTCCACCACTGACTCCCGTCAATCCTGGCCAATTTTGGAAAAAAAAATTTTTGGCTCAAACCTCCGCTTTTGGTGAGAAACATCGAAAGTTCATAGAGAAATCGCTCACCTGAGGTTTAAAATACTCGATACAGGTAGCAGTACTCCTTACCTTACTGGGTTTTCTATCAGGCTGGTTCCAAAGAAAATGGGTTCTATGGAAGGGTAACTATTCCACACCACTCATAAATGGTATTTATTTATTTATTTGGTACGAATTTATATGTAGTACGAGAGTATATTGGTTTTCAAACAGTAATACAGGCAATATAAGCATTGTTTCACTCACTAACACATCAACA
This sequence comes from Coenobita brevimanus, assembly GCF_032717465.1. NCBI lineage: Eukaryota > Metazoa > Arthropoda > Malacostraca > Decapoda > Coenobitidae > Coenobita > Coenobita brevimanus. The sequence goes on from NC_136991.1 coordinate 2,949,075, forward strand.
TACCTGACCTTTTTTGGCGACATTACCTGATCATCATTTCTGACTGTTTCTTCCTCTAATGCTACATACAGTTTGTCCTCCACACTGTCATCGATTGGGGAATCACTCTGGCCCTGAATGTCTCTGTTGGCCAGGTCACTGGTAACAGGTGAATTGCCAAGACAATGGCATGCAGGGGGGGGGGTTATGCAAGGTAAGGCACTGTCCCTGCCTGGCATCTTGTAGAGGAAGGTATCCCGTGTATACTTACCAAATCACGCGCGAAAATTGAAAATTGTGCAAATTATGAACCTTGCAATTGTGCAACGTACTGGTACGTCGACGGGTCTAGCTGTGACAAAACGTTGCGACGTACCCATACGTCAATGGGACGCCTCGGGTTAATAACTTACTTATGGTAGTGCAGTGAATTTAAGGAAGGAGCAAGGAGTCAGACTTGATGATGACTATTCTACTGGAACAGATTAGTTATAATGTGTCTTGTTATCAGTGCCAACCCAAACTGACCCACAATGGGCTTAAATTCACAGGATGGCTGAGGTTATTGCTCTCAACATAAGTGATGAGCAGCTGTCACTCTAGCCTTAAAAGTCTGAAATGAGTTGTCTTGCCTCCAAGCACCTACACTCCTATTGGGATACTAAAGGTTTTCTATCTATATACTGCCAGACACCTTAATCCCGTAAGGGGTGGCCACAAAAAAATCACCTTCATGTCGCCCTGTCCCCTGCAATTTTGCTGTTCTCCCCCCATCTCACACCCTCTCACAAATATCTCTCCACTCCTTCCCTCCATTTCATCCTTGGCCTCTCCCTCCCTCTTCCCCCCTCCACCTCACTCACATTCACTCTCCTCAGTAGTCTCTTGCCCTCCATCCTCTCCACATGGCCAAACCACCTCAGTGTATTTCGCCTGACCCTTTCTATCATGTCCACATCTACACCATAACACTCCTTTACTTCCTAATTTGTCCGTCTGTCTCTCCATGTAACTCCACATGCTCCTCTCAAATAACACTTCCACTGCTCTCACTCTAGACTTATGTCCTTCAAACAAGGTCCAAGCTTCACTTCAATACATCAGAGCTGGTATCACAATACTATCATGCAGCGAATTTTTTTTTCCATACTCATTTCCCTATTTCTTATCACTGCTTTTAAAGAACCAGCAACCTTTCTTCCATGTTGTAACCTCTGATGCACTTCATCCTCCAAACTTCCATCCTTATTCATCACACTACCCAAGTACTTAAATGCACTCACATTTTCCATTTCCTCATCATCCAAACTCACTGTGCATTCAGTGACTTCATTTCTCTCAAAGACCATAACCTTACTTTTCCCTACACTCACCTTTATTACTAAAAAAAAAAAAAAAAAAAAAAAAAAAAATCAAACATGGTAGGTAGTGGCAACCATCATCGACTCGATGCAGTGCGACCTACTTCTTCCTTTACCTTTATCATTCTTTTTCTGTGTCTGCCCTCTTCTTTTCCTATTTCTCCCATCTTTCCTGCCACTTTTTATTGCTCATCTTTCCTTTTCAGGTAGCATTACACTGAGTGACAAGCCTAATGGTGTCCTGTAAACCAGGAAACCACTTACAGTGCTGGGTGGTAACCATGTAACCAACCCATACATGTTCCCTATGGGTCAACAAGTAGGTTGGTGGAGGGATACTGTTCCTCCTTGTAAAACATTCGTTTCACTGTTTCATTTATAAAGGCTCCAACATGCTTGCATGTGTCAGTCTTGGTCACCTAATGACAGCTCTCCACGCTGCCTGATCTCTGGCAATCTCCCTATTCAGTCCCTTATCCCTGAGGTCACACTCTAAGACCTAGTCCCAGGTCTTTATCAGTCTGCCTCTCACAACCCTACCCCAAGAACTAACTCAATGACCAACGGACACCCCTATCAGGATTACAGCGTCTGATTAGAGATAGACAGACAGACAGACGAAGATGTCTTCCATATTACATATACAAAATGTACTTAAAATATTTTCCGCTTACCTCGTTGTGGTAGGGTACCCAGTGGAATACTGTTGGCATCACTGTGGATAGAAAGAAACAGCACTCAATAATCTCACCATTTGGAAAGGAAAATAATGTGAAAAAAATAAAATCCACTGAAAAAAATAAAATCCATATGCAAACAGCAAGACAGAAATTAAGGAAAACAAATAATATAAAGAAATAAAAGGGTTACTGTTAATGTCACTACCACTGTCAAGTAATCCAATGACTCATAAGGCAGCTTTGGTAGCAGTATACTGTATATCCTTGGCCCTTTTATCTTCAAGTCTTGTACCAACACTTGCTAACCAACAGCTTTAAGAACACTACACTCAAGTTCTCATTTAAAGATGTTTCCTTTTTAAGTGGCTGATGTACATTATCTTAAATTGAAGCTGACTGTGATTTATTAAAAAGTTGCTTTGAAGTCAGAAATTAGTGCAAGCATGTCTGAAAATGTTTCAAGTGGCAATTTTGCCTGTATGACTGCATTTTATCATCATTCGGACCTTTCCCACCCCAGGTCAGGGTGTGGAGTAGCATGTCCAGACAGCCTTAGTCTGCCCGATCCAATGGGCCACGCTTTCACTCATTCATCATTCAAGCCCCTGGAATCCTGGCTCTATCTGATATGCCAAAAACATTCACCACATTCTGTAACTTTACACAAACATATCCGATAGAGTCAAATTGAAATACAGACTGACTGTATTTCAAATTTCTGTAAAGCACAAACAAGCATGGACAACAGAACCAGTACAGTAAAACACACTCCCTTGCAAATTACCAGTTTAAAATTAAACCACAGTACTATACAGCAAGTCCTCCCTATATAATATGTTCCAAAATATCAAAAATTTTCAGTCAACAATTGATGTAAACTGAAGCACACTGGTTCTCAGATTTATAGGCATCAACAGAATTTTTACAGGTAAACTTTCTTCAAACTTGTTGCGCACTTATTTAAAAAAAAAAAAAAAAAAAAAAAAAAAAAAAAAGGGGGGGGGGGGGGGTACATATAACTAGAACCCAGGAAACCATTTACATGTACTCTAGACAAAAAAAAGTATCGGCACCCTGGGGTCGAATAAGATGTGAAATACTTCATCTCTGGTGAAATCGGTGGTGTTGGCATGCCAGTTTAATTCACAAAAATGGTTGATTTACCATGTAGTACAATGTTATTCTGACTAATCCAGCTATATATCTGTAAAATATATGATAACAACACAAATGAAGGATACAAAATGACATAACCGTGTCACTTCCCGTAAATCATTGTCAGTGTATCATAATGTCTCACACTGAAAGGGTGCCGATACTTTTTTTTATCGATGGTACTGTACTATAGTCTGTCTCAGGAAAAACGAATGTAGAATATCGTCTATTTTACTCCAAAGTCACTGTCAAAGGCCGAAGGCATCTGATTTAACGACCTGTGGGAATACAGGCTGGCCAGGGACAAGGCCTGAGGGCAAGAGGCACACACACACACACACACACACACACACACACACACACACACACACACACACACACACACACACACACACACACACAATCAATGAATGGGTATAAGTGACCCGCTATGCTCACAGGTCAATATGAACTGTGGTTCCTGTTTTTGGATGCAACTTTTTTTTTTCTTGTCTCCCTCCTCCCTCCCCCATCTACCCTCTCTCTCTCTCTCTCTCTCTTTCTCGTGTGTGTGTGTGTGTGTGTGTGTGTGTGTGTGTGTGTGTGTGTGTGTGTGTGTGTGTGTGTGTGTGTGTGTGCAATCATTATCATGACTAATGGTATGCTTTGTACTGGAAAGTAAAGATGAGGAGAAATATTGTGGAATCTATGGCGAATATTGTGGCAGAAGGGTGTAGACATGTATGAAGGTGAACGTTAATTGGCCCACAGGGAATTAATGACAGTTCCACATGCTGACGTCTCGAGGGGACTTCTTGTAGTTGTTCTCAATAAATATATTCCAATGTTTTATTTATTTTATAATACTTATATCACAGTTAAGTTATACTTTGCATTGACATTATTATTCACTACTACAGAACCTTGAGAGAGAGAGAGAGAGAGAAGGGGGAGGGGCTGGTCATTCCCAGGGGACAGGTGGTCACTCCTCACCTCTCTCTCTCTCTCTCTCTCTCTAGCATCACAAGAAATGCAGTGAGGAAAGTGACACCAGAAAACTGGCAAAAATGTATGGAGCATTCGAGAAAGCTAGAACAGGAATATATCAGAAATGACATTGTGCGCAATCACATGGTCGAAGAATTCGTCATTAACGTGGCGAATGATTCTACCAGTGAAGAAGAAGGTTTAGATGAGGGAGACATGAATATCGAGAGAGAGAGAGAGAGAGAGAGAGAGAGAGAGATTGTATTTTCAAGGGAAATTTTAGAGTATAATGAATATTTATTAAGGAAATGCTACTGTTGATCCTTCGATCAGTAAAACTATTGTAAATCAGTTTATGTTTTTCATAACATTTTTTTTTCATAAAGAATAGTAAAACAATAAAATAAAATAAAATAATTTTTCTTCATCTTTCATGGCTATTTCATTGGCTTACCCTAACCCTCCCCACATTCCAACCCGGGCCACTCCCATCCTCCATCCCTCCTCATATGGACCGATATCTGGGCACACCACCCCCCCTGAACTCAAAACATCATCCTTCCTGCCTTCCTATCCATCCCCATCCCCTCTCTTCACCTAGCTTTTTGCCCACATACACAACATTTGCACACACACACACACACACACACACACACACACACACACACACACACACACACACCTGAGCTGGGATCGGCAATCCCTTTCCCATTGTGACCTCTATTTCCTTACCCAAAATTCCTTCCCTATCCCTAAGGACTTCCCACTTCACCTGTCCCTTGTTTCTCTCCGTCTCTGTGCCGTGATTAGAAATCTGGACAGAATAGGGTTGAGACTGAATGGCTTGTTCTTTGTTACTTTGTTAAAACGATATATAAAAACAAACACGTTTTTTTAAATAACTGACGACCTACCAAAAAAATCTATCATTCTATCAGAATATATATATATATATATATATATATATATATATATATATATATATAACTTAGAACTATAAAACTTATATGTAAACTTCAGGAAACTGGCAAATGGGGACCCCCCTTAGAAAATTCCTTGGTGCGCCCCTGCTGGGCACTGATAGATAAATAGAGGCTGCACATTGTTTTATTACTTAAGCGTCGTGTGTGTGTGTGTGTGTGTGTGTGTGTGTGTGTGTGTGTGTGTGTGTATATGTTTTTTCATAGTGATAGCTGAGTAACCTATAGGGAAGAGGAGGGATCGGATTAACGGGATGGGGGGAGGGGGATTCCACCAGTGAAGAAGAAGGTTTAGATGAGGGAGACATGAATATCAAGTGATAGAGAGAGAGAGAGAGAGAGAAAGTGAGAGACAGAGAGAGAGAGAGAGAGAGAGAGAGAGAGAGAGAGAGATTGTATTTTCAATGTAAATTTTAGAAGATAATGAATATTTATAAAGGAAATGCTACTGTTGATCCTTCGATCAGTAATACTATTGTAAATCAGTTTATGTTTTTTCATAAAGAATAGTAATAAAACAATAAAATAAAATAAAATAATTTTTCTTCATCTTTCATGGCTTCCCAACCCCTCCCCACATTCCGACCCGGGCCACTGCCATCCTACATCCCTCCTCATATGAACCGATATCAGGACACTGGCAGATAAATAGAGGCTACACATTGTTTTATTATTTAAGCGTCGTGTGTGTGTGTGTGTGTGTGTGTGTGTGTGTGTGTGTGTGTGTGTGTGTGTGTGTGTGTAGAGGAAAGAAAACGGAAGAGGGAAGGAGGAAGGTCCAGAATCCCGAGGGGACCTCTTAATCCTTCACACGGTCACTCGTGTTCCGATTTTGGCAAAGGCTTTGTAAAATTCTCGCATTCATGTTTCCTGAGAAAGGGTATAGGCTGGGTGGTACCAATTTAACCAACAGGATGCCTTGTGATTCAGTGGGAATAAGATACTCCAAAAGAGTTAAAACTAAAGGCTTGGTCGGAGTTTTTGGCTTTTTCTCACGTAATGCAACTGACAGTCATGTAGCTGGTTACTCTTGCCATAAATGTCTCAAGTAAATAGACTAGCCTCCTGACCAGGCAATATAGGATTGGATGACAGACACCTATCAAGAGGATTTAATGTATTTGTAAAGCATTCATTTCCTTTACCTTGCAAAGCTCCTGCCAAATGGTTTCTGCCCTCGGCTGAAGTTTCCTCGACTGCCACCTCCTCGGCCGCCACCTCTTCCTCCTCTCCATGACTGCCCTCTGCCTCCTCTCCAGGACTGACCATTTCTCTCTCCTTTCCCATTCCCTCTTTCTCCTCTTCCCCACCACTCTCCTCTTCCTCTCCCTACCCCACCTGTTCCTTTACTATCCTTTTCTGTACCTCTATCCTCCTCTCCTTGTCCCTTTCCCCACTCTCCTTTTTCCATCTCTCCTCTTCCTTTCCCCATCCCTTCTCTTTCTCTATTATACTCTCCTGTACCTCTGTCTTCCACTCCTCGTCCCTTTCCCCACTCTCCTCTTCCTCTCCCCATCCCCTTTCCCCCTCTATCCCTCTTTTCCCATCCCCTTCCCCACTCTCCTCTTCCTCTCCCCATCCCCTCTTCCCCTCTATCCTTCTCTCCCCATCCCCTTCCCCATGCTCCTCTACCTTTACCTCTCCCCATTCCTCCTCTTCCTCTACCCCCCTCTTCTCTTCCTCTACCTCTTCCCCCTACTTCCCTTTCCCATCTCTTTACTCCTCTTTGTTGCCCTCCACTATTACTACTACTGCTTTTTTTATCTTTTTTCCATCCACTTTCACCTTTGTCTCTGAACTGATTCCTTCGAAAATATCTACTGGTATCAACATCTTCATCACTTCCATTACCTTCATCTTCAATTTCATTATCACCACCATCATCATCATCACCACCTATGAAGAAACTACTTTTCTTCTCTTTCTTCACCAAATTTTCCTTCCCTTTCTTATTGCTGGCAAAGAAATCCTCATCATCATCAGAATCTTCCAACTGAGAACTTTTTTTAGGTATGTCCTCAATGGTTCCATTAATAGTCTCCATGAGGTTCAGCTGTTTCACCACTGTACTTCCTTGGACCTTATTGGTGACAGGAGTTGATTTATTTCTTTTATTCTGTTTCGTCACGGAAATTTCATGGACTTTAGCAGCACGAGGAGCAGATTTGTCTCTTTGATCAGGGTACTTTTCAACATAATTACCACTGCTGTGTCCTTCATCACTGTCATCATCATCCGTATCAGCTCTTTTGGCAGTCTTTCTTGCACTGAATTTAATTCCCTCCAAGTTTAGAGACCCATCAGTATCACTATCACTACCTAGTGAGTTGTTATCACTTTCATCTTCTGACACGCCATCATCAATTACAGGTATTTTGCTATCATTCTTTCCTTTATCTGAATGACCATTAATGTGACTACCTCTACTAGTCTCTGAATGTGCACCTGTTCTTTCAACTTTTCTTTTACCACTACCTTTACTACTGTTGTTCATTTTCATATCTTTCATTCCAGCTTTCATATTTCCATTAACTATTCCTTTATCATTATTCATATTATCTGCTAATTTTTTTCCAGCTTTCACACTTCCATTAATCACTCCTTTAACATTCTTCCTAATGTCCTCTGCTTCTTTCTTTCCTTTCTTTTTCTCTCCTCTTCCAGAACTATCCTTCAACCCCATCTCCTCTCCCTCCTCCTCCTCCTCATATTCATCATCATCAAAGTCATCATCATCATCATCAAAATCATCATCATCATCATCATCAAAATCATCATCATCCATTTCTATTCCATTCTTCATACTCTGATCAACCTTTGCTTGCTTTACTCCCTTTGTTGTCTCATTTTTCAAGTCCTGCTCACTTTTTCTTTTTCTACTCTTGCTGCTTTGCTTTTTGGATGGCACCTGTAGCATGTCAGCGTCAATATCAATGTCAGTGAGTTCCTGCAGAAGTTTAAGGCTTTTCTGCTCTTTTTCTAGATAGGCTTCCAGCTTTCCAAGTTTCTCAAGCCGCTGCAACTTCTTCTGCCTGTGTCTGATTCCCAGAGCCTGTGGAAAGAAGCCTGACTGTAATCATCATCACCACCATCATTATCATGAACTTAATTACTACCGGTATGTAAAAGACGGGGTAAGGTAGGATCCAGAAACCTGGAAGCAGAGCTCAAATGTAGAACTACCATGCACTTGTAAGGAAATGGATTACACAATCATTCATCATCATCATCATCTTAGCAATCTCACCTAAGAGATTGTTTTAGACAAGAACCACCAAGTGAAGAAAAAGCACAAAAGTACAAGAATTATCAAAAAGCATGTCCCCAGTAAAATGGGCCAAATAACCCTTACTTCCACCTTAAATACAGGGTGACATAAAACTTAGGAAGACAGACATTGAAAGGTTAAAAAGGATGTCAAGCGAAATGGGGCCCCATATTTATTCACACACCAATTAAGTCTTCAAAGCCTCGCTCCTCCTCAAAGGCAAAACCATCTGCAGCTATTTTGGGGTTACATGAGTTGCCTTGAAGTGATGCTGCATGGGTGTGTTTGTTTGTAACAAGGAAAACATTCAATACATATTCACCTAGGATTATTTACACCTGAAGATTGCAAATCCCAGTCCCTATTTCAACTCTTGGTGGAAACAGGCTAGGATGTATAAGATAATATACAAAGGTGCCATGAATGGCCTGGAAATTGCACCTGGGACTTCTCAATTGTTGGCAGTGTGCCTCCAGTTACAACTCAAGTATTCTGCAAATAACCATTCCAATTTCTTTCTTTACTTCAGAGTAGTTTCTGAATACAACATAGCCACAATTAAGTGAAACAGAGGGAAATATAAAATAAAGTTATACATTTAAAAGAATCCCAACAACATGGATAGGGTTATGCACAGTTTGGGACAAAGCTTTGTTCAACATTTCACCTCTTCTACTAATACTTCTCACTTTCCTCTGCTGCTAATATTCCTACTGAGGGAGGCTACCTATGTTTTTCTGCTTATATAAGGTTCTTTTGATATCTATCTATCTATCTATTGCCAGACGCCTCAGTCCCGTTTGGGGTGGCCACAAACAAATCGCCTCCAAGTCGCCCTGTCCCCTGCCATTTCACTCCCCTGCTCCCAACTCACACCCCCCTCTCTCATATACCTCTCCACCCCATCCCTCCATCTCATCCTCGGCCTCCCCCTCCCTCTTTCCCCCTCCACCTCACTCACATACACTCTCTTCGTCAGTCTTTCACCCTCCATCCTCTCCTAAAGTGTGAGGCAGACACAGTGCAACAGTGGAATAGCTAACATAACGCAAACAGATACCCACCTTAATCATGTTAGGGACTTCCTCTGCCCAGTTGCTGTACTCCTCGCGAAAACTGGTGATGGCTGTATTGATGCTTTTGTGCTGGGCGAGACGACACAACGCTCGTTCCTCTATCTTGACGTTCGGCTGCAAATGAAGAGGTTTTACACTCAATTCACCTGAAGTTAAAACTGTCATCTCATCATCTTGAATGCTGTGCTGTAACAAGACATTAACAGCATGTCATGAAAATGCTTTATGCAAAGGATGTAAAGTAGTAGTACTGTCTTATTCTGCCAATGAGCCAGAACAAATTAAGCTGCAAAATGACCAAAGTCTCTGCCAAGTTATAATGGACAAACTACTACAGCTATTAAGCCCAAAGTAGGTTGCAGAAAAATTGTCTACTGAAACTTCCACTTTCCCCAAATTCAAAGCAACAATTTTATGGAAAATTTTGTTAGGTTTCAGAATTCATTTCTTACTTATAATAAGAACTACCTTTGTCCATCCTTTATGCAAGTCTTTTCTATCCCATGGAGCATACTGGCCCACAGCTATTCAACTATATCCTAACATTTAAGGCAAGGGTGGCACTGTGTGTGCAATAAACCACAACCATTCCTTGGATTCAAACCATTATAGATCCTATGCAGCTAAAGCACCTCCACCCACTAGATCTGCAGGCATTATTTGGTTATGTTGCTTACCAACCAATGATGTAAATGGTTTTCTGAGTTACAGGAAACCATCTGACCTATCATTCAATACAGAGTCACCTGAAGGCAGCAATTCAAGTGCAGATAGTGGATGCCCTCATTTACCTTACAGACAGATATTACCGGTACACTTACATCACTGAAGACTGTAGAAAGAGTCTTCTTCTGCAGTAGGGCAAACTTCATTATTACGTCAGGATGCAACTTCTGTGGGAGGAAGGGTGGTGTTAACTGGGTTTTTCAAAAAGAAAGAAAAAAATCAGTATACAGCATTTAAGTCCTTATCATGTCACCTTTTCTGAGATTCTTTTTATTACTAAGTTTAGATAAAATTACAAAAAATTACTTGTTAATGTTTCAATACTAACAGTATTAAGCTGATTTTCCAGTTTTACTCAGTTTACAGAAACAATTACGGGGTTCTTTGAAAAAGTGCACGGATTTGAAACGTCTTTTCTCTGTTTTCTAACCTAAACCATACTCTTTTTCAGGTTTTGGTGATTATGCTATTCAACGTGTCAAGTAGAAGCTTCCAGCATAAATGGTTTTCACAACAGAGTAGTAAGTCAAAATCATCCAATTCTGGTATGAGACCTAGCCATATGTCACAGTCTGATGTCAGTTCTGCCATGAATTTAAGGGCCATACACGAGATGCACCTATGGACATCATACTTAAGATTGTCCACCACTCTGAAAGCATGGGTACTGCCCACAGCACACACAAGGGAAACAGTGGATGTCCAATATCAACACCAACACTGATGCCATGCATGACTCAAACCATCAAAGTCTGAAGAATTTCCACTGCCGCTGTTTCCGAGAACTGGACGATTTTGAGTTTCTGCTTTGTTGTTAAAACCATTTTAGCCAACGACTTCTACTATGTTCAATAGCATAATCACATCACCAAAATCTGAAAAGAAAATGGATGTAGGTTAGAAAACAAAGAAATAATGGATGGTTTTAAATCCTTCCACTTTCTTAAGACTCCATGTATATGGAAAAAGTTGATATTTTATTTTAGAACACATTTTGATTGTATGCTAAAATTGATTCACTGTACTTTTACCAGTCAATACAGGTCAGGGGTTAGTTAAACAAAAACTTGGTGTAACAGTCTATTTCATAACTAAGATATGTTTCTGCAGTGGGAAAAATTACATTTTGACCTTTTTTCCCCATCTAACGATGAGGTGAGGTAGTCGTTGTTGAGCAACCCCAGTCTGTCTGGCCAAGCAGACTCATCACTTGCAGTCTTGCAGGCAAGCAACTGCCCCTGGAGGGCCATCCCATGCAGTGATCCAATGCCCCCTTGCAGAAGGCAAGTACCTCACTGATGCAAGGCACAGGGAAGAGTGTGGAGAGTTCATTTTTGGGTGGATGCCACATTTGTTTCACTGCACCCAATTAACAACATAGTAGGTTTCACATCACCCCATTATTTTGTTATATGGTTACTGCCCAGTGTTGTAAATAGTTTCCTGGGTTATAAGAAGTCATTAGGCTTAAACTTGTCACTCAGTGTAGAGCCACCTGAAGAGGAATGATGAGTAACAAAGTGACAGGAAGGATGGAAGAAAGAGGAAGAAAGAACACACACACACACACAAAATAATGATGAAGGAAGCAGGCAGCATTACATCATGTGAGTAGATGACAGTCACCATCACCTCCCACCAGGCAGGGAAAAACGCAACTGTGGGAGAACTAATCAACAGCATGCCATGTGCAACACGTCACACCCTCATTGCTCACCATTCAAGCCCCATAGCCTACTCCTGACTCCACCTCACTCATGACCATCCCACATTATTATTATTATTATTACCAGACAGAGCCAGGATTCTGGGGGCTTGAATGATGAGTGAATAGAAGTGTGGTCCATTGGATTGGGCAAACTTAGGCTGTCTGGACATGCTACTCCTCACCCTACCCTAGGGTGGAAAAGGAGGTCAGGATGATGATGATGATGATGATGATATTTTCATTATTATTAATATTATTATAATTTTTTTAGGTGCAGTTCACAGCACAATATCAGTCATTACAAAAACAGAAATTTCCAGTTATATTACCTTCATAAACAATATTTCTTGACCCATCCTCTCTGCCTTCCGTGCTAATTTTGCCTTCAGTTTCTCACTGTTAGTCCTGTTCTCTCGTATCTTCCTAATCATGCGCACCAGCCTCTTGATCATATGGTCCTTGGCCTGTCTTGCCATTGGGCGCTTGTGTACCATCTGTAATATAAAAAATTGCATTTATCTTATCATTATTATCCTACACTATTTTCCCATATTAGGATGGGGTGGGGTAGAATCAAGAAAACAAACAAGTGAAAGTAAAAAAGACAGAGAAGACTACAAAGAATAAATTTTATCATTCTATCTATTACCAGACGCCTCAATCCCATACGGGGTGGCCACAAACAAATTGCCTCCATGTTGTCCCATCCAATGCCACTTCACTTCCCCTCTCCCAGCTCACACACATCCCTCTCTCATATACCTCTCCCCTCCATCCCTCCATCTCATCCTCAGCCTCCCCCTCCCTCCTCCTTACTCGTACACACTCTCCTCATTAGTCTCTCACTCTCCATCTCCTCTACATGGCCAGCTAATAAATTTTACTGACTCATCAGCAGTGCAGAGATCCAAGGCTTGGATACTGAGTTCAAAGATTTAGGTTAATCCACAGCTTCAGATTATCTCAGTAGAGGCTGTGACTCTGACTGCAATATACCTTAACAAACCAATTAAAACTGAACTTCCCATGATTTTTTTCCCTGGTGCTCATTAATTATTAGAACCACAGTGCTGTACAGTATATAAAAATATGCTGTACCAAGGGATTATTAACTCTGCAACTGATATAATTATATATACCGTATATAATGAAAGGCGAGTTATTCTGCAGTGAGATACAGTTCATCAAAATAATGTAGCAACCTTTGAGTTTTTCCATCGTCATGCGGCTATACCTGAGGCGAATCTAGAGAATAATGCAGCATAGTGTACTGCTTCCATGAGGACAAGCACAGTTCATGACATGCAACACAGTCTGAAGCACATGCATGCTAGGCCGTGGGCCTTCCCCAATGACAATGAATAAGACGAGAATGCTGGAGTAGCAGCGCTCCGTAAGGCAGGTGGAGGCGGATTTTGGCTTTTCAAGCTTTTAAGGGTAGGTTTTGTAGTGGTCTGGATAGTTAATGCCATGGGGGACTCTAGGGAGTGGGTAAAGCCCCATTCCCCATTATGTACCCATTTTTACTTGTGGTTTTTTTATGTGTTTTGATCAATTCTTTATGCTCATTTTTTCAGAAATGCCTTACAGCAAGACCTCGATATAATGGACTTCAATCGACTGGAATTCGCTTTTATCAAAATCGAGGTGCTACTGGACTAACTTCCTATATATTGGAAAAAATCTGATAAAGCCAGAAGCAGTCTGGACTACTTGACCACTTCAGCTACGTTCACCTCAATAAGGTACCGTAAATAAAAGACACGTCTATCAATGTACAGTACAGTATTATTATATTATACCATTTGATTATTGTAGTGAAGATATAATACAGTACAGTATTATTACAGTATACTGTATATATTATACCATTTGATTATTGTAGTGAAGATATAATACAGTACAGTACAGCAGTGGTAGTGAAAAGTTTAAAAGCCATTGGTGCGATCCGGACTAATGTCTGATATATTGGAAAAAGTCCAAGTTAGCAGGGGGAAGTCCAGATGTCGCTTTTATCGGAATTTCTCTCTCTCTCTTTTTTTTTTTTGAATGGCTTGGGCCCCAATTAGTCCAGTACAGTGAGGTCTTACTGTATTTTGCTGTGGAGTGGGGGCAGGGAGGGAAGTGTAAAATTAGGCATTTCCAATAAAAATTACCATACCTTAAGAAACATTCAAATCCAAGAGAACTCGAGAAAAAATGGAAGTCAAAACAAATATAAACAGATGAGTCAATGGGAAAAAACATTTCCAAAACATTTAACCAGAAATTTTGGCCAAAACTGTTCAAAATACTGTATATTTTAAAAAAAAAGAAAAAAGAAAAAAAAGAAAAGAAAAAGAGGTAGGTCAACATAATCTAACAAAAAACCTACTCTAGACCTAGGGCCTATCTTGGGCATTCTTTGGTCTTAGCCATCTTGGAAACCGTTCAAATTAATCCTTGAGCACTGTGTTGTGCTGCCCAATTCAAACCTGACCACTGAACAATATGACTGAAACTCATTTTACTTTTCATCTGTGATGAAATTACATGCATTATACACATATGAAAAGTTTCTCAGACATTATTAACCCCTAAACCGAGGGCTTGTTTTGCTTTGACTTGCGTGTCCCGCAGGCATATTCGCACTCCGACAGACTCTCTAAAAATATTTGCCAAAAATCAGTTATTAGTCCTAGAATATTAAAATTATATATGCATATGGCACATACCTTCAGCTTTCTCCTGGGATGTTTGTTGAGCCTTCGTCGAGTACCGTAGGACTTGTGGAGACCTCTGAAGTTGGGGTAACGAAGTCTCCACTTTACACTTCCCGACAACCCGTAATATGATTACCACAGCCTGATATTATCACTAGAAACACTATTCTATGATTCTCAAATAGCTTGGAATCCATACTCCAAAAAAAAAAACACTGTGAAAGCAATGAAAATTACCAACACGTATGACCTTCCCACTTGTGATCGTTCGCCGCTGGTGTTATGTCATTTCTATCTATCTATCTATTCCCAGACACCATAATCCCTTAAGGGGTGGCCATTTGACTTTGAGTTATTTGTTTTAAGGGGAGGGGTATTATTCATAAAAACACTCACAATTTATATTTCTATTACTATATAACACTTATATATATCTACAGTCTTTATCCATAAGTTTCCTTCAGTAATAGTAGTTTATTGTCACTGTAGGCATTCAATTTATCTTTCAGTAAAATACGTAGCATTCACTTTCTCGTCCTGTATACTGTACTAGCATTGAGAGTGAATCTGTCACTTTGACTTTCATAACTCATAGTATTCATACATGCTAGAGTGAAACTTTCACTTTCATTACTCCTAGTATATATACTCGTATTCTTATATTACTACTCATTTACATTTCTATTTACATTCTCTATTTTATTTACATTATTTACATTTCTATTCCATCCCTACGTGTCAAGTGGGGTTGGTGGAGGATTAGTGCCCCTCCCTGTAAAACAATTAACTCTAAGCCCTTGGCCACCCCATGTGGGATACATGGCATCTGGCAATGAATGAATGAATGAAAAAAACATTTCTATTTTATTTACACTGTTATGCACTGTCACTTGCAGTAACTTATATAACTATTTTCCACTGTTCACTTATATTTACATTCATTGCTTTCACATGCTGTTTACACATTATTTACATTTCCACTTGCACTGTTTTACTCACCAGAAAGATCGTAGTCACTGTCTATCATTTTCATTGACAAATTAGCCAGTTTAAGTTCCACAGCAGTCACTTAGCCCTTTACCCCTTTCCACACGAGGTTTAGTAGGGGGTAGAGGTCACAGGGCCCTTTGCATGGGGCTAAAAAGCAGCGGAATTGGACAGGCGAGAATCCAACGTGCTTTCACCTTGAAAGACGACAGTAAACTGAATACAATGTGGTGGCCTGCCTAGGGGGAGTGCAATGCTGCCAATGTCAGCGTGTGACAGCTGCTATTAAATACGCTATGAAATGATTGGTAGGAAATTTAGACAATACATAATAAATTAGGTAGTTTCAGGTGAATGTAAATATCACTTAGGCTTCTCCCTTCCTTTCTTATATATATTTTTATTATGAGAATAGATTATACGGCATATTTCAAGGGAAAATAAACAGCGAAAATTAGCGAACGAGTGCACGTGAGGTGGTCAGGTGATAATTAGCCAATTCGAGGTGTATGGCACTATCACTTACCTTATTTCTTTTTTGTATATATTATTTGGTATAAGAATAGGGCATAGGGCTTATTTCAATGGATGAAATCAGTGGAAAATTCCAGGGAAGATTTACTTAGCGTAGCACGGCCGGGCAGGCGAGAGGAGAGGGTAATGGAGGGGAGGTAGGGAGGGGAGTCAAGAACGGGGAGAAATGGCTAAATTGTCAACAATGGATGGGAGTACAGATGAGATTACGAGTGCTGACTAGTGTTGGACATTGGCAGTACTGATAGATGATACAAGCCACCACTTGAAAGCCCAGGCGAATTCAAAATAACACAGAATCACAAAATTGACGCCCCGCGGTTAAGGGGTTAAGCATGGCACTGATTGTGTATCCTAAATTCCCAAGATTCCACAGCTGTAAGAAAGTAAAGTATGGTAAGTATAGTATTATTCTCATTTTAGCCCATATTCGACTGGGTTATTTGGGAGGTTATACAATTAATCTTATTGTGTAAACATCTTTTCTTCTATGGCATTTCTGTTGGAAATCAATAATAATGGATATAGCACTGTTTAATTAACTAGCTGATAAGCAGGAGGAGTCACATGATTTACTCAAGCTAACCACTGACTGAACTGCTGCCTGGCAACTTGGATCCACCATGGCTTCTGTGAATAGCAGGTGCTTTCCCATTCCTGCTTATTTTTGCCAAGAATGAGACCAATAACTAAGGTAATGTTGGAATATGTTTTCATTAGGACTGAATTGCTTGTGGTCTAGGTTAGGGTAAGTGGGGTCAGGGAAGTGCAACAAATTACTGAAATGGCACTGAGTCAGTAGAGAATCAGCACTTTTAATTGGAAAATATTGAGTTTTTATCACCATATTAATTCATCCACACCTAATTATCTGAAATCCTGTTAAAAAAAAAAAAAAAAAAAAAAAAAAAAAAAAAAAGTGCTTAATTTAACTATTACTAAAAAATCAGGATTCAGAGCAAAAATGTGCTAGTTAGCATGTGTTTTCCTTTTTGATCGCCAACACACCTTGACCGACTTCTGTTTTCCCTAAATATTTATTATTATTTTTTTCTAATAACAGAACAGAGGAAGGAAAAACAAATGAATAAAAAAAAAAAAAAAAAATCCATACACCAGGATACTGGCATCCTCCATTCATAAAAAACCTGAAAGAGTTAGACTTGAGCAGCTCTGGGGAAGTAAGTTCGAGAGATGCAGTTCAGGGAATAAAAGAATTCGACAGGCAAAAGTTTTGCAGTAAGGCTGTGTGATGGCGAATTGTCCCAAAACCTGGTGGATGAGCTTGGGAGAGTGTGTAAGAAACGGAATCCAACGGTGAATGTAGGGAAGAGTAATGTTATGGTCTTCGAGAGAAATGGGGTCAGTGAATGTACAGTGAGGTTGGCTGAGGAGGAAATGGAAAATGTGAGTGCATTTAAGTACTTGGGTAGTGTGATGAGTAAGGATGGAAGTTTAGAGGGTGAAGTGCTAAAAGGGGTACAACAAGAAAGGTTGTTGGTTCCTTAAAAGAAGTGATAAAGAACAGGGAAGTGAGCATGGAAGTGAAAAAGTTACTGCATGACAGTATTGTGATACTAACTCTAATGTAAGGAAGTGAACCTTGGACCTTGTTGGAGGGACACAAGTCAAGAGTGAGAGCAGTGGAAATGAGTTATTTGAAAGGAGCAGGTGGAGTCACATGGACAGACAAACTGACAGATGAGGAAGTGACGGAGCATTGTGGTGTTGATGTGGATGTGATAGGAAGCATTAGGAGAAACACACTGAGGTGGTTTGGCCATGTAGAGAGGATGGAAAGTGAGAGACTGACAAGGAGAGTGTGAGTAAGGTGGAGGAGGGAGAGGGAGAGACCAAGGATGAGATGGAAGGATGGAGTTGGGAGGTACAGTACATGAGAGAGGGGGATGTGAGCTGGGAGGAGGGCAATGGGATGGTGGGGGGGGGCAGGGCAACATGGAGGGGTAAATTTTTAGAAGTAACCAACATTTTCTTTTATTATTATTTTTATGGTTTCCAATGCAAAATACCGTGTTTTAATTAGTTTTGACCTTCATTTTGGGGGGAAAATCCCCCTTTTGTAATTTTGAGTAAGATTTCCAAAAGTGGGTTTATCCCCCCAAATCAAGATCAAAATTAATTGAAAACACACTATTCTGCACTAACCCACACTAACCTAACCTAACCTAACCTAACCTAGGGCCTGACAGACCTAGTGCACATTCCTGCACCAGCCAATATGGCGCGACATTCATCCGCTACTGAGAGATAGCCTAACCTAAGCCACTATATGACGACCCCTACAAAATTAGCTCCCCCACCTCAAACTAGCCTTAAAAGGTAAGTCTTGGTTAGAATAGTTCATGGACGTAATATAATGAAAATCGGTAACGTTGGTTACTTCTAAAGTTATACCCATGGAGGCAATTTGTGGCCACCCCTTAAATGGGATTAAGGCATCTGGCAATAAATAGATAGACAGATAGTATGTTAAGGCTAAACTGAAGCCTCTACTAACTGAAAATAAATTATATACAACAGACGTGAAGACCTCACATGGTAAAACAGTCACAGGCATATCACTTTACAAATGCAGCAGAAACTTACAAAATTGTTAAGGATGACTTTCGTCAAAGGGGAGGGACTTGATTCACCCATCCTGATGGAGAATGGCTTAGGGGAAGTTAGGGTTGACCGTAGAGTTCTGTAGGGGAAATAAAGATGATGGTCCCTCTCTTGTTCCTAGTTGCTCCAGTCCTCAACAATCAACTTCGTCAGCTTTCTTGCGGCAACTCAAGGCTTTCCCGACTTTTGTGCTTTAACTATCGTGTGAAGTGTTAGTC
Organism: Coenobita brevimanus; assembly: GCF_032717465.1. Classification (NCBI taxonomy): domain Eukaryota; kingdom Metazoa; phylum Arthropoda; class Malacostraca; order Decapoda; family Coenobitidae; genus Coenobita; species Coenobita brevimanus. The sequence goes on from NC_136991.1 coordinate 2,968,040, forward strand.
GCTATATTACAATTCGGGCGGAGCGACCAAAACCACTACCACACGTGCCGTCTTGACAGCACGTGGGTCGCCTTCTCATAATCTTACTTTCACACTGCCCATGTAGGCGATACTCAACATCGCCCATTTGGACAATAATCGGAGCTGACGCCATGGCGGCTCTTCCATGCACCATTTTACCATTCCTAACTTTGAGCTATCACGCACTCCGGATGCCAATCTGCATTTCCGGATTGACTGATTAAAATATTTATTGTTGTAAAGGTATACCGAGTACATATACAACAAAAGAAAGTGGTGGGGTTTAGCCACACACCTTTAGACTTACAGTTCAATTATTCATTTCCTATTTTAATATTGCTTTCCCTGTACTATTTTTATTCAGCATAGGGAGACTTCAAGCTGGAGATGTGAGATAACATTATTCCCTTCGCTGGTGTGCTCCTAAGCTGAATAAAATAATCTGGGGAAAACTAAATTAAACAATACGTCCCCAACGTGACACTGAAGCTGGAGCCAGTCCTCCCCCCCCCCCCACACACACACACGCACATCCCCTCCCACAGGTAGAGAGTGCCCTCCTACCCCCTGGAAAAGGAATCCCAGTCTTGGTGACATAAACTTGTTGTCCCGACTGTCACCGCTAGACCCACTTTGAGCACAAATCACATTACATTATCGCCAGATTAAGAGGGAGAAAGAGCCAGACATCGGGCCTCCACTTTTCCAGAGCCAGGGTCGTAGCCTATCTCCCCATTAGCCTTATTACCATTAATTCATCACACTACAACACCCATACAGATGTAGAGTTAGACTCCGACCCCCTTCCTTTTCCAGAGAATACCCTGGCAACGAGTGTGTCATATCGGGGACATCTCCCTCCAGATTTCCCCTCCCCAGTTCCCCTTCACCCCGACTGACCTTTTCCTACAGATAGATCTCACGATCTCGGATGTAAAGCTGTGTATAAAGGCTAGTGATATAATTAATCTTTTGCCTTGCCATCTGGAATTTCAGTGTTTACCTTGTAGGCCTACTCTTAAGGTGTATCGAGTCCTGCTTTGGTGTTCATGTTTAGAAGAACCCCACTGGACTTCGAAAATCTTTGTATAACAAAAATGTTAAAGATGAAAGAAGAAGTAGGCAGCACTACATCAAGTGAGGGGATAATTGTTGCCAAAAAGTTTGTTTAGTTTGATTAACAAACTAATGATAACCTGTAATGAAAGCATTGCTATTGTGTACCTGGTACACAAATCCATCAACTTTGCTAATACCAGTGCACACACAAAGTCACTTCTTCCCCCACATGACACCGCAACAGAAATACAATCAATTAAAATACGCACTGGTAACAAATCACACATAACAATCGCTAACACATACATTCCCCCCCAGTCGTCCCCCACAATTACTCTCCACAGATACACCACATCACTAACATACCCAACATCATCCTTGGTGGTGATTTCAACGCCAAGTCGTCGGCCTGGCATGTCAACAACCCTGACACAGACAGAGGGCTGGTACTACAATCCCAGACAGATCATCTTTTCATACTGAACAATCTAGACCAACATACCCATATCCCACACCAAGCCCTCTTCCTCCCATCATCTCCAGACATCACCTTCTGCTCCCCAAACCTCGCCCCCACTACATCATGGAGAGTGGTCAAAACCCTAGGTTCCGATCACCTCCCAGTCATCATCACTACCAAAACCAGAATCATCCCAGCTGGCCACAAACACACATACACTAATTATAAGAGAGCCAACTGGGAGGCCTTTGTAAATGAAACAGAACAACATTTCGAAACACTAAACAGTACATCCATCACAAATATCAACACCGCTGTGCACACCTTCAGTACAATTATACAAAACGCAGACAAAAGACACATCCCTAGAGGCAACAGAAAGAGACACAACCCCAGCTTGACACCAGAAATTCAAGGCCTCATCAGACAACGGGACATACTGCGACACTCCCCAACACGCCATACACAAGACACCGTACAAAAAATACAAGAACTCAGCACTCAAATAAACAATAAAATATCAGAACAGCAAACACTAAACGAAAAATTACCTCCAAACACTTGACCACAAAACAAACAGCAAACTCTACAAAACACTAAACAGCATCACACTTTCCAACAGCAACACCACACAATCACACGCTGCCATCACAACAACAGACACAATATCCTCAAACAAACAACAAGCAAACACTCTCATCAATCACTTTTCACAAGTCAGCCATCTAAACCCCCATCCCGAAGACCGACGTATCATCCGACGAAAGAGACAGTTCCCCACAGATCCAGACTACGCACCTTTCAGACGAAGCACATCATTAACAACCTTAAGCACTCATCTGCCTGTGGACCAGACAACATAAGCAACATTCACCTCAAACACCTAGGACCACAAGGCATACAAGCACTCACCAACTTATCAAACTACAGCTACTCACACAACATAATACCCAACATCTGGAAGCATGGCAATATCATCACTATCCCTAAACCCAACAAAGACCCCACGTTACCCTCCTCACATTGCCCCATCGCACTCCTCTGCACCCCCTCTAAAGTCACTGAACGACTGGTACTACAACTAGTTACACCTCACACCCCCCTGGCCCCATCGCAACATGACTTTAGGCCGCTGCACTCAACAAACACCCTTCTTACAGAGTTTACACAGTTTTTGATGGCATGAATTCAGCTAGGCCACCACACAGAACACTCCTAATCACACTAGACATTAGCAAAGGTTTTGATGCCATCCCCCGCCACAACCTTTCAAACAAAATACCAGTACTTAACACAAACATGCACAATAAAACAAAAAGATGGCTGGCAAACTACTTAGCAGGCAGATGTGCACACGTAACATTTGCCGGTCAGTGTTCTAACATCAGAAACTTCACAAACGGCGTCCCCCAAGGATCTGTTTTGTCCCCTACAGTCTTTAACCTATACATGCACGACATACCCACACACCACAGATACACATAGCTTCCTATGCAGATGATATAACACTTGTACGCACCAAAACGCAAACACAGCTGCACACATCATTCAACCTTACCTCAACACACTACACGAATGGTTCACCACAAACAGTCTCAGAATAGCCCCAGCCAAATCTACTGTACAGTGACTCTTCTCACAAGACAGCAGATCAGTCACATCCCACACCTCACCATAAACAACACTCCCCTACCACACACACACACACACACACACACACACACACACACACACAAAATCCTTGGTGTAACATACAACACATCAATGTCATTTAAACAACACATCACAAACATTAAAAATAAAATAACACCAAGACTCAATGCTTTGAGGTCACTTACCCATACAACATTCGGACACAACAAAGAAACCACCACCACAGTATACAAACAATACATACGTTCATTGATGAATTATGCAAGCCCTGCCTGGGCTTTTAACCTCACCAAAACACACTACAACACTCTATAGACCATGCAGAACAAGGCCCTAAAAATAATCACAGGCTGCACAGCTACTACACCCACAGACCACCTACATCAAGAAACCAAAGTTCTCAAAGTCAAGGATCACTTTGACAGGAGAGGCATCCAGTTTCTTGCTGCAGCCTCCACAAACCCACAACATCCACTACAGTACATGGCAGCACATCCACCCACAACAAGGAAGGAACATCAGAACAACACCCAGCACACGATACCATACACAAATACTGTCATCTCTCACCCCTCGCCCACCTCAGACCAGCTTCCAGAAGCATATCCAAATTCAGATCACTCGCCGCTCCATTCAGTCACTTAAAGACAACACACAGCTGCATGCATGGCCTCCTGACATCCACCCTTCTGAATCCTATCTTCCTCGTGAGGATAGGGTCCACCTGGCCAGGCTGAGATGTGGGCACCATCCAGCCCTCTTAAGCTACCAGAAGAGGCTGGATAACTCCGTCGCTGATGCCTGTCCAGGATGCAACACAGCACCCCATACTATTAAGCACATAATGGAAGACTGCATTGCACACAATCACCTACACGAACAACACAACATACACTCTTTGAGAGCTCTGTGGGAAAGCCCGGTCTCGGCCATGGCCTTCCTAAGGGACCCGGGGCTGTTTGGCCAGACTGCCTAGGGAACAGCTACTACTATATACTACTACTACCACCGAAATGTGTGCAATAAGTATCATATTGCACTTGCATTTGCCCCAGTTATTGTATTCCTATGATTAAAACAGTTAAACTAAAAATGAATTTTGATAGTGCTTAAATACCTCAAGTATTAATTATATTAGGAATTACACCCCCACCCCATTTTGAAAGTGCTGGATCTGTCCCTGATTTCTCCATCTTAAAATCAGATTAGCACTAGGGTATTATAGATCTTGACAAAGCAGTGTTATGGAAATGATGTATAGTCGTAGCATTGTTTTTTTGTCAGACTGTTAACGCAGGGGCCGGCCCACCAACACGCGAGTCTCAGAATCACTCTCTGTAACCAGGAGAATCACTCATAACTGAGCCAGCTTGGAGCCCCTACGGTGGCCTGCATCTTCCCAGGAATTTGAGTCATCCACACAGATTCTTCGGTTGAGAATTTTTATAACTACACTAGGGTTCTTTATGAATACAAAGTCATTTTTGTAAATTGACATTTCATGGGTAATCTAAGGCCCTTTTTTATAGGATGCATTCATTATCCAAACCCTCTTCATTGCCAAAAAAACTGAACTTCACCATTTCTTTCTCTCTCTTTCTTTCCTTCCTGTTAACTTATCAAGAACATTTCTACTGTCATCATATCAAGGTTCAGCAGCAGTAATTTCCTCACTTGCTTTCTTTGAAACATCTGCTGGTGAGCAGCATGTTTCTCTACAAATAATTTAGGCTTATGCCTGTGGGGCTTCGTTCCACCTGGGGCACTGTGGGGCTTCGTTCCACCTGGGGCACACAAAAGAAGTGTATGAGTATAATGGTACATAGCATACAGTATGTCTTTGTGTGTGCTGTCATGTATTCGCACTCTAATTCAGTCATTAAGGTATCGAGTTTGTAATCTTCTGCAAGGAATTCTTATGCATTACATATAGATTTTCATAGATTTCAGTTAGTTTAATGTCCCAATCTCTGATTTGCCAAGACAATGCCAACTTGCCTTCTGTGGCACATTGTCCATAACCACAGGAAGCTGTGCAGTTGGACCTTTAATTGTTGATGACCCAACAGGATCTCTTGAATATTTATTACTAGCAGAATTCATGTTTGTTTGGGAGGGGGGGCGATTGTGGCAAAATAATTGCACCTCACTGCCACATACTGTAGTTTCTTGCAAAATGTAGTTTATGTGCCACCCTATTCAGTAGATTCGATGGAACCTTATATATCATATGGGGTCCCATAGTCTATATATATCTACAGGGGGTCCCATGGTCTATATATATCTGTAGGGGTCCCATAGTCTGTGCCATCTAAGACAGTGCCTTACATATCAGTGAGTGCAGGAAAATATAGGCTTTAGCAGACCTCCATAATTTGCAGCAGTCATACTCTTTGGATGTTTGCATCTCAGATGGTTAACTGTACTGGGTAGCACCATCCTTTACCCACCTTACACCCATCAGAGACCACTACCATCCATACTCCTCAGCATACTTCAGTGGTGTACTTAACCACTTCACAGCCTCAGGGCCATGGAAAAAACTTCCACCTACAGTACTGGCATAGTTTGCTACACGCATTGAATGGGGGCCGAGGCATTTACTCAGCCCAGGTTATGGGAGGGCACAAGTCAGTGTTTCCATCAGCGTAAGGACACAGTAACACAAGGTAACTTCTGATAGCTTCCTCCCTCATCGAATTCTTAGCTCCTCACAGTGGTGTCCCCTATGTTGGGCAATAGAGGATAAATGGGGTTGTTGGGAGCTGCTCTTTAATAATTGTAAGCCTTGGACCACAGCTAACATATCAGTGTCTGCTGGTTTGGCTGCTTCCAAGTACAATATCTATGCAGTGCTCTCGTGTACCCTCATTACTCAGTCTTTGGTTTTGACCTTAATGCCCACCACCTGTCCAACAGTGATGCTTCTTACTGGTCTGTTCTCTCCTAGCACTTAAAGCCTCTGTGATTCCATAACACAGTCAGTGCCCTGTGGCACACTTACACCTTTGACCCTTTAGCAACAAACCATGCGTAATTACATATTATCGTATTTATTACAGTTATAGCCCTTAACAGGAGGACTGAGCTGCAAACCATGCAACATCATGTGAACCTTCTGTGGACTAACTGCTGACCAGTTAATCACTTCACCCAGCCCCAGACTGTATGAAAGGGGGGGGGGAAAAAACAAAGAAAAAGAAAGAAAGAAAAAAAGTGGGCATGAACCCTAACCCTCCTGGTTTGAAGGACATGGCAGGCTCCACTCTTTTCGTTGGGTCAGATGTCATCATAAATCATGAGGCATTAAAATTACATACAGGAAAGTGCACTGAGGACTCCTCCTATTATCATTTCTAATGCATGGTTGTTATCAGAAGTGTCTTGAAGCCTCTTCCCCAAACATCATTCATCATCATCCGGACCTCCTTTCCCACCTTAGGACAGGGCGAGGAGTAGCAGTGTCCAGACAGCCCACATTTGCCCCGTCCAATGGGCCACGCTTCCATTCACTTACCATTCAAGCCCCCAGAATCCTGGCTGTATCTGATATGCCAAAAAACATTCACCATGTTCTGTAGCTTAACATACACGTATCCAATAGAGTCAAGCACGTCTCCAAATAAGGAGCGGACAGTGAAAAATGGGTTTTTGATAGGAAAAACAGGTTTTTGACCATGCGAAAATGTGTAATTTTCACTTATCTGCCTGGTTATCCCATCTTATTCTCATAACAATGAAATTTCATTAGATTTAATTAATGGGCTCAGATTAAGAGCATTAATTTTACCAGAATTAGCCTACAGGATTGATAGAACCAGGCTGAATCACATTTCAGGAATAATACTAGTACTGAGTAAGGGCCAGAACCAGACCAAACCCAATTCTCACTAATGGATCCCAGCTCTAGTTTTACTGCATGTGTTTTTGAGCTGACTTAAAACTGATAAAGATGAATGAAAACTTAATTCAATAATATTTTTATTAAAGGGACATATCTGCACAGAAAATTCATTTGGCTAGATTCTTTCAGTATCACAATCATAATTGAGAGTCCATTTTGCTTTTATAACAATGAACCCCATAACATAAATTGTACGATAAATTACAGTACAGTAAGTCCTCACCATGTATGGGATGTATTTCAATATATAACAAAATTTTTAATACAACTGGTACTACACTGTATAAACTGGGGGATTTTTGTAAATTAGCACTGTGGGCAGCAATGATAGTTTTCATGGGCAATATTTTAAAAATTTACTGTTGACCAGTGGAAAAAAAAAGGACTTACTACTGTACTGTAGTGTTTACAGACTGCATGTGCTGTTTAACTGAATAGAGGAATACTAGGTAGTACAACTCTGTCATTCTCTCTTAACCCAGTGAGGTTGGGGTTGTCTATAATTCTTTCCATTTCCCATGATTTTAATCAGCTCAGGACAGATTATAGTGCAGGGGGGTTAGATATAATGTTAATCCCTTCAGTACAAATGGTTCCTCCTAAGCTGAATAAAACTAGTAGCTGCAAAAATAAAATAAAACGATGTCCTCCAAATTCAAAGAGTTATATGTGTCCCCCTAATCTATCTCAGCCACAATTCAGCTGGGACTGAAGTCTCCCACAGGTATCTTGTAACATTTAACCCATGATACAGTACTGAATTCATGTATTGTTTTTAACATGCCTGTTATTTGTCCTTTTTTCTTTTGTGATTGGGTAAATTTGGGCTGTCTGGACATTGCTATTCCTCTCCCTGCCCTAGAGTGGGAAAGGAGGTCCGGATGATGATGATGACTGCTGTGAGGTAGTGATACCTAGCCAACTACTAATGTCAGTCTGATCATACCTGACCATTATTTGCATGCCCTTTTAGCCAATTAACTGTTATTTCATGGCAAATTAAGATACATTTATGCATCATTTCCTTGCCATGTTTTTACAGCTTGGAACTATTTTACTACCCATCTCTTTTAATGGCTCAACATTTGATATGGAGAAGCAATAATTTTCTGTCAGGTGACAGTAAACCAGTTATAATGTGACAGAGTACAGTATTTGACTTTTGTTTGTGAAACACTTAACACATCCTACTTTTGCCTTAATATCACCTATAAAACATGTATAAAACAACAGTATGTAATATTTTGCAGAGATCACCTTTCATACCAATGGCACAGTACTGCTATATGCAAGTGCAGATATATACCCTTAAAAATGTAGGCATAAATATTATTGTAAAAATATAATACATTGAATGATACAGTCAGTATACAGATTATCGGCAGAGAGAAAGGATGTACTGTACTGTACACCCAGGTACATCAGTATTGTTGAATATTGCAGTTACAAAATATCCAGAAAATTTTGGCAGGCTTTGATTATAAGCACATAATAACCATGACTGTCTAATCAAGGATTATAGCATATACTGTATATATATATATATATATATATATATATATATATATATACTGTATATATAAATGAGATTGTCATGAAGTAGCAATTACATTAATCAGATTCGGTTTAGCAGGCACATTATGTTGACTTGGCATTCATACTAGAATATATCGGTTACTTTTCACCTGACCTCAAACCATTACACTACAGTATCTCCACGACAAGTTCATCTATGATCACCTTTCCTGGTCTTAATGGTTGTGATGTTGAAAATTAGATCAATGTATCAATGAGACACTGCTGGTATACCGTAGTACCATGGAAGAGGTATGAGTTTCAATTTTCACATGCTATTTAATTTAAGACAGTGCAAAGCTGGACAGTGAAAAAAGACTGATACAGACAGTCCTTATTGTAGGTGAGGTACTGTATGTGATCCAAATTATCAATTTTTTAATACATTTAACTAGTACAGTAAACTAGGAGAAACTGCCAAATCAAAACAACCAAATGACTATAGATTTTTTGTCTCCCCATAAGGACTTTACCCCTTGAATCCAGTGATGTATTTTTTTCTTGCTGCTTCCAACACAGTTTTATTCAGCTTGAGGAAACCTCTATGTGAAAGGGTAAATGAAGGTTAAACCAAATTCCTCCTGCCTGTACAGCCTTCCCTAAGCTGAATAACATTGTCAAAGTACCAAGAATGAAGTGAAAAATATGTCATCATATTAAAGGGGTCAGTGCAGGGGAAAAAAGGGAATGGAATGATATAACAAGGACTTACTGTGCTGGTCTGTCAACGTAGATCTAAAATTCCAGATTATCATTCTAATAGTTTTCATATTACCAGTAGCTGAAAATAACAACTTTGAAATGAACAATGTAGCTTACTGTAAGTGTGCATAAAGGACATTGATGATCACCTTAAACATTTCATGTTTCAAGAAATCAGTATCTATGATCAGGTAATAAATAACATTTTGACTACAATACTGTAGCTAACACTGAGAGGAATACACAAATAACTGAAGTAATTCTGACCAGACAGCACAGGACAACAACTGACAATATGTATGTGCCAGAGCAAAACATATTCTGATCAGAAAATATACAGTGTCATGATTACGTGCTGCCATGGATTAAATAAAAAACCAAAGCCAGAACCATTTATTACCCAGACAGGGGTCTTAAAGGGCTTGGGGTGTAGAAGGGTCCAAGGCTAGGCTACAAAAGTCCAAATCATTTAAGTTATAAATCACCTTGTGTCACTGGTAGAACATGGATTACAGAAAAACCTCTTACTACCTCTTATACTAAACTGAGGCAAGTTAGCACATGCTCTTCTTAAACCTGAGACCTCCATCAGCAATGCCATGATTTTTTTTGATGGAAGAATTATGCTTACATGTGTCACAATGAGCACAATTTCACTATAAGAGTATTATTCTTCCGTTCCAAATAATTCAGTACATCACAAATTATGTATTCTTTCAGTTTTTCTCTGCTGTCCTTACTCCTGTACATGATCCTCTGGCCTCATTGTCATCAGTTAACACTTGCTTCTGTTACCCACTCTCAGCTCAGTAGAGTAATTAGCCATTAACTGGAGTAATATACTAGAATTGTCCCACAGAAGGGAATTAAATTTATTCCCTTATGCTACCTATTAGGAATGAGCAGGGAAATTTCTCAAGATCGCAATATATGGAAAATTGCCACTGGGTGAAAGGACATCCATGTTAGGATAGTCAGTGGTCCCTAAATGTAAATGTAAACATCCGTAACTCCTCTCATGGTTGCATCAACTCTAGTATTATATTTGGGATAAAACAAAATGACTTTATTCAGGTCAAGATAAGTCATAGGAGCTGGAAGTGTTGATACATCCATTAACTCTTTCACGTCAACCCTGGTATTGTATTTTACTTGAGCGAACACCAGACTACAGTGTTATTACATACTGGAATTAGCACTGAGTGAGTCATTGGAGATTATGTAAATTACTGATAGAAAAATAAGAGTCAGTTCCATTTACAGTATCAAATGATGAGATGTTCAGTAGGTGCCTGAGGCTGGACTACAGAGTCCTGGAATATTTCATTTCTTCAGTCTGATGATGCACTTTATATTTTAACGTTTTTATCTCCAGATGCCTTTTCTAACATTAGGACAGACTTTTCTGTTTTGATTGGTTATATTCCCTTCATTACCAGGAGCTCTCCAGAGCTGAATAAAATTGTCTGGCAGCAGGAGAAAAAAAAAAAAAAAATGCAGTGAAGTGTTTTGTCCCACTGAGAGAAATCAAAGCAGTCAGAGGCTACAAAAATTATATACTGTGAATAACCCTTTCTCTACTACTGATGCACCTAGGAATTATATATGAGGTAACACTAGACAGTTATGGTCAGCTGAAAGAAATCCATGCAGCCACAAGGTTAAGTATACATGACTACAGCACAAATTATACAGAAGGAATATTATCAATAGCAGACTTAATAGTTCTTCAATCCTTACAATAACCAGATTACTGTAAATTCTTGTGGGTCAACAACTCCAGCATTCCACCTAATGCCAGATGATTCTATTCAGCTGAGAGAGAATCAAAGAGCCTGAGATTGTTAAAACCATCATCTTTAATCTTATCATGGTTGGGGGAGCTCTAGAATCGTATACCAGGTAATGCAAGGCAATTTTATTCGGCTGAGTAAGTTACAGGAGCCTCAATGCATTAAACAGCACCAATACAGGCCAATTAATCATATATTTTCCTCACTACAATAATGTTACATAAATGACATTATACAATGCATCTTTCTTGCAACTATTCATGAAATGTGTTCTTATCACAGGTGAAATACACTTTTTTCATGTAACATAGTCCTCTAGAACTCTTTCTCAGGTAAAATCTACTCTTTTCATCTAACCTAAGTTTTCTGGAACTGTCTCTCCCAAGGATATACATTAGTCTGAATAAAAGCAAAGGATCCTTTTCTCTATTATAAACAATGTCTACAGTAATTAGTTTTCTCGATTCCTCTTTCTTCATTGTGTAATAATGTTCTTGTATGACACTGGTACTTAGTCCTTTTACACTCTTCCAAATTTGTGATCAGCCTTAATCTAAGTTTTATGTTCATCTTCATTATACTAAATATTCTTAATTTTCTTATGAAAAAAAAAAAAAAAAAAAAAAAAAAAAAAAAAAAAAGTGAAAATGGCCACACATTCAGTCATACATCACTCGACGTCAAACTCCTCAGCTCTATTCCTACTTCATAAGTATAAAAAATCTAATGGAAAATTAACTATATAACTTAAGGATATACTTCTCTGTGTTCCTCTATGTCCTCATTCATCAGATCCTCAACTAGGAAATAAATGAGTCTACTGTATTTGAACATTGAAAAATGAGCATAAAATAACTAATCACATACCATCATAAATAAAAGTTCAACAATTCCCAGCCAGCATTGTGTCCTGCCTTCCGTGTTTCTCATACCTCCACACACATCAGAGAGCATCCTAAAGTCTAATGCTTTTTGTGCATTTCATACTGGAACTGTATCACAAAACATTTTCCTGTAATGCCTTCCATCACCACAGCTGGCAGAGAAGTGTTGGCAAACTTCTGCTTGTGATAGTACAATACTACTCCTTAACTACACATCTCACTCTTCCTTGAATTTGTTCTTCTTTTCTAGTATCTTCATAAGATCCTTGCTCATGTAGTATGGCTTCTCACTTGACCCATCATTGCGTTCACAGTCCTCAAGAAAACAGAGGAAGAGTGTGTCTACGGCCATGGCATAAACATCAAAGAAGGCGCTGGCAATGAAAAAGGTGCCGATGGTGATGATGATAACAGGAGTCAGGTAGTAATTCATCTCCGGTAAGTACCCCTGCACTGGTTTTATTTCTCCACTGAATATGTAGAATGAAGCTATGCCCACTGCTCCCACCACAACCATCTTGCCAATGAAGAGTAAGAAGTCTGTTACCTACAAGGGGGTGGAAGAGGAGAGATGTTATTAACCCATTCAGTTAGTGATTTGTTTTCTTGTTTATCCTTGCTAACATGAGATTATTTTATTCTGCTTAGGAATGATGTTTAAAACCAGAGAGGTTAAATGAAGTCTTTGTTACCCCTTCACTACTAATGGCTCGCCTAAGTTTAATAATCTTGTGATAATAAGACTAAAGTAAGAAATATACCCTTAGATTGAAAGGGGTGTGATGAGAGGCATAAATCATCCCCTAAGAAAACAGTCATGCTGTATGTGTCCCTTGAGTCCAGTAACATACTTTTTATAACATTCTTACTACTGCACTTTCATACTATTTAATTCAGCATTGCAAAAGAAGTCAAATTGTGAAGAAGTTGATGGAGATTCTTACCCTGTCACCACAAATGATTTCTCAAAAGTTAACAAAACAGAAATAACTGGAAAAAAAAAAAAAAAGTCATCATATGCAAGGAGTTAACTACTGTATTTAGCTTTGTTAACCCCTTCATCTAGGGATATACAGTATTACCAGTAACTTAGTTAATTCCTGCTTACTCTAGCTTATTTTCATCAGTTTTGGTGAGAAGCAAGTGCATTTACAGTACTAAGTTATTTTTTTTCAATTACACTCTACAAATACTATGTATAATACCTGTTAATACTTAATGACAGTGGTGTTAATGATTACATTTACTTGAAGCTGTGGATACCACAAACGTATTTCAGTTTCTGCCTATGTTCACCAACGATTTTTACATATTTGACGTCGGGTATTAGCAAATTTCAACTTAAAGAACTTTTAGAGTTACAAACCAACTCTTGGAATAAAGTAAGCTATAGGGGTGCAACTGTAATAAGAATGGTTATATATCCGATTTCATACCTTATCTAAGACCACCACCCGAACGATGTTCCTCATGATAAGAGAGAAGGCATTCTTGGCAGACACGCAGAAATTCTTACCATATATGGCACAGTAAACATAAGCATTCCTGAAAGATAGATTCATCATTATGATCATCATCATCTTATTCCTCAGTCCCACTAATACATGGGGTGGAGAAGAAATATGCTACAGGTACTTCAGTAATTATCTGATACTGTACAGGCAATCCTTGTTAAATGGGATGCACTTAAAAATATCACAAAGTTTTCATACAGTTGGAATTGTAAAATGGGAATAATTGGCAGATCAACCTTGCTGGTAGCAAAGGAGTAATATTGTAGCCAAATTTTCCTTAATTCAATGAAGACTTAATGGGGGGGGGGGATGGCATAATGAGGACTTACTGTAGCACATTTCATCCACACTCATAACTCTTTCAATTTATTGATGTACCTTTTAGTCTTTTCTTGCTATCTCCAGATGATTTTGGGGGGGTTTCAGAGACATACTGCAATAATGAGGTAAGTGAAGGCTATATCTGAAATCTCCTGTTCAATATGTCTCTCCAAAGCTGATCAAAATACTGTAGTCTGTAGAGCATGAATAAATGAAAATATATAATCAGATTGAAGGAGTTAACCCAAACATCATCCTACAAGAACCACTTAATGTCTCTCCAAAGCTGATTAAAATACTGTAGTCTGTAGGGCATGAATAAATGAAAATATATCATCAGCTTGAAGGAGTTAAGCCAAACATCATCCTACAAGAACCACTTTCAGCAGTATATCCCACAGCAATTTTCCCTACTGGAGGCACAATTTCATATTACCAGACTGGAGTGCAGTCATCACCTGCCTCCTCCAGTGAACAATACACATCACAAACAAAAGAAGCATTTAATCATAATTTCATCATCTAGGTGGCTGTGTACTACCTTTTTCTAAGCAGATTATTTTTAATGCTGTATTAGCTTAATCTCCTTGTGTATGTTAAGTTGAAACTGATTGTTGTTCCCTTAGGTATAGTGCCACAATGTTATATAACCTGTGCCAGGTCTGGGATAGGCTTCCTGTACTTTTAATTCACTCTGGGGTGAAAATTCATGAGCAAGGCATCAACTTATGCATAAGCCTCATCCAGGATGATGTATGTCACAGCATGGCTGCATATCACTGCTGCATTCAGCTGTTTGCTTGCTTCTTTGTGTATTCACTCAGCCTGAGTGCTCCTGTCAGTGTTATTTCTCTCCTTGTTAATTTGGGCTTTTTGGAATCTTTCTGGGTGAGATATCTTGCCTGTTTGTAGTACTGTACTGTAGGACCAGCCTTGATACTTCAATATTGTCCATTCAGCCAAGTTGTGTGTGTGTGTGTGTATGTGTTTTGCAGGGAGGGGGGGGGGGACAATGGGCCTATGTTCGCAGACACTGCTCCTGTGAGCCATGTATCCAGCTTAGTTTCCCATTCAGGGAGTTGCTTTCTTTTGTATCCATCCATCATCCAATCCTATATTGCCCCATAAGGAGCGTAGAAGCCTGGGGCTAGGCAAATTGGTCCTGACATTTAAGATGATAGTGACCAGCCTCACTCATCCCTGAGTGGCATTACGTGAGCAATAAACCCCAACCACCCCTTGGATATAAACTTTCACTGGCTCAATACGATTGGAGTGCCGTAATTACCCACTAAACCACCAGGCACCATAATTTGGTTATATGGTTACCACCCAGCATCGTATTCCTGGTGTACGGGAAACCATTTGGCTTGCCACTCAGTGTAAAGTCACCCATAGGAAGACGGAACAGGTATTTTCATTTTATTTTTTTGGTGTTACCTCTGCTTTTTATTTCTAGGTTTTTCTTGTGCCTAACTTTGGGGAACAAGGGTTCTGTTACTCTCATCTGAGCCTTAGGTCAACTCATGAGGCATTTCCTTTTGACAGGGTCTGCCGGGGAAATTAACTCCATTTCATGATGTATATCCTAAAATAGTAAAATTCATGTGATCAAGCAAAAAATATATCCTTGGTGTGAATAAAGCAATGCTGACAACTCTAACACTCTCAGGCTTTTAAGACTTGACAAAATAAAATCACCTGAGTGCTAGGTGGAAGAAAGTACAATACGGAAAGTCTCTGCTGTGTGTCTTTTAACGTTCAGTTTTGCTGGCTATCAACGTCCACAGTAGTTTACAAAGTATTTGCTTGTTAAACAAAATTTTGCCAGATTTCCTCAATTTACAGTAACAGTTGTATGGAATAAATATGATAATCTAGAACACACTCCTGACATACAACAAGGGCTGACTATACTAGGAGGTACTGTAAAGGGATACTTTCTTGCAACAGCACCAATATACTGTAACTGGGTGGTGAAGCCGTCAAGTCATACATCCCTTAACTTCCTCCCCGTCCCCAAAACAAAGATGGCAGATTGGGATGAGGGGAACTTCAGTCTGCAGTCCACTGGGTTCATGTTTCAAATGAGCTTAGGGCCACAATAACTATACAATATGTGGAAGGGTGTGACTATGATAAAGTTAAGTTACCTGTTGATAAACTTGAGGAACTTCTCGAGGCACCACAGACAGCAACGGCAGCAACACAAGAGACAGCGAATTATTTTGCTGTCCGTCTTCTCCTTCACTTTTTGATCAATGTACTCCAAAATCACACGGATCATGCGAACTATTGCTATGATCAATGACCCAAATGCCAGCGTTCCCAGGTGATATCTGAAAGTAAATACTTGTATATGACTTTACCCACTCCTAGTATCAGTGGGAAATAGGGTGCTGGTGATGATAATGATGATTTGGCTGTCCAGTTTTTCTTTCACCATGCGGGTAATGTATTTTAGGATTACTTAGATCGTGCAGAGAACTGCTATGATCAGCAAACCAACTGCTAGTTCTGAAATGATACCAAGAAGTAAATGCCAAGTTATTCATCCTGTACACTGTATCAGTGGGAAATGGGGGAGGGAGTGATGATGATGATGATTACAACAACAAAAGACCCCCACATATCAATGCAAAATAAGATTAGGACGATGATGATGATGATGGTGATGTTATTCTATGTATCAGGAGAGAACATGATTATGATGATGATGCTCACCCCATGTATCAGTGAAATATAGGATTAGGATGATAATGATGATAATGTTATCACGGCATAAGTCTACTGAGTGCTGCAGGGAACGTATACGGAAGAATTATTACAGAGAAAGTAAGAGACATGTGGTAGGTGGGGGCACTCACCATCCACTTACTCAATGTAGTGCTGCACTGGGTGTCTGCCCTTTCCTCTTTTCCATCCTTCCTCTTCTGTCCTTCTGCTCTTCATTCTTTCCTCTTTCTTCTGCCTACTGGTGACTTTACACTCCTTCTTCTGTCTTTCTTTCCTCTTCTTTCTGCCTATGGGTGGCTGTACACTGAGTGACAAGCCAAATGGTTTCCTGTACATCAGGAAACAATTTAATACGCTGGGTGGTAACTATGTAACCAAATTATGGCACCTGGTGGTCTGGTGGGTAATTAAGGTGCTCCAGTCGGACTGAACCCGCGTAGGTTTATATCCAAGGGTGGGTGCCGTTTATTGCTCACGTAATGCCACTCAGGGATGAGTGAGGCTAGTCACTCTCATCTTAAATCAGGACCAACTTGCCTAGCCGCGGGTTCTTATGCTCCTTGTGGGGCGACATAGGACTGGATGATGGATGGATGGAAGTAAGAGATATCAGATGTCCTAATGAGTGATGAACAGGGTGGATTTAGGAATGGCAAAGGATGTGTGGATCAAATATCTGCAGTGAGACAGACAGTGGAGAAGGCCTGTGAGAAGGACTATAATGTGTTTATGGCATTGATGGATCTGGAAAAAGCATATGACAATGCAGACAAAGAGGGGTTGTGGAAGCCTCTGCACATATACAATGTAGATGGTAAGCTGCTAGATGCCGTCAAGGATTTCATGATGGCAGTGATGCATTTGTAGGGTAAATGGGCGTCTAAGTGAATGGTTCATGATCAGTGTAGGCATGCGACAAGGTTGTGTGATGTCCCCATGGTTGTTCAATATATATATGGATGGGGTGATGAGAGAAGTAAAAACACAAGTAATGGAGAGAGGGATGGCGCTGTTAATGAATGGTGATGGATGGAATATCTCAAATTTGTTGTATGCTGATGACGCAGTGCTACTTGCAGATACCGGACAAGAGCATGGTAGACCAGTGCAGAGTTTTGTAGATAACTGTGAGTGTTGTGCTTTGAGAGTAAATGTAAAAAAGAGTAAAGTGATGGTTACTGAGGGAGAAGGTGACTCCCAGTGGGATGTCACTGTGAATGGAGAGAGACTGGAATTGGTGAGAGAGTTCAAATACCTGGGTACAGTGACGGAAAGGAGGAAAATGTGCAAAAGAAGTGGAAAGTAAAATGACACAAGGAAGGAAAGTAGCTGGTGCTATGAAGGCCTTGACGAGACTGGAATTGGTGAGAGAGTTCAAATACCTGGGTACAGTGACAGAAAAGAGGAAAATGTGCAAAAGAAGTGGAAAGTAAAATGACACAAGGAAGGAAAGTAGCTGGTGCTATGAAGGCCTTGATGAGAAAGAGAGGCTAAGTGTTGCAGCTGCGCAAGGCTTACATGAAGGCGTGTTAGTGCCAAGTTTAACATACGAATGTGGGACTATGATGTGGCATGAAAATGAAAAGTCATGAGTCAAAGCAGTGGAGATGGACTGCTGAGGAATGTATGTGGAGTACAGAGGCGGATAGGATATGGAATAATGTGATACGTAAAAGATGCGGAGTGAGGAAGTCTGTGGACACCAGAATCGAAGAGATTGTACTGAGATGGTTTGGCCATGTGGAGAGAATGGATGACAATAGAGTGGTGAAAAGGTATATCTGAGCGAATATGAAGGAGGGAGGAGACAAGGTAGGCCAAGGAGAAGGTGGAGGGATATGGTGGATGTGTGTAAGGAAGAGCGGTATGGAAGTTGGTGGGGCTAGGGGTCTGACAAGAGATTGAGTTGGCTAGATGAATGTTGTGAGCAGTGCATGATCAGGGATTTGGCACCTCTTTTTAATGTGACAGCATTCAGATTGACTTTATTGGATATGTTTATGTAGAAGCTACAGAATGAGGTGAAGGTTTTGTGGTGTAATAGATAGAGCCAGGGTTCCGGGGGCTTGAATGATGAATGAATGGAAGTGTGGCCCATTGGATTAGGCAAACTTGGGCTGTCTGGAAGTTTCTACTCCTCATCCTGCCCTAGGGTGGGAAAGGAAGTCTGGATGATTATATACTATACATAATACCTTCACTACTCTGATGCATTTACCTCATTGTCCTTCCTAGGCTCTCTGTGACAGCAAATGTGGGAACATCCTTAGGCTTGTTGAAGGCCCAGTACCAGGATGCAAATGCTCCAGCCAGCACCATCTCTCCAAACGCTGACATGAAGAACATGGTCCAAAACAGTGCAAATAAGTTGTAGATCTGTGGAAAGCAGGGCAAGGGAAATAATAAATACAGCAAGTTACATACTGTAGCATTTTTTTTTTTTTTTATGAGAAATTTAAAAAATACCAAAAAAATTTCCTTTATTCCCAAAACTTCCATTCAGATTTGTTGTATCTTTATTATTTCATTTTAATTACTGCCAGACTACAGTATTGCTTTCAGCTGCAGGATAGCCACTATGTCTGAATGGGGTTTATGTATCCACATGCAACAAAATGTATAAAAAAGGATCAAAAGGACATTATCAACTCACATGGAGGCGAGGAATGTTTGGGTCCACAACATAGTCATAGAACTGGCATGATGCTCCAGCACCAGCACAACTGTTGTTATCAAATGTTTCCATATTACAGGTATCATTTTCCTGTAGAATAGACAAATGCTGATTAAAATGATGATCATCACACCATAAACTTGATTTATGCCACCTATGAGATGGCACAGGATTAAAAGCCTATCTGCTCAAGTAATGTAAACAAAAGTCATTAAGGCAGCCAATCAGTTTTTCCTAAATCCTAATCTTCCCTCACAATATGACCTGCAATGACTTATGTTATATCCAAGTCCTGCTCACTGAAAAGGGATATGGGGAAAACAACTTCATTCAGGAATGTTTGAGCTCAGAGAACAAAATCAGAGTTACGCTGGTTCTGAGCTGGGTGTTATGCATCACTCCTCTGCCCCCTCTTTCTTAAATATCGGGTAGTGCACGAACTAGAAGAATGGAAAGAGAATGTATGAAAAAGAGTCAAAATATAAACAGCATTCCCAGAGAAATGGGTCACACAAGTATTCATACAGTACCTATGAAATCTTCATACAATCTAAAAGCAAGGAATAAGAATGAAAGAGAGAACCATAAACAGCATTCCACAGAAATGGGCCACACAATCATTCAGGCCTACGAAATACTGGATTCGTCCCACAAGAAGAAACTCGTCAACATTTTTACTACAATGACTGAACTTCGATATTCATTTTTAATAAACTCCTTACGATTTGAATCAGTAGGGAGAAATGCTGTTCAATCAAAGGGTTAATTACCTTCAGTCCCATGCATTCACAATTTTTTCCTGGGTCAGTACACATGATGCGGTACTGTGCCTCTCCTGCTGATGCCAGCAGAACAGCCACCACACAGAATAGGGCCAAGAACACCAGCTGGAGTATATAGGGCACCACCGGAAAGAACAGCGTCGACATGATGCTGCCCACAGCTCTGATGGTTAACATGAAAACACAATGAGCTCCTCTTACATCAAAATGAGCTTACAACACATAACTAAAACTTCACTGACTGACTTATTTACTCAGTCTTTCACTCTCATACTCTGTCATCCTCACTGAGCCCCTCTGATACAGAAACAAGCTACATCACTCTCTCATCAATACTGGATAATGTCACTGCTTTCCCTCCTCCCTCCTTTCATTGTCATCACCCCTCACTCTCCTTCTTACCCTGCTACAGTATACATACAAGAAGTGTTTTCTATTTTATACTAAAAATGGTCAGAGCTGGACTGAAACCGTTGCATCTTCCCAATAAACAACTTTTCCAAATGCAACTATAATTCCTTGCATCATCATTTAAACTCTTGCCATCCATCCATCCATCATCCAATCATATGCTGCCCCATGAGAAGCGTAGGACCCCGGGGCTAGGCAAGTTGGTCCTGACATTTATGATGATAGTGACCAGCCTCAATCATCCCTGAGTGGCATTATGTAAGCAATAAACCCCAACCATCCCTTGGATATAAACCTACACAGGCTCAATCCAATCGGAGTGCCTTATTTACCCACTAAACCACCAGGTGCCATAGTCTGGTTATATGGTTACCACCCAGTGTAGTAAATGGCTTCCTGGTGTACAGGAAACCATTTGGCTTGTCACTCAGTGTAGAGTCACCCATAGGCAGAAGAAGAGGAAAGAATGAAGGAAAGAATGACATAAGAGGAAGGACGGAAAGAAGAAAGGATGAGAGGAAAGGGCAGCCATCTGAGAGCAGCACTACATCGAGTGAGTGGATGGTGAGTGCCCCCACCTACCACCATATAAGGATAAAAGTTACCCACTTGCTTTCCCGCCTGATAAGTGCAATGACAATACTGATCCTTTACACAGAAAGACAACACTAGAGAGACATAACCAAGACAGAGATGGTAATGATGATAAAAACCTCCTATTTGCTTTGGCTGGAGAGTTGATGACAATCTGGATTCTTTTATGCTGGAAGATGAGGATGAGGAGAAACACAATCAGGACAACATTGGATATGGTGATTATCAGGATGGTGATGGTAATGAGTATGATAAAAGTCACGTACTTGCTTGCTTGGCCAATGAGAGAGATGGCAATCCTGATTCTTTTACGTAGGAAGATGAGGATGAAGAGACACACAATTAGGACGGTGATGGTGATAATGAAAAGCACCAGCCATGTTGTCTCCAGCTCGGCATATTGATTGAACTCCAGTGTGAACTGGAACTCCTGCTTGGACATCGTGGAGTTGTCTAGGTTGTCTCGTAGTGTCAGATATTTGTTGAGGGTGTAGTAGGAACCTGGAGAATAGAGACATAGTACAAATATATTACAAATATGATAAAGAAATATCATAATTATTATGAGAAAGAAATACAAGTGTAATTAAGGAACAAGAAAACAGTTGTAATGGGGAGGAAAAGCTGCATGTCTTGTAGCACTAGGTATTTGTTCTGGATGTTGTTGGAAATTTTTTAGGAAACATAGTGAAGTAATCTGCATTATATGAAGTGTGTAATGGTTTTAACCACACAATAATAACAGAAAAATTGCCTATTCAAGTTCCAGTGCTACCTGTTATGGTGATTTGACAGGTTTCCCCAATCTACAGTACCAGTTGTTTGGTCAAAGTCAGCTGTACAAATACAGTTTAGCAATGAAAATAAAATGTCAGGGA
>NC_136991.1:2992500-3077500 GCF_032717465.1 Coenobita brevimanus
TTACCACTCTACATAAAAAAAAAAATTACACACTTTATATAATCATGTCATTTATCTCTCTGTAAGGCAAGATATCACATTGGTATTACAGTCAGGCCCCTGCCAGACAATTTTAAACAGCTTAGGTACAACCTCTGCCTAACAAAGGTTATTAATGACAAGAGGAAAAAAATATACTGGTACCTGTGACAAAAAAAATACTAAGCAGATAAAACTGAAATAAAACTCTAAAACAAACATGAAAACAAAGAACCTTTTTTAAATTACCAGGTCATTTTCAAGTACAGTATAGCAATAGGCAAGCATTTAATCAACAGCACATTTTACCAGTACAAACTTCATTCCATCAAAATCCAGTATAATTCAGCACACTGTATGCATACAGCACTGATAAAAAAAAAATTAAAATAAAAATAAACCATGCATTCAGACTACAGTGACAGTCTTATTCTTCTCTTTATCCTATCAGCTAAACACACTATTCTATATATCAACTAATGCATAATACAGATTTTTTACAATGAACCCTTTAGTCTGGTGATGTCTCATTTTAGTTTATCCCTCCTACTCCTAGAAGCTTTTTATTCAGCTTTAAAGAGATGTTTGGGCAGTGAGGGGAGTAAAAGAAAAGAAAAAAAAAATCCACTAATGCCTTTGCTATTGGAGGTCTATCCTAAGTTGAATAAGAATTGTTTGGTGGTAGCAAGATGCAAATTTAAAAGACATCACCGTATTGAATAAGTTAATAAAATTCTCTTGGAGGCCACCTGAATCTACTTCAATCACTAGTACACATGGTTTTGATTACTGACTAACTCTTCCCCTATCACCCTATACTGTATAAGTAAAATTTAAATTACCAGAAATAATGACATTGTGGTCTATTCTGTGTATATTAACAATTCAAGATAACCACCCTTTATCTGTTTTTCTAAGGAGTAAGCAAGTTGTATGTGGGTGAGAAACAGAACATGGTAGACATGACGAGAGAGCACATGGGAAGGATGTTGTGTTGTGGCAGTATTTCTCTGGGCATGGAGAGAGATGTCTAGATGTCCTCTTGTCAATGTTACTCTTCATATGATGCAGCATCAGGCTAAAGATAAATAGATCCTGTGTACAATCACCAGCAAATGTTCAACATTTTCCTTTCAGCTGTGGCAACGGAGGGTGTTCTATGATATGCTTCTGTGCCAGCAATATGAAACACATAACAAAAGAATACAAGACAGAGGAATACTATTTGATGTCTGGGGAAGAATAAGAAATAAGGAAGGCACAATGCTGGCAAGGGTTTGTCAGTGAGATTTTGTTCATGATAGTCTAACTACAGTAATCAGAGATACATCAAACTACCTTGTATTGTATTTAAGGCATTACAGCACAACAAAATAGAACCACAAGTATACGAAAAGGAAATGCAAACTGCAAACAGTATACGTAATACCATCCCTGATAATGTACCTGCAATAGCTAAATATGGCAACTGTACTGCAGAAATCAATTGCAAATACTGCGCTGATATGCTAAGCTAAATTTCCCACACAATGCTATCACACAAGAAGCAAATCACTAATGCACTTTATATTAAACAAAAGGCTATTTAGAGACAATAATGAAGGCAGTATCAGCTTCTGGTAATAGTAACTAACTAAATACAATAACAAGTCTTAACCCATTCACTAATATGATGTCATTGTTATTTAATTCTTTCTATCTCAAGATTATTTTATTCAGCTTAGAAAAGATTTTTCTGAATGAAGTAAATACAGTAGTCACAGAAAAAAAAAAAAAAAATCATCCTACGGGTGAAGGAGTGAATGTAGGGGTAAAATAGACCCAATCCAAAGGGTCTACTTTAGTTTGTTCCTACTACCAACAGATGATTGGATTCAGCTTCAGAAAGTATCTCCTGCTGAAGGAGTTGCATAAATCACAAGCCCTTTCAATATGATGCTGTCTTAGTTTATTCTTGCAACTTTCAGTAATCTTTATTCATGTTAGAAAGACCTCATTTACTCAATGGGTTAAGCTTACCATCACATTTCTGTTTACAAGACAACATTAATGAATACAGTATAATGCATCTGCTAAAGCTATAGCACAATACTAATGAATATACTGCATCTGCTTAGGCAACTGTCAGCAAAATAATATGCTATACAAACACAATGGAAAGCTGATTTTTATTTTTTTTATTTAGTTGCAACATCATTAATTCTCTCACACTGAAAGAACATATGCAATACAGTATTATCAACTTCTTGCTGGAATAGTTATTAATCAGTCAGGTGCCTCCAATCTTACAACTACTTTTAGGTTGAAACTGTGTGCTCTGTGACGAAATGATGTGGCTGGATATCTTTTTATGTGATTAAGCTGGATATTATTAATGTGATTAATAATACTGAATATATTGGTCTGTGATGAAATGATGTGGCTGGATATTTTTTATGTGATTAAGCTGGATATTTTTTTGTGATTAATAATACTGTATTTCCCTTCCTTCTGTCTGTGGGTGACTCTATACTGAGTGACAAGCCAAATGGTTTCCTGTACACCAGGAAACCATTTACTACACTGAGTGGTAACCATATAACCAAATTATGGAGCCTGGTGGTTTAGTGGGCAATCAAAGTGCTCCAATCGGATTGAGCCGCTGCAGGTTTATATGCAAGGGGTGGTTGGGGTTTATTGCTCATGCAGGGCCACTCAGGGATAAGTGAAGCTGGTTCCTCCCATCTAAAATGTCAGGACCAACTTGCCTAGTCCCGGGCTCCTATATGCCTCATGAGGCAACACTGGATTAGATGCTGAACAATACTGTATATGATGGGTAACTTTAAATGACGTGGCTGGGTATCTTTACACGATTAATAATACAGTATATGATAGATAACTTTCAATGATGAGGCTAGATATTTTTCACATGATTAATAATACTTAATATGACAGGTAATTTTTATTTCATAACTGGGATGTACTTTCTCAAAAAATTACTACAGAGGGAATGATCATGAGTTCTGTGGATATACTGTATGTTATTACCACACTGAGCCCAGACACATCTTTTTCTTTTATTCCTACCATCCCCTGACTTATTTCACTCAGTTTAGGATAGATGTTTCATTCTGGGAGGGTTTGATTTAGCGTTAATAAACCCCTTCAGTACAAAAGGCCTTTCCTAAGTTGCATAAAAGTGTCTGGTAGCAGTAGGAATAAATTTGAATGTATGTCACCCAGAGTCAAGATGTCAAAGAAGAAAAAAAACAATCTTAGTTTTTTTTTGAGCAGCTTCATTAAAAAAAAATAAAAATCAATAATGGCCTTTAAAACAGTACATATTATTCAAACCCAGAATAAAGGGATTTTATAGGTCATAGGATTTCAGTGATATTTTAGAGGACAAACTGGGGTACCATTCACATGAGTGTTGTCCATGTGAGAGAGGTATTAATTCTTGCTTACAACTGTACTGTACTTCATATACAGTAAACATGTTGAAGTATGTGGAACTGTTGTACAGAGGAGAACTACTAAGCCTCATGGAACACAATGGCTAGTTAATGCCCAGAGTTAAGGTATGCTGTATACTTTACCAATAACTAAAAATAAAGTTCAGTATTGTATACAGCATATATATATATATATATATATATATATATATATATATATATATATATATATATATTTACTCGTATATCCTCCTTACTCCATCTCTTTGGTAGGAAATAGGGTTGAGATGACGATGATGATGATGAACCTACTGATTTCAGCCATACATTTGACATATATCATTCATTCTTGGAGTCTCAGATGACAGACAACTGGCACTGCTTTACTTAGCCAAATTGTGAGAATACTAATGTCTGCTTCAGTATTTTACTACAGTATTAACCACCTGAATGTGAGTGATGTTCTTATTTACTTACTCCTGCTACTACCAGAAAATTTTATTTCTGCTTAGGAAATGTATCTCTTGGGTATATTATGGCAATTTCTAGCCTCTTTAGTTCACTTATTCTATTTTAAGCTTAATAAGGTCATCAGGATATGGCAAGAATAAAACAAATAGGACATCCCCAGGAAGAACAAGTTAATCCCTTCCATCCAATGACTTATTTAAAAAAATTAATGTACAGTATATTATTGCTCCCTCCAGATGATTTTGTTAACTTCTGAGAAACCACTGGCCATGATTGGGTTAGTAGTATTTTATATTAACCCCTTCACAACCAGATCTCCTTATTCTCAAAATCATCTAAAAGTAGCAAAAATTAACTGAATATGTCACTAGACTGCAAGAGGTTAAAGAACTTGATTTGGAGGCTCATAACTTAAAGTGCTGGAAAAGCAAGGATGGTTGGGAAGTTCAGCAGCCCTAAAAACAACTGTGACTCTGGACAGAAGAAAAATTTATGCCTCTGAGGGGGATCAAATAACAAAATCACGTCACAACAAATATGAACTGGGAAACGGCGGTAAGCGGAGAGAAGTGATCAGCCCATTCTTCACGATGTTGTCATCTTTAGCTTATTCCTGTGATCACTGGATAATGTTTACGAAAGTAAACATTATCCAGTGGTCACAAGAAAGACTCCTCTACATTAATAGGATTAAAAACTGTTCAATAAACTCCTTCACTACAGTAAAAGGATTTCTTCTTTGCTGAATAAAACTGTCGACAACAGCATGAGTAAAATATTACTGACATTCTTGGGCTGAAAGTATTCAAAAGACTACAGTCCCCAATGCAAGCTTATAAGATCTAACACCCATAATATTACAACTGTGTGTGTGAAGTTAGAGGAAAGCCTCCGATTTGTACCACACATTCTGAAGCATATGATGATGACAGAACAAGTCTTACCTTTCAGTAATATTACTGATTAAACTCTAATGTGGTATGCAAGCTGATCGCACACAATAATACACATGTTCCATGACTGACAGGAAAATATTTGGGTTTGGGGCTTAAGCACACTTCTGCATCAAAAGTTTTAAGAACATGAATATGTAAGCAAACATGCATCAGGTCTGGATATTAATGTAAGACAGACATTTCCAAGTTCATACTGACTTT
This sequence comes from Coenobita brevimanus, assembly GCF_032717465.1. Lineage (NCBI taxonomy): Eukaryota > Metazoa > Arthropoda > Malacostraca > Decapoda > Coenobitidae > Coenobita > Coenobita brevimanus. The sequence continues at coordinate 2,997,584 of NC_136991.1, forward strand.
CATCATCCACTTCACAGCTGCAAAGCAGAGTATAGCTACTAGAAATTGTAGTACATCCTCATTATACGTTGTCTTTTTTTCTTCCTATTTCTTTCTGCTAATAATTCCTTCACCTCAATGACATCTTATTTCATTCTTGCTATTAACAGATGATTTTAGATTTGGTGAGACATTTTGAGCTGGTGTCAGGTACAGCTTTATGTAACCTTTTCACAGCTAGAGGTCATTCCAAAGTTGAATAAAATCATCTGATGGTACCATGAATAAAATAAAAAATCAAAGAAGTTGTAATATTTCATTTTAAAAATATCCTGACATACTACGAGGACTGCCTGTACAGTTGGCATCAAAAGTCATGGCATCTTTCCTGCTTTTCTCTCCATGGACTTTGAAAATCGGTGTTATGAATCAGCAGCAACCGACGCTGATGACTTCATATAACCAAACATCAGTGCCACATGTGTCATTTGCATTAAATTCTCCACAGTGATTTTTAAAGTCCATGGAAAGCGATGCAGGAGGGACAACAGAACTTTTCATGTCAACTGCACATACTGTACTTGCTTTACCAGCACCTTGAAGAAATTCTGAAAAGTGCAATATCAGATTCCAGTATCATATGGTTTTTATTGTGCAATCATGCACACAAAAGATGAAGTTAACAACTGGCCCCAAAGAATCCAGTGGCATTTAGCATAAAACCCTCCATTTACTGGCTCAAAGGATCCAGTGTTCTAACAATTATGTACTGTACCTGAGGAAATTAATCTATCCAATACTGCAATTCATCTTGAATTAGAATTACACTCAGTCATGACTCCCACCCTTCCATACCTGTCCAAACTTCCTCATTCTAACTCCTCATCACCCATTACTACAATTCTAGTCTGGAATGGGATATAGTTACGAGTGATGGATTTAGGGCGATGGTGTATACACAGGTATGGAAGGGTGTGAGATGTAGCAGTAGTGTAATACAGAATGAATACACAGCTTTTAAAGTTTTCACGAGCACTAGATCCTAAGGCCATTAGATTCATTCACTTACAAAGCAAGTGAAAAAAGGGCGTTCAGTTTTCATCCCATTTAAGCTGCTATTGTGAAACTGAAAATAGCCAAAATTTCTTTTATTATAGACTCTTATATATGCAGGTACAGTCAAAGGTAAATGTCTGCTTACTATTCCAGAGTTTACAATATACTGTACTTATTGCACCTCCATCATTCCCCTCCTGAATGCATTATATAAAAGAGAATCATCTCTGGGTAGAGAAACATGCAGTCTGTCACAGCTTACAATACTGGCCAGCAAAGGAAAGTGAAAAGTAGAAAATGTGAAATACTAGGCAAACATTTTGTCCCTAACTGTACTACATATATTTTTTTGTTGCTTACTGAAAGTAAGTCAGTAATTATGGTGTAATCTAGTACTTCAACAGCATTACTGCAATGCAAAAATCTAAATATAATTAATGGATTTTTTAAAAGTTACTGTGCTGGGCAGTAATGATATAACCAAATTATGGTGCCTGGTGGTTTACTGGGTAATTAAGGCACTCCAATCGGACTGAGCCTTTGCAGGTTTATATCCAAGAGATGGTTGGGGCTTACTGTTCATGTATTGCCACTCAGGGATGAGTGAGGCTGGTCACTCTCATCTTAAATGTCAAGACCAACTTGCCTAGCCCCAGGCTCCTACGCTCTTCATGGGGCAACACGGGGTTACATGATGATGATGATGATGATGATGATGATGATGATGATGATGATGATGATGATTTAAGTAATGAGAGCAATGCTATACTATATAACTCTTTTCAAGAAATATTTCTCCCAACACTCATTTCCATTAAAGTGTTTAAACCACTTTGTTGTTTTCCTCTAAAATAAGCTTTTAATTGAAGTAAACTATGCCATTTATGTACATGAAGACCATATCATAAGATTGTATGTCTTAAAATCCAAAGGCAGCAAAACCTGATATGTTGTAGAAGAATACAACACCTCTGATGTGCTGATTAAGTTCAAGGATGCATGATGTAAGTGCACTGTAATTCATTTACAAAACACAATACTGCTTACCTTTAATGCAATAAAAAGGATTCTGTTAAAGAGGAGAATGAGGATCAGCTTGATATTTACCATACAAATTAATATAAAGAGATACATTTACCAGCATGGGAACAAAGTATGGTAAAAATACTGAAAAATTATGATGATACTGTTGATCCTCCACTACTTTCTACTAATGATGGGTTGGACAGGATCAAACAATGTAGCAAGTATTTAAAGTAATATTAGAATATGTCATGAATGGCTGATATATATCAGAAGTGATGTGGGCAATAAATCCTTTTATACAATTACTGCAGAGGGTTTACTTTTGTCTCATGGTCCAGACTATCCAATTAAATGATCTACTCCAGCTTCTACCAACAAAATTTTATTCAGCTGAGAGTCACAGGAGTCATTATAATGAATAATTTTCTTTTTTACTAATTCCTGGAGAGACATGACACTCGCACAGGGTGAAAAATGGGAAAGCAGCTTGGGTTGATAAGGTGTAGGCAGAGATGCTTAAGTGTAGTGGAGAGAGTGGGATGAAGTGCTTGTTTGAGATAAGTAAGAAGGCATGGATGAGTGAAACTGTGCCTGCAGAGTGGAAAAAGGCTGTGATTGTACCCCTATACAAAAATAAAGGTGAGCGAAGTGAGTGCAAGAATTATCGTGGCATAAGCTTATTGAGTGTGGTAGGAAAGGTATATGAAAGAATTATTATAAAGAAAGTAAGGGAGATATCAGAAGTCCTAGTAAGTGATGAACAGGGTGGCTTTAGGAGTGGCAAAGGATGTGTGGACCAAATATTTGCAGTAAGACAGATGGTAGAGAAGGCTTGTGAGAAGAACCATAAGGTGTTTATGGCATTCATGGATCTGGAAAAAGCATATGACAAAGTGGACAGAGACAGATTTTGGAAAGTTCTGCACATGTACAGTGTAGAGGGTAAGCTGCTAGGTGCTGTCAAGAGTTTTTATGATGGTAGGGTTAATGGCATCTATGTGAATGGTTCACGATTGGTGTGGGCGTGCGGCAAGGTCATGTGATGTCCCTATGATTGTTCAATATACAGGTATATATGGATGGGGTGATGAGAGAAGTAAAAACACGAGTAATGGAGAGAGGGATGATGTTGGTAATGAATGATGATGGAAGGAATATCTCAAATTTGTTGTATGCTGATGATGCAGTACCGCTTGCAAGTACCGGACAAGAACTTGGTAGGCTAGTGCAGAGTTTTGCTGATGTCTGTAAGCGTCGTGCCCTGAGAGTAAATGTAGAAAATAGTAAAGTGGTGGTTACTGAGAGAGAAGGTGACTTCCAGTGCGATGTAACAGTGAATGGAGAGAGACTGGAATTGGTGAGAGTTCAAATACCTGGGTACAGCGACAGAAAAGAGAGGAAAATGTTTAAAAGAAGTTGAAAGTAGAGTGATACAAGGAAGAAAAGTAGCTGGTGCAATGAAGGCCTTGATAAGAAACAGAGGCTTGAGTGTTGCAGTTGCACGAGGCTTACATGAAGGAGTGTTAGTGCCAACTTTAACGTATGGATGTGAGACTATGGTGTGGCATGAAAATTAAAAGTCAAGAGTAAGAGCAGTGGAGATGGGACTGCTGAGGAACATATGTGGAGTACAGAGGGTGGATAGGATACAAAATAATGTGATTCGTGAAAGATGCAGAGTGAGGAAGTCGGTGGACACCAGAATCGAAGAGAGTGTACTGAGATGGTATGGTCATGTGGAGAGACTGGATAACAATACAGTAGTGAAAAAGGTAAATCTGAGCAAATTCGAAGGAGGGAGGTGGCAAGGTAGGCCAAGCAGAAGGTGGAGAGGTATGGTGGATGAATGTGTGAGGAAGAGAGGTTTGGAAGTCGGTGAGGCTACAGAACTGACAGGAGATCGAGCTGGCTGGATGAATGTTGTGAGGAGAAGTGCATGATCAGGGATTTTGGCATCCCTTTTAACATGGCAGCATCTGGACTGACTCTATCGGATACGATTATGTGAAGATACTGAATGTAGTGAATGTTTTTGGCGTATCCAATAGAGCCAGGATTCCAGGGGCTTGAATGATGAGTGAATGGAAGCGTGGCCCATTGGATTGGGCAAATTTGGGCTGCCTGGACATTGCTACTCCTTACCCTTCCTAGGGTGGGAAAGGAGGTCCAGACGATGATGACTAATTCCTGGCTTATAATATGATACCATGACAGACAATATCCAGAAACAGGTGCACCCTTAGCTCTCAACCCATGCTTATTGGCGATAAATGAAATGGAAATGGGAAACACAGTTAAATTCCTTTAACCCATTGACTGCGGCTATATCATATATGATATCTGAGTCCAAATGGCTCTGACTGCGGCTGTATCATATATGATTTCCTGCTTTCAAAAATTCCGCTGTCATAAATGGCACAAAATAAATCAGCTAGCAACTCATGGCACCCTATAGAATATTGCCATACATATATTATGCATTTTTACAAGGAGCAGAGGCTGCAGAACTCAGCTCAGTTACCTACAAAATGCCGAAGGTAATGGTACAAAATCTTCTCCATTCCGCCACTAGCAGTAACCCACGCAAATATTGGATGAAATCTCTGGATGAGTGTAGTGATGATAGTGATACATTGTTAGATGATGACAGTGATGGTTCAGATGCTGATTTACACTTTATCTGATCGCAAGATTGACATTGATGACACAGTGCAACAATAACACATCATTCATCTGGCACCACCGCAAAGGGAATATTTATTACTTCACGGACCTGTTTCAGAGGTAATTTTTTTGGTTTGCTATATTGTGTTATATACCACTGAACTTGGGATTTTTTCTCTATCTTTTGACAATATTATTTTTTTTCTACATATTTGAAAACTGCCGCACACGGGATGTACATGTAAACAAACACTGACGCAGTGAATGGGTTAATATGGAAATTGATGGCTCGGAATTTTTACTCTGAGTTAACAAGGGGGGAATAAATGACAGTCTGGATGAGCCAAATCAACCATCTTCATACCCATGCCACCACTCACAATGTCCCAGATGTAGCCTGGCTTGTATTCTGCCACTGTACCTCTCCCAGAGTGGTTTACTTCTGGAATTTTCACAGAATTCTTGCAGGTTCCTGGCCTTTGGTTTCTTTTTTCTAGCATTAAAAAAAAAAAAAAAAAAAAAAAAAAATTGTAACTCGTGATGGCTCCCACAGCCCTAGGATTAACTTGGATTACTACACTACTGATGCCTTGGATTTACCTGTAATATACCTACAACACACCCACAACTGCACTACACTTAATGGGTAAGTTAAAAAAAAAAAAAAAAAAAATTATTACAGTAAAACCTCAATATAACGGACATCAACAGACCAGAATTCGTTTTCATCGGAATCGAGGAGCTACCGGACAAAAATCTTATATATCAGAAAAAGTCCAATAAAGCCAGAAGCGGTCCGGACTCCCTGACCTCCTGAGCTTTGTTCACCACATTAAGGTAAATAAAAGACATGCTTATAAGTGCAGAGTAGTGTACTATTATACAATAATCCCTCATTTGTCTGGACGTGCAGTATCCAGACCCGTTCATTATCCGAATACTGGATCTTGGCTCTATTAAACCATTATCTGAATTTACTTGCTATTATGTGGATGTAAAATTCCCCGAGAACTTCGGCCGGCCAGCCAACATGTTCAAATGCTTGGTATCGTGGCCACTGGACTCAAGCCATGAGTGGAAACATCTGAGCTAAAATGTCTGTCCACCCCTGTAATGAATGGTCAAAGTCACGTGCTGGTCCGATCACTCCAAAAAACCTCCAGCACCCGAGTAATATGACTAACTCGCAAGTGGTGTCAAAACATCCGTACGCATCCCCACCGAATGTCCAAAGTCGCGCGGCCACCGGGATAAGTCTTTCCTAACTGCCACCAAGGGTGTAACACAGACTGCAAACCACGAGTACGTGTTCGGCAACAGCGGCCGTCCGCCTCTCTACCGAAAGTCTAAAGTTGCCCAGTCACTGGGAATAGTGTTTCCGCATGGCCACAGGGCGTGTAACACTGACCGCAAGCCACAAGTATATGTACGGTAAAAGCGCCCGTCCTTCTCGTGACAGAAGAGTGAAAATCCTGCCCACAGCCTCGCTTCTCCCCCCCTCCCATCCCTCCTCCATACCCTCCCAGCTCCCCCTTCACTCCCTCCCCTCCTTTGCACTGATAGCACAGACTCATGAGTTTTTAATTTTTTTTGCGATTTATTCAAAAATTATTGGTTATATTGAAATTCCAAAGTGACCACGAGAAAGCTCATGAAATTCCACATCTTGACATGTGCTTAACTCCTGGAAGGTGCTGGCAAAATTTTGCACTTGGATGGTGGGACAAGGCAAGTTTTACTCTTGAAAACTATTTATTCTCACTGCATTTCTGTACTTTTACTCCTCTTATAGTATAAACACCAGCAAAGATGATGATATACCATTTATAACAATTTAACCAATTTTCTGTGGCATATTTGGTTGTGGAATTTTTTTGTGGCCCAAGAGCATCTATCACTGGTGTCAGGTAAGTGATTTTCCAACCGTCCTGAGGTTTTCTGTGGATGTTTGTTGTTTATGGACTGCTTCCTTGGTGTTTAGCATTAATATGGATAATCCTATGTGTGTTTTGATGTCTAAATATGGCAGACTGACCTGAAAACAATTCCAAAATTAGGAGGTGTATTGTAGATACAGTAGTGTATACGTAGGGTGTTTTTTGGTTTTCAGTGTTCTTTTTTCATGGTTTTCTTGGTGTTTAGCATTACTCTGGATATTCCTATGTGTGTTTTGATGTCTAAATATGGCAGGCTGATCTGAAAACAGTGCCAAAATTAGGAGGGGTATTGTACATGTGTAGTTTTTTTTTTTTTTTTTTTTCCATGGTTTTCTTGGTGTTTGACATTATTTTGGATATTCCTATGTAAGTTTTATGTCTAAATATGGCAGACTGACCTGAACACAGTGCCAAAATTAGGAGGGGTACTGTACATACAGTAAGGTACAGGTAGGGTGTTTTTTGGTTTTCATTTTTTTTTTTTTTTTTTTTTTTGGCATGGTTTTCTTGGTGTTTAGCATTACTTTGAATATTCCTATATGTGTTTCAATGTCTACATATGCCTGAGTGACTGGAAAACACTGCCAAAGGAATCAGAGGTACTGTAAAAATAGGTTAGGTACAGGTTGGAGGTTGGGTATTGGTACGGTCTGGGGGATATTGTTCATTATCTGGACATTGCCACTACCTGGATGCTTTTGGCTTTATCATGTCAGATAACTGAGGGACTACTGTATATATTATACCATTTGATTATTGTAGCAAATGTATAATGCAGTATAATACTGCAATGATAATGAAAACAGTTTAAAACCGGTGGTGCAATTTGGACTCTCAGATGTATCGGAAATAGTCCGGGTTAGCAGGGGGAAGTCCGGACGTCGCTTTTATTGGAATTTCGCTTTTTTTGGGAAAGGCTTAGGCCCCAACTGGTCCACTATAGTGACGATTTACTGTACTGTAATTTTATTTATTTTATCAATGTTTGGGGGTGTTCAAGGAGCTTTTCAGAGGGCCTGTCCATCAGTCCAGAATTTTCGATAATCCGGAACTCCCAATGTCCCCTGCATTCTGGATTAAAAGACTTTGACTGTACTACTGTACTAATTATCTATAGATAGACAGACAGGCTGATAGAATGAATGAAGATTTTTTGCTTTTCCAAAGATGAGGCTCTTTAGAAATTACTGGGAGATTTTCAGTTTCACATAATACCACACTTATGTAAAGACTGATCTATGAATGACAAGCATTAAAGTAAAAGACAAAAACTACACTGACAAACATATTAACTATAAAAAATACCTCTGTCGCCTTATAAAATTGACCAAGGAAAACCGATGCCTTGGTCAGTATTTCTCCTGAGAGTGGCTTATCACTTGCATCGGTCATTATTTCTTCGCCGGCTTTAATGACCCCATCAGGGACAACTGGGATACACCGCCCAGCCACTAAAACAGAAATAACCATCATGTAAACAATCCAACACCATTTGTCCACTTCAACTTGGCCTAAACCTGCCATCTCTCCATCTTGATTGTTGAGCTGTAACAAGAGGTTAAAACTAGAATATGCTAGTCATGAGGAAATGCTTAAAAAAAAAAAAAAAAAAAAAAAAAAAAAAAAAAAGTATGCTGAACCAAAGTACTGTCTTACTCTGCCGCTGAACTATGTAATATAAGTTGCAATAGGACAATAATCTCCACCATGTTTGGTGAATGTACAATACTGTAAGGCCTTATGTTCTATGAAAACCTCCACGATGGTACACATAACAAACATACAGGGGTATTATTTATGTCCAGAATTCAGTAAGATTTCCTGGGAATTTACAAATAAATGTGGTAATGCTGCAACAACATAAACATTAATGTAACATTAAGGTACTTCAACTGACAATATACAGCAGAGACAACCTTCAAATGGCAGTTAAGGTGTACTGCCATTTTGCTTGCTCATCTCGTTGAAATTATAAACCATTAAGAAATGGACAATAATATTGTGCAGTATTTGTAAATACAGTACTCTACTAATAAATTAGTTCAGCACAAAATATACAGTATTGTAAATACAATCATTCGAAAGTCACACTTATAATTTACCGTAAATACTGTACATACTAAAGGACAGAGTATGAGTAAATCTATAACACTGTCGAAAAAAAAAAAAAGTACCACTTTCAGTAAAACTAATATGAATACTAAAAATTCTGCAATAAGAAATATATTGTATTTTCTTTAAACAAAAGCTGGATTACATCTAAGGAAATGTTCCTGCAAGTGGTGAAAACATTTACAAGTAAAACACATCTGTACAAGTTACTTATAGAACAATTATGGTGCTGCAGTTAAAACAGTATCTATCTCTAATATGGAAAACACTGCATGTGTTATGTTCACTTATGTAATACTTTCTCTAGCTCTGATAATGATGGTCTTACAATGTCTGTGAAAAGTGTCTAGCCCAGTTATTTAATCACACATACTTCATTGCACTCATTTGTCAATGTGATTATAAGGAGTTTAAACTGCAATGTTTGATCCATCAATACAGAAATTATCTGCCTTCTATCAGAACACTGCTGCTTTAAAGGTTGTATTTTCTCTCTGAAAACCTTGCAAAATAAATGGAAACAATCAAATACTTTTTCAATATAATGCCACACGACCAGTATAAGAAAACTTGTTAATTTAAATTATATATACAGTATATATATATATATATATATATACACGATCCTCATGGGGCAACGTAGGATGGATGTTGTAGTGTGTTTTAGTGAGGTTAGGAGCCCAGGCAGGGCTTGCATAATTCATCACTGAATGTATATATTGTTTGTATACTGTGGTGGTGGTTTCTTTGTTGTGTTCAAATGTTGTGTGGGCAAGTGACCTCAGGGCACTGAGTCTTGGTGTTATTTTATTTTTAATGTTTGTGATGTGTTCTTTAAAAGACATTGATGTATTGTATGTTACACCAAGGATTTTGTGTGTGTGTGTGTGTGTGTGTGTGTGTGTGTGTGTGTGTGTGTGTGTGTGTGTGTGTGTGTGTGTGTGTGTGTGTGTGTGTGTGTGTAGTGTGTGTGTTCTTACCTAATTGTATCTTTACAGGAATGAGTCAAGCTCGTACTGTCCCGTGTCTTAAACCATATTTATCATACATGTCCTTAAATTTGTGAATTGTTTTGGCACACACTATTTCATTCGGTAGTGCATTCCATTGATCAATTGCTCTGTTTGGGAAACTGAATTTCCTTACGTCTTTATCACCTCCCTTCTTATTCAGTTTTTTGCAGTGTCCTCTTGCTGATGCTTCTCCATATGTTAAGTAATCATTTATGTCTATTTTCTCCTTTCCTGATATGCACTTATATAGCATTATCATGTCACCTCTTTTCCTTCTCTCCTGTAGTGTTGGTAGATTAGTTTATTTAGTCTTTCTTCGTAGCTTAGGTCCCTTAAGCTTGGTATCCATCTTGTAGCGGCCCTTTGAACTTTTTCAATCTTGTCTATATGCTTTTTGAGATGAGGACTCCAGACTATTGATGCATATTCCAGGGTTGGTTTAATGAATGATGTTATTATCCTTTTTAGCATGTCTTCATTTATGTATGTGAATGCTATTCTCATATTTGCAAGCAGTGTATACATGTTCCGTACCTTCTCGCTGATGTGGTCAGCCGGAAATAGTCTGTTATTGATAATCACACCTAGGTCTTTCTCTCTTTCTGATGTGTATAGGGTTTTATTTCCTAACTTATAATCCCAATCAGGTCTTTTTCCACTTTTATCAAACTTGGTTACATGACACTTGTCCACATTGAATTCCATTTGCCATGTACTACTCCATTCATGAAGTTTATATAATTCTTCTTGTAGCTCCCTACAAGAGTCTGTGCTAGTAATTCTCCTTTGTATTTTTGCATCATCTGCAAACATATTCAGATAGCTCTCATTTCCAGTGTTACTGTTTATATCATTTATGTACACTAAAAACATGATTGGTGCCAGCACCAAACCCTGTGGTACTCCACTAGTCACTTCTTTCCATGATGAGTAGTTTCCTCTTAGTACTGTCCTCATTTCTCTTTTTATGAGAAAGTCTTGCATCCAACTAAACAGTTTGCCTCGAATTCCTCCTTGATGGTACAGTTTCCATAAAAGTCTTTGGTGTGGTACTGTGTGTGTGTGTGTGTGTGTGTGTGTGTGTGTGTGTGTGTGTGTGTGTGTGTGTGTGTGTGTGTGTGTGTGTGTGTGTGTGTGTGTGTGTGTGTGTGTGTGTGTGTTGTTTATGGAATGTGACTGTGTTCTGCTGTCCAGTTTGTAAGAAGGGTCACTGTAGATTTGGTTGGGGCTATTCTGAGCCTGTTTGTGGTGAACCATTCATGTAGTGTGTTGAGGTAAGGTTAGAGGATGTGTGCAGCTGTGTTTGCATTTTGGTGTATACATGTGAGTGTTATATCATCTGCATAGGAAGCTATGTGTATCCGTGGTGTGTGGGGTGTGGGTATGTCGTGCATGTATAGGTTAAAGACTGTAGGGGACAAAACAGATCCTTGGGGGATGCCATTTGTGAAGTTTCTGATGTTCGAAGACTGACCGGCTGATGTTATGTGCACATCTGCCTGCTAAGTAGTTTGCCAGCCACCTTTTTTGTGTTATTGTGCATGTTTGTGTTGAGTATTTTGTTTGTGAGGTTGTGGAGGGGGATGGCATCAAAAGCTTTGCTAATGTCTAGTGTGATTAGGAGTGTTCTGTGTGGTGGCCTAGCTGAATTCATGCCATCAAAAACTCTGTGTAAACTCTGTAAGAAGGGTGTTTGTTGAGTGCAGCGGCCTAAAGTCATGTTGCGATGGATGAGGTGTAACTAGTTGTAGTACCAGTCATTCAGTGACTTTAGAGGGGGTGCAGAGGAGTGTGATGGGGCGGTGTGAGGAAGGTAACATTGGGTCTTTGTTGGGTTTAGGGATAGTGATGATAATGCCATGCCTCCAGATGCTGGGTATTGTGTTGTGTGAGTAGCTGTACTTTGATATGTTGGTGAGTGCTTGTATGCCTTGTGGTCCAAAGTGTTTGAGGTGGATGTTGCTTATGTTGTCTGGTCCACAGGCAGATGAGTGCTTAAGGCTGCTGATGATGTGCTTCGTCTGGTTGTAAGTGAAAGGTGCGTAGTCTGGGTCTGTGGGGAACTGTCTCCTACGTCGCATGATACGTCACTCGTTGTGATGGGGGTTTAGATGGCTGACATGTGTGAAAGTGACTGTATTAGCACCATACAATTACTAATTCTATGTGTAATGCTCTGGTGACAGGTATACCGTATTTGCATTACTGCAATCAATTACCTACTGACAATTTTGTAATAAAGATGATACATGCAAAGTAAAATCCTGGGAAGATGAATGACAACTACCAACAAAGTATGCTGGCAGCCTATGTCGTAATGTCATCACTGGCATTCTCTTAAGCCAGAAGACACAGTTCATAATGTAGTTTATTCCTCCTGCTTTCAGGTAATTTTATTCAGCTTAAGAGAGATGCCTGACAGCGTAATGTTGGAAGTCAAGTCCGCTAACACCTTTGCTATGAAATGTCTATGCTAAGATGAATAAAACTGTCTGGCGGTTGCAAGAATATGATACAAATGAGGTATTTGCATGGAAGGTGGACAAACACAGAAAATCATGTACAGAGGGTATTCTCATTCTTCACCAATCCTATAAGTACTTTATCACTGTTTGTGATAATCTAGTTCTGTAGGCAGTTCAGTAGACAAGCAGTTCCAAAGTTGTGAGAGGATATTTTGGGCTGCAGTAATGACCTTTTATCTTCATTTTGCTAGCTACGCACTCTTCTCACACCACTACAATTTTGACCCTCGCTTTGCATATATTTCACTCCCCTTACCACTACCACCACCACAAACAAAATGCATGCAACGACCATCACCACCACCACCATTACAGATACCTACCCAATTCTCATAAATAGTGACTTTTGGAAAAACAACCAACCATGTAATGCAAGCATTCCATCATATCATAATTAACCACCTCGTTGTCTGTCTATCTATCTATCTATTGCCAGACGCCTCAATCCCGTTTGGGGTGGCCACAAACAAATCGCCTCCAAGTCGCCCTGTCCCCCGCCATTTCACTCCCCTGCTCCCAACTCACACCCCCCTCTCTCATATACCTCTCCACCCCATCTCTCCATCTCATCCTTGGCCTCCCCCTCCCTCTTTCCCCCTCCACCTCACTCACATACACTCTCTTCGTCAGTCTTTCACCCTCCATCCTCTCCACATGGCCAAACCACCTCAGTGTGTTCCTCATAACGCTTCCTATCACATCCACATCAACACCACAACGCTTCTTTATATCCTCATTCGTCAGCCTGTCTCTCCATGTGACTCCACAGGCTCCTCTTAAATAACTCATTTCCACGGCTCTCACTCTTGACTTGTGTCCTTCCAACAATGTCCACGCTTCACTTCCGTACGTTAGAGTTGGTATCACAATACTGTCATGTAGTAACTTTTTCACTTCCATGCTCACTTCCCTGTTTCTTATCACTGCTTTCAAAGAACCAGCAACCTTTCTTCCCTGCTGTACCCTTTCAAGCACTTCACCCTCCAGACCTCCATCCTTACTCATCACACTACCCAAGTACTTAAATGTACTCACATTTTCCAATTCCTCACCATCCAACCTCGCTGTACATTCACTGACTTCACCTCTCTCAAAGACCATCACTTTACTCTTCCCTACATTCACCTTTAGATTCCGTTTCCTACACACTCTCTCAAACTCATCCACCAAGCCTTGCAGCTCTCCTTCGTCTTCACTCAACAACACGGTATCATCTGCAAACAACAGTACAGGGAGTTTCCAAACACTATCCTCTCTCACCAGGGCCACTCCAACATCCACTACCCTACCTTGTACCTCTTTTATTACCCCATCCATGTACAGATTGAACAACCATGGAGACATGACACATCCCTGTTTCAACCCAACTTTCAAAGAGAAAAATTCACTTAGTTCACCATCCACACGCACTGCAGCCTTCGCACCATCGTACATACTCTTCACAGCATTCAACAACTTCCCATCTATTCCATATATTCTTAACACTTTCCACAATCCTAGTCTATCCACCCTGTCATATGCTTTCTCCAAATCCATGAAAGCCACATACAACTTCTTTCCCTTCTCTAGAAACTTTTCCACTAAAGATCTTCCCTTCCTAAAGCCTCCCTGTTCTTCTCCAACTAATTTCTCTGTTCTTTCTCTAACTCTGTCAATAAGTATCCTACCATACACTTTTCCTATTATACTAAGAAGACAAATGCCCCTATGATTACCACACACTTCTTTTTCCCCTTTTCCTTTGTACAAGGGAATAATTATACCTGACTTCCAATCCTCCGGGACTCTACCTTCCTCCCAGGCCAATCTGCACATCTTCCACATCCATTCTACTACTATCTCTCCCCCATGCTTCAACATTTCACCACACACTCCATCAATTCCTGGGGCTTTCCCTGATTTAACTTTCTTCATTGCTTCCACAACTTCTATCCTACTGATTTCTTCCTGTCTTCTCACCTTCCTCCTTCTCCCAGCCATTCCCCAGCCACTTATACTTGCAATACTTCCATCCTCCACGTTCAACAATTCCTTAAAGTGTTCTCTCCATCTGCTCACTTTTTCTCCCTTCTCCACTAGTAATCTACCATTTTTATCTTTCACTCCCCTGCTAACTTCACTTCCACCCTGTCTTACTCTTTTCACCTCTTTCCAGAACATTTTCTTACAGTCCCTCCACTTTACACTCAAATTCCTTCCAAATTCCTCATCCACTCTCTTCTTACTCTCTCTTACTAATCTTTTCACCTCTCTCTTCCTTTCTACATATAACTCTCTCTTCCGCCTCTCAACTTCTTCCACGTCCCTATTTCTCATCCATTCATTGTATGCTTTCTTCTTTTGTGCCACAGCCTGTCTCACCTCTTCAGTCCACCACGCTGTTTCTTGCACTCCCCTCCGTCCTTCAACACACCACATCACATGCTGCACATATTTCCCCTGTGAATATCCTGCACACACCTTCCACGTCCCCATCTGCTCCAATTCATATTTGCCCAATCGTTCCTCCACTTCTCTCTTATACTCTGCCTTTTTCTCATCCTCTTGTAACCTTTCCACTCTCCTTGCAACTACTCCTTCCTCTCGTCTTTCCCTTCTTCTATTCCTCCATCTTACTTGAACTTTAACTCTGGCCACCACCAAGTAGTGGTCAGAAAGTCCACTCCCCCAACCTCTATAAACTCTTGCATCCAATATACATCTTCGCATCCTTTCATCCACACACACATAATCAATCATTGCCTTCCTTTCACTCAATTCACCACCCACCCTTCTCATCACTCGCCATGTATACCTGTGGATCATTTTATGCCTGAAGAGGGTATTGGCTATCACCAACCCCCTCCCAGTCACCAACCCCCTCGTTGTCATATCTTTATTAGTATTTTATTCCAACTACTGCCAATCAATTTTACTCAGCTGACAGAGTCATAGGAGCTTGAGAATTTCATACTGTCACCAATAACTCCCTCATGATCATGAGAACTCTAGTCTTCTATTTCAGGTAATGGCAGTTGATTTTATTCAGCTGAGTGTGAGTTATGTGAGCCTGAGTTACATTACTATACATGAATACGTAATTCCTTCACTCGGATGGAGGAGAAGCTGGGGTGAGGCTTGATGAAAGTGAGTGACGTTGGCTGGGTTATCCTGGAATGTCAATTGCAATCCCCTCAGTGCAGCTCAGAATGTTAGCTGCAGTTTATGGGTTTAAAAAAAGGATTTCTATCTATCTGTTGCCAGATGCCTTAACGCCATAAGGGGTGGCCACAAACAAATTGCCTCCATGTTACCCTGTTCCCCCCCCCCCCCTGCTTTTCACTGCCCTGTTCCCAGCTCACCCCCCCTCCCTCTCATATACCTCTCCACTCCATCGCTCCATCTCATCCTTGGCCTCCCCCTCCCTCATCCCCCCTCCAACACACTCACATACACTCTCCTCATCAGTCTCTCACTCTCCATCCTCTCTATATGGCCAAACCACCCCAATGTATTTCTCCTAATGCTTTCTGTCACATCCACATCCAAACCACAATGCTCCTTCACTTCCTCATTTGTCAGTCTGTCTCTCCCTGTGACTCCACATGCTCCTCTCAAATAACTCATTTCCACTGCTCTCACTCTTGACTTGTGTCCCTCCAACAAGGTTCAAGTTTTACTTCCATATGTTAGAGTTGGTATCACAATACTGTCATGCAGTGACTTTTTTACTTCCATGCTAACTTCCCTGTTCCTTGCCACTGCTTTCAAAGAACCAGCAACCTTTCTTCCTTGTTGTACCCTTTCAAGCACTTCACCCTCTAAACTTCCATCCTTCCTCATCACACTACCCAAGTACTTAAATGCACTCACATTTTCCATTTCCTCCTCATCAAATGTCACTGTACATTCATTGACTTCATTTCTATTGAAGACCAAAACTTTACTCTTCCCTACATTCACCTTTAGATTCAATTTCTTACACACTCTCCCAAACTCATTCACCAAGCCTTGAAGCTCTCCTTCACCTTCACTTAACAACACAGTATCATCTGCAAACAACAGTACAGGGAGTTTCCAAACACTGCCCTCTCTCAGTAGGGATGCTCCAACACGATTTGACACTTAAAATATGAAAACTGGTGCAAAAGTCAGTACATTATGAGACTGTGTGTGACTGATTCCACTTGGTGATGTCTGGTACTGCAGCTGCCACACAAAAAGCACACGAATTAGAGTTTTGGCACAAATCACAAGCTGTGATGTACTTATTCAATTTTTGTGGTATGCAAACAATAAAACGAAAATCACTTCCACCAAAGCAAATGGTGCAATTGCAGTGGATGGTAATGAATTTCAATAACATCTGTGCTTAACATTATTTTTATCAAAAGCTAGATGTTCCCCTCACTTGAACACATTCCACACCTTACTACGATCACCTATACCCTTCTTAAATGTATATGACTTGGCTGAGATTGGCAATTAAGTTAACTCCTCAATCTGGTAACATATTTTCCATTTAATTCTTGCTACTTCCTGATGATTTTATTTGCACTAAGGAGTCCTTTCATAGTGGAGAAGTTTGACAGAGATCATTTCTAATCCCTTCACTGCAACAAGCCTTCTCAAATGCAGTATCACAAAAAAAAAAAAAAAAAAAAAAAAAAAAAAAAAAAGTACAACATTGGAACGAAGGTGTTACTGCAATATGTCGTGTAAAATCAGTGGCAGTACTACAATGAATAACACAGTTTTAGATGCAAACTTACTGAGTGGTCCTTTTTATTTCATTCTTGTTATTTCCAGATTATTTCATTCAGCTTGGGAGATATTTCTGAACTACTGGGGGACAGACGCAGCTTTAATAATGCTGCCAATATATGTGGCCTTTCCTAAGTTGAATAAAATCATCTGATGACATTAGGTGAAGGTGAAGCTGGCAGTGATTATTGCATATGCATAGTGTGAGGACAGGAGTGAAACAGAGACAAACAGGTTTTGGGATGAGCTGGATGAAGTTGTAGGAGAAATGCCCAGGAGTTATGATTGTAAAGGGCAATATCAATGGTAGGGTAGGCACTGGTCCTGTGAATGATATAATGGGTAATGATGGAGTACCAGGAGAAATAATAATGGGAAGTGACTGAAGGACATGTGTCAGGAAAGGAGGCTGTGCATTTGCAATTCTTAATCACAAAGATGCACATAAATATACATGGTACAGAGGGAACGGAGATCATGTTGAAAAGAGCCTGACTGATTATGTGCTTGTAGAGAAATTGATGCTAGGTAGTGTTGCTGATACGAGGGCAGTGAGGGGAAGATGTGGAGGTTTGTCAGATCATATGACTGTGGTATGCAAGATCAAGCTGAGAGGAGTGAGGTGGACCAACAGAGAGAGGAGCTGTCAGGGAGACAGACTGAAAGTTGGGAAGCTGAGGATCAAGGAAATGGTAGATGAGTACAGGGCCAAAGTAAGGGAGGAGTTAAAATCAGTGACTTGGAATGAAATGGATCTGGACAGCTTGTGGAATGTATATAGGGACTGCTTAGTTAGGAATGCTAAAGCGGTGTGTGGTGTGGCAGGAGTAACAACAGAGAAGAAAGGTATGGCATGGTGGGATGAAGAGGTTAAGAAAGCAGTGCAGGAAAAGAGGAAGAAGTGGCTTGAGTGGATACAGGACAAGGGTTGATAGTTGAAATAAGAGATGAATACAGTATACAGTACTGAGATCAAGCACATAAAGAGATCAGTGAAGAGGAAAAAGAGGATAAATGATGATTCAGGAAGAAAAATGAATGCAAACTACTCTGAAAATAGGAAGTTTTCCGGAAAGAGGTGCAGAAATGTAGAAGTGACAATGGCAGGAAATGTGTAACTGCGAAGGACGTATGTTTTTGTTTTCGTTTTTAAAGGTTCCAACATGCTTGCATGTGTCGGCAATGGTCACCTAATGGCGGCTCTCCACACTGCATGATCCATTGCAGCCTCCCTGTTCAGTCCCTTAACCCTAAGGTCACACTTAATGACCTCGTCCCATGTCTTTCTCGGTCTACCCCTCATAACCCCACCCCCAATATTAACACTTCTCACCTTCCTCACCCAATTATCATCCCCCATCCTCTCCACATGTCCAAACCACCTCAATCTACCCCTCCTCATCACAACACCAATACACTCCAGTCCCATCCTACCTCTCAACTCTTCCATTGTAAACCCAGCTCCTCCAGGCCCTGGATGCAGGGACGCACTGCACATCCACCTAATCATTGTCATTTCTGTACGTCTGAGCCGGTGAATATCTTCCTCCTTCACTGCCCTGGTCTCACTGCCATACAGCATTACACTCCTAACACATGCTGCATACAAAGACCCCTTAGCACGTAGGGAGAGCCCTCTCAATGTCAGGAGAGGCAAGAGCTCCCTGAACTTCTTCCAACCACTTCTCACCCTAGCCACAGAGCTAGCTCCAGCCCCACCTCCAGCACACAACATGTCTCCCAAATAACAAAACTCTTCAACACACTCAAGAGATTCACCAGCAAGTTCAATCCTTTCACATCTGACAATCTCCACCTGGTAGATTATTAACCTATGAGGATAAGTAAGGACCAGGTGAAAAGAATGTTTTGAGAGTCTAATGAATGGGAATGGAAAGAGCAAAGTGACTGCTAACATGATTGGTTTGGGGGGGTTTACAGAGAAGGAATGCAGTTCTTGGAAACGTGACACTCGCAGAGATGAACACTGCAAAGTGGCTGAAAAATGGGAAAGCAGCTGGGGATGATGGGGTGTATGCAGAAATGATTAAGTGTAGTGGGGAGGGCAGAATGAAGTGATTGTTGGAGATACGTAAAAAGGCTTGGATGAGTGAAACTGTGCCAGTAGAGTGGAAAAAGGCAGTGATTGTACCCCTGTACAAAAACAAAGGTGAGCAAAGTCAGTGCAAGAATTATAGTGACATAAGCCTGTTGAGTGCGGTTGGGCAGGTATATGGAAGAATTATTATAAAGAATGTATGAGAGAGCTCAGAAGTCCTAGTGAGAGACAAACAGGGTGGCTTTTGGAGTGGCAGAGGATGTATGGATCAAATATGTGCAGTAAGACAGATAGTGGAAAAGGTGTGCAAGAAGGAATATAAGGTGTTTATGAGATACTGTACATGGATTCTGAAAAAGCATATGACAAAGTTGACAGAGAAGGATTGTGGAAAGTTTTGCGCATGTACGGTGTAGACGGTAAGCTGCTAGGTACCGTCGAGCTCTTATGATGGTAGTGAGGCATGTGTAAAGGTACATGGGCATCTAAGTGATTGGTTCATGATCAATGTGGACATGCGACAAGGTTGTCTGATGTCCCCATGGTTGTTCTATATATATATATATATATATATATATATATTATATATATCCCCATGGTTGTTCTCTCTCTCTCTCTCTATATACAGATGGGGTTATGAGAGGAGTAAAAACACAAGTAATGAAGAGAGGGATGGCATTGGTTATGAAAGGCAATGGATGGAATATTTCAAATTTGTTGTATGCTGATGATGCAGTGCTACTTGCAAATATTGGAAAGGAGCTTGGTAGGCAAGTGAAGAGTTTTGCTGATGTCTGTGAGCGTCGTGCTTTGAGAGTAAATGTAGAAAAGAGTAAAGTGATGGTTACTAAGAGAGAAGGTGACTCCTAGTGTGATGTTACACTGCATGGAGAGACACTGGAATTGGTGAGACAGTTCAAATACCTGGGTACAGTGATAGAAAAGAGAGGAAAATGTGCAAAAGAAGTGGAAAGTATAGTGACACAGGGAAGGAGAGTAACTGGTGCTACGAAGGCCTTGATAAAAAACAGAGGCTTGAGTGTTGCAGCTGCGCAGGGCTTATTTGAAGGAGTATTGGTGTCAACTTTAACATACAGATGTGAGACTATGGTGAGGTATGCAAATGAAAAGCCAAGAGTAAGAGCAGTGGAGGTGGGACTGCTGAGGAATGTATGTGGAGTACAGAGAGTGGTTAGGATACGGAATAATGTGATACGTGAAAGATGCGGAGTGAAGTCTGTGGACACCAGACATGGTGTCTATTACTGGGTTTCTATTACTATTAACTTCAATTGCTCTCTATTATATTACTATTATAATTACTTTAGTGGTCATCTGTTACTATTACTATTACTTGGTCATCTATTAGTATTACTATTACTATTAATATATTATTTATGATAACGGTACTGATTAAATTGAAAATGGTTTTTATTTTCATTATCATTGGGAGGCTGTTCCACTGAATGCACAAGTGTGTCTAGATCACCTGATGGCCTGTTGACCACTCTCCATTCTGCATGGTCTCCTGTGGTGTACCTGCAGCTTGGAGAGCAGCCAACAGGTAACCAAGGTGAGAAGGCTGTTTTTATTGATTATGGTAAATGGTATTAAAAAAGTGTCCGTAATGGGAAAGTAATATTATCTATTACTTTGCCTTCTATTACTATTACAGCCAGGAACTTGCGATCTATTACTATTACTTTGAAAACCCTGTAATAGTCTATTACTATTACTATTACATATTACTATTACCCTATGTCTGGTGGACACCAGAATCGAAGAGAGTGTACTGAGTTGGTATGGTAATGAGGAGAGAATGGATGACAACTGAGTGGTGAAAAAGGTATACCTGAGTGAACTGAAGAAGGAAGGAGATGAGGCAGGCCAAGAAGAAGGTGGAGGTGTATGGTGGATGAGTGTGTGAGGAAGAGAGGTATGGAAGTTGGTGTGGCTATGGGACTGACAAGAGACTGAGTGGGCTAGATGAATTTTGTGCGAAGAAACGCATAACCAGGGATTTGGTACCCCATTTTAACACCACAGCGTTTAGACTGACTCTATCAGGTATATGTGAAGCTACAGACATGGTGAAACCTTTTTGGTTTATCTGATGAAGCCAGGATTCTGTGGGTTTGAATGATGAGTGAATGGAAGTGTGACCCACTGAACTGGGCAAACTTAGGCTGTCTGGACGTTGCTACTCCTCACCCTGCTGTGGGGTGGGAATGGAGGTCTGTGACAATGATGATGATGACCAGGATTCATGAGGTTAAAGATACAATAGCTTTTTTTGATAAATTATGATTAGGATGACCTCCTCTCTTCCTCTTCCTCACATCTTTCCTGCCAGTTTTTATTACTTTCCTTTCCTTTACAGGTGGTTTTACATTGAGTGACAAGACTTATGGTTTCCTGTATGCCAGGAAACTATTTACAACGCTGGGTAGTAACCATATAACCAACCCATACACGTTTCCTACAATTCAACAAATGGGTTGACAGAGGGTTTGTGCCCCTGCTTATACAACTACTAACTTAAAGACAAATGGCCAACCTTTGTGGTATTATGGCATCTGGCTATAGATAGATAGATTAAAAATACCAAAGGTCTAATATGAAGACAATCTCATTAATCAGATGATGTATCTTTTTTTTTTTTTTTCATTGCCAGATGCCATGCATCCCAGACAGGGTGGCCAAGGGCTAAGAGTTAATTGTTTTACAGGGAGGGGCACTAATCCTTCACCAACCCCACTTGACACGTAGGGATGCCAACAGCATCTGGTGTTCCCAGGCGGTCACCCATCCAAGTACTAACCAGACCCAACGTTGCTATTTCTAGATTATTAAATTCAACTTAGGGATACTGTACATTTTTTTCTGAACAAGTAAGGGAAGAAACAGTCTTCATTAAATATTTCAATTGGCAAAGCCTTTTCCCAATTTAAATTACAACATCTGAAAGTAGCAAGAATGAACCAATAAAATACATTGTCTGATTCAGAGTATTTGAGGGGTTAAACATACGGTCATGGTGCTTGAAAGGGACACCGTCAAGCAGTGGCAATGATATAGTCAGGACGCTTTACAAACGTCCCTTAACTCTCTCCCTATCTCCCAAAGGAAGGATGGTGGACTGCAGGAGATAGGCAGCTTTAGCCTGCAGTCCACCAGGTTCACATTCAGATGGCCTTGAAGCCACAACAGCAACAATAAAAGACATACAGCTGTAATTCCATCTTGAATGGTGAATTAAGTTACGCATATAGTTGAGACAGTCTCGTGCAATAAACATTTATTTTTGAACTTTCAAGTATGATGAACTCACCGCAAACACTAACACATATTCTATATGTTTTCAAGAGAACCTGTAGTGCAATGCAAAGAACACACCTACATTTTTATGTACAGTGCTGCATTACTAAATAGGATGTCAAGTTTTAAAAAGTACAGAACTTGGAAAAGGGTAGTTAGTACAGTACAGCTGGATGAAATGAATGGGCTTCTATATACATTCATGAGTAAAAGTTCACCAATACATCATTACTGACTGTGATACTGGAAAGTGTTGTGTGAAATATTACTGCATGCACACAACAAAACTGTGTAAAAAGGAAGGACACTTTCTCATTTTTCAGTGAGGAAATAGACATATGAAAGGAAGGACACAATTCTGACAAGGGATTATTGGTGAGCTTTTGGTCATGACAGTACAGGATGGGGTTAGTAAACAGATTTTATGCTCCGTGCAGGCTGTATGAAGCTGAAAACAATGAACTCTGTACCTGCTGCAATCTAGCAAACCGCAAGACATATTTCATGGCCGAAAAGAGAGCTTCATACATATTGTACTCTAATATGTTTGAGCCCTCGGAGACTGTTGTTGCTTTTATAGCCTTGAAGATACTGTCAACATGACCTGTTATGTTCCTTGGGATGCACCGGCGAGCAACTGAAAGTAATGCTGGTAGATTAATAACCCTGTTTAAAGAACAATAATTAGTCCTCATATAAAATCATTTGACTAAAGTCGCTTTACTATTAACCCCTTCATAATGGAAATGTCTTCATTTTAATTAGGATATCATAAGCCGATTGTTTGGACTTAATTAAATGAAGATCTCTAGTAATGAGAGGGTTCATTCAATCTACTGTACAGTATATCTAACCCTTCCAGTCTTAAGTCTCCCTCCTCAGCCAAAGATGATCACTGAATATACCAAAAATAAGTGTCGATGGAATGAAAGGGTTAAATTGCTGAGGAATCAACACCTATTCTCCACTTAACGTTTCTTGTAATTCATTTTCATGTTTTTCTGATTTTTTTCCCACCTCAAATCTTATGCCAATGGAATGCTTCACACACTTACAGTTGTTTCATTTATCATAGCAATTTGCCTGCACACAAATCCTACACTTCACGTGAGGAATGAGCATATCACATGTTTCAGAAAAATATCCAGTACAGAGCTGCACAGTGATACAGCAACTGGGTGTGTCACCAAAGCACTATCTAGCCTCAAGTCCTCACACCCCAAAAGGAGTAATATTGGACTGGCAATTACAAATGTCTTTATTTTACAGTATGTTAAGTCTGTTTTGTAAATCAGGGCTGTGTTCTCACATATCTCAGTTTTCTCCATTCAACTGGTACTGTACTGTCAACTGGGGGAAAATACTGTAGCAAATCAGCTTTACAGAAAGCAATGAAAGTTATTTATTGTTATTTTAACAGCAAATTAGGTGGAAAAAAATGGCAAAATAAATCTCAACAGCAACCCATAAAACTGTCTTGCCACTTCCCCCAATTTACAGCATTAATTGTAAAGAAAAAGTTGTGATACTTTGAAACATGTCCCTGACAAACAATGAGGACTTCCTGTATAACAAATGAAAGGACACACACAGGACACTACGGAAGGATGAAAGACTGAGACATGGGTAGCCCCATCAATCTGGTGACATCTTTAATTGATTAATCCTTGCTACTGTCAAGTGATTTTATTAATCTTTAGGGAGACCTCCCAGAGTGAAGGTGTAAATGAAGGCTGCTACTACAATACTCTCTCCAGCTCGAAAAGTCCTTCCAAAGTTGAAGAGCATTGTCTGACGATAACAATATTACAATGAAAATTACAGTACAGTACATGGCTGGAATGAAAGGGTTTAAGATAAAAATAAAACACTGATGAGAGACTAAACAAGTGTATATGACTGAATTATGGGGGCAGAGGTGGAGGGAAAGACCATGGATCATGTGGGGAGACCAAATGAAGATGATGTGAGTTGAAGGGATAGCAGTCTGAGATGGATGACAGGGGAATATGGAGGCACTTTGTCTGTGGTCACCCTTTCCATGATTAAAGTGTACAGCTATAGACAGACACAACATACATGATTATGATTTAGGCTAAGTACTTACGCGGTTTACTCTCAACATAGTAGTAGGCACACTTCCCCTCGAAGATCAGGTCTTTGACTGTCATAGATGTGTCGAATGGATCAACACCATTTTGACAGGTAAGATTTGGCCTCATCTCATCGCCATTTGAGAGTGGATTTGGATTGTAAAACCAGTTTGAATCAGGGCATTTATCCACACACACCTTCAAGAAAAAAGAAAGAAAAATAGCACCTCACAAAGATTATTTCAGTTTTCACATCAAGAAGAAGTAAATAATGCACCTTACAATGGATTATTCATTGCAAGCAATGAGAATTCCCTCATTATATAACCATTTCACTACTAAACATCCCTCTAAAAGTAGAATAAAACTGTCTGGTACAGTCCTCCCTCCTATAATGTGGTATCCTATAACACGGATTTGTACTTATGCAGTCACCTACAGTATGACCAAAAAATATATACCACGGTCACAAACAGATATACCGTGGTGAATTGTTGGGCGTCGGAGCTCAGACAGCCCGCCGAAAGTCAAATGTCACGTGTGACGATGTCAGGTGAGCGGTGCATTGTGACTGGTCGCATGACATCACATCCATATGTACCCCCACTGGCTGCTGGTAGCATCCTCCATTGTTTTTTGGTGGTCTTCCACCTTGTGCCGGTGTCTGAGGTAGCTACTCCCATGGTACAGAGAATTGTTAACGGCACTGTGGCCACCAGAGCCAGTCAGGTTAGTGACTAAACTTTTTTTTATTACTGTCTAGGAACCTTTCTTATGTATTTTTAATAACTTCCTGTGAATGAGTATCAGAGTGAATGTCAGTAGGGAGGGTTCAGGTGGGATTTGGGGTGAAAAGGGCGATTCTGGAAAATGTCCAGTCTAGGTTAGCCCTTTATAATAGAAAAATATGGAACGTATAACGTGGAAAAGTATACCGCCGCTTGTTGTCAGTCTACATTAGCCATGTTATAGGAGGGAGAACTGTATTATCATTTAAAAAAAAAAAAAAAGAAAGAAAAAAAAAAAAGGGCATGATCAAACTGAAGAGGTTACGGAGTAACAGGCAAAAGGAATTGTTAAGAAGGAGGTTTTATAAAACATCCTTAACTAACAAGTACAGACCCATCAACAATCAACCTTACCTGGGGTGTGGGACATCCAGTGGCAATGACCTTTGGGGTGGCACATCGGGTGAGGTCAAAAAAGAGGAGGTAGGGCTTATCGACAAATTCTCCTTTGCCACACACCCGGCCCACACTGTCCGTTGGGTAGAGCAGTCGGTCAGGGTCTCCATGGCGAATGGCTGTTTGAATAAAACATGAGTCAAAGATCGTTTATACCTGGGGCAACAACAATAAGAAAAAGATAAACTTATGCCTGGGGTAACAGAAATAACAACACATCAAAGTTTCATCACTACTCTGGCCTTATAGAAGTTTAGAGACATGGAAACACAGACTGAGGAAGGTTGTTCAAGAACTGAAAAGTTGTATACGGAAGACTAGGTACATCAGTTAACTACTGTACTTTACTATAATGATGCATTTCATATTTTAATCTTGCTAGTTATATGTCAAATATGTGGTAGGTGAGGGTGCTCACCATCCACTCACTCGACGTAGTGCTGCTTTGGGTGTCTGCCCTTTCCTCTCCTCCATCCTTCCTCTTCTGTCTTCCTTTCCTTTTTCTTCTACCCAAGGGTGACTTTACACTCCCTCTTCTGTCTTTCTTTCTTTCATTCTTTCCTCTTCCTTCTACCTATGGGTACTTCTACATTGAGTGACAAGCCAAATGGTTTCCTGTACACCAGGAAACCATTTACTACACTGGGTGGTAACCATACAACCAAATTATGGCACCTGGTGGTTTAGTGGGTAATTAAGGTGCTCCAATTGGATGGAATCTACGTAGGTTTATATCCAAGGGATGGTTGGGATTTATTCCTCATGTAATGCCACTCAGGGATGAGTGCAGCCGATCACTCTCATCTTAAATGTCGGGACAAACTTGCCTAGCCCAGGGTTCCTATGCTTCGTATGGGACAACATGGGACTGGATAATGAATGGATGGATTTACATACAATTGGTTCTGTACCGAGGAAACTGACAAATAAGCTTTTTAAGTGACAATGGACATTTAATAAGCTATTTTCTTTACTGTGGATTTAACTGCAAAACAGAACCACAAAAATAGGTAATACATAATAAATATAGTTCCTTCTGTAACTTGCACTACCTCATGTAGTTCAGAAATATAGGCCACACACACACACACACACACACACACACACACACACACACACACACACACACACACATGCACACACATAATTGAAAGCACACACACACACACACACACACACACACACACACACACACACACACACACATATATATATATATCATTCATTATTTCATTCATCATACATTAACCAATGAGGAGCTAGGAGCTCAGGACTAGGCAAGTTGGTCCTGACATTTAAGATGAGAGTGACCAGCCTCACTCATCCCTGAGTGATATTATGTAAGCAATAAACCCCAACCAACCCTTGGATATAAACCTTCACCAGATCAATCCGATTGGAGCTCCGTTATTACCCATAAACCACCAGGTCCCAACATTTGGTTATACAGTATGGTTTAGTGATATATCGGATACCAAACTTTAGAGCTCCGTGGAGGCGAAGGCGGAGCCGGATATCTATTTCTCATAAAATACGGTTGCAGATAAAACTGCAGAGGTTAAGATATTAATTTTTGCGGATGAAGACACAACCGCGGATTATTTTTACCTCCATGTCCGCGGTTGCGGTCGTGGACGTGAATTTTTTTTACACATATTACAGTACATTTATGCAGTATAAAGTGATGAGTTTCAGCCACACTTAAGTGTGTTAGCAGGATGCAGGATGGGGACCCAACTCGTTATGCATCACAGATAAATAAATCAATGCCACCTTGTCCGAAATTTGATGCCTGTCTGTACGCCGTGGAACTGCTGCTGACTGTAGAGAGTCACCGGTAAATTATAGTTTAATATATGCTGATTTGGGGGAGAGAGAGAGAGAGAGAGAGAGAGAGAGAGAGAGAGAGAGAGAGAGAGAGAGAAGAGGAACAATGAGAGACGGAGGGAGGAAGAGAGCTAATAGAGAAGAAAACAGAAAGAGGAAGAGGGACTGGTAGGTGAAAGGAACGGAGAGGAGAGTTGAGGATGAAAGGGAGAGAGAAAAAGAATTATGACAAAAAGAGAAATGAGAAATATTGGATGGGTGGAGATCAGCAACCTCTGCGGTTCTTCGACACGGAGGTGGATTATTATGTGGGTCTTTTATCTGAAAACGCAGTGGCGGATAATGATGCGGGGCTTTTGTTGTCTGAAGACGCGGATGCGGATAGTAATGTGGACATTATTTTCACTGCAGAGGCTCCAAGGAGGCAGAGGCAGATATCTGATACATCACTAATATGGTTACCACCCAGAGTAGTAAATGGTTTCCTGGTGTAGAGGAAACCATTTGGCTTGCAATCAGTGTGGAGTCACCCACAGGCAGAAGGAAGGAGAAAGAATGATGGAAAGAAAGACAGAAGAGGGAGTGTAAAGTCACCTGCAGGCAGAAGGACAAGGAAAGAATGAAGGAAAGACAGAAGAGGATCTACTTGCCACACAATACACAATTAACCATCTGATAGCCAGGATTTCATTCAGCTGAATAAAAATGTTCAGTGTTAATCTGAATAAATTATTGTACTAGGGAGTTGTCATTAAAGAGAACGAGTTTTTAACCATCAGGGTACTAGAATTTCTCTCAAGTGAACAAATTCATCTGTCAGTCTGAATAAAAAATAAGTGTATCTACAGCAGCACAATGTTAAATAAGGAATCTATCTACAGCCAAATGCCTTAGTCCTTGAGGGAGGTGGGGGAGAGACATGAGCAAATCACCTCCATGTTACTCTGTTCTCCATTATCATTCTTCCCTCTATCCATCCTGCATCACTTTCACTTATATATCTCCCCACCATATTCCTTCACCTTATTCTCAGTCTCCCTCTTCCCATTTCTCACAAACTCTCCTAGTCAATCTCTTACTCCCTACTTAATTCGTATGGTCAAACACAGGCATACTAGATGGGGGGTCTGGAGGACTGCAGCCACTCACCTCCAGGAATGGAAAAAATCTGTCTTTTTCATGACAAAAGCCGATATTTCTGGGCAGATCCTCCTGAAGGTGTACTGGTACCTTTCAGAAGACTTTTGGTTAAAGCTGTTTGAGTCCTTGCTTTATCAAGAAAACATTCACCTTCATATGTGAGAGTAAAATGATCTAAATGTTTTCAGTTTATTCTGATACATATCCATTACTCACTACCAGTTTTTGTGTGAATTCAAAATGGAATTTTAAGCATACAGTACAAATTACTT
This sequence comes from Coenobita brevimanus, assembly GCF_032717465.1. Classification (NCBI taxonomy): domain Eukaryota; kingdom Metazoa; phylum Arthropoda; class Malacostraca; order Decapoda; family Coenobitidae; genus Coenobita; species Coenobita brevimanus. The sequence goes on from NC_136991.1 coordinate 3,026,532, forward strand.
GGACAAAAATGTATTTTTATTGTTGCTGCAATAATATATTCTTGTACAGTATTATGCTTAGTTAGTAGCAATTATTTGGAGACCAGGAGAACTTCGAATCTTTTCGGGACAAACTCCTTCCATCTGTCCCCTAACACTTTTCAGCACATCCACATCACCACAACACTCCCAAACTTTCTCATTTATTTGTCTGTCTCCGTCTGTATCAGTTAATTAACTTAATGTTATATATAAGGACTTAACAAAACGCCAACCACTTTCCAGCACATCCACATCAACATCACAATGCTCCCAACCTTCCTCACCTGCCTGTCTGTCTCTCCATATAAATCTACTTAATGTCAGTAATAAAGTCTTACCAAAGCCAGTGACGACGCCCCAGCCAACCAGAAATGCCACAAAGAGCAGAAGGCAGAGGATGTCTGTACATGATCGGTTCTTCAGGGGGCCCTTAAACTCGGGGTCATACTGAAGAGGCTCTCCTGTGGAACAGAGTAATAGAGGGTGAGAGAGAGATTAAGTGAACCAGGAGGACCACATGATACACCAAAAACCAGATACTGTACAGTAAAATTTCTTTCATTAATCTACCAACTACAAAATTTTTCCAAAACTGAATAAAACCATTTGTTGGGAGAAAAAGACAAAATATGTTACCAGCATGAAGTGATTGAAGTACAGTATAAATGAACATAATATCAACCTATGAAACTATTAAACTGGGCACTCTCTTTGATAGTTTTTCATTTCTTCTCTTCTGCTCCTGTTTTGGGATTTCCCTCACCCTATGCATTTACCAAAACACCTGGTGATGACTGATGATTGATGACTGACTCATTGCTCTTGCTGATGGAGCAGTATTCAAAATCACACCTCCATGCCACTCTCATCAACACCTGCAATCATCTACACACTTGTCAACATTCATTCTCTCTCTCTCTCTCTCTCTCTCTCTCTCACACACACACACACACACACACACACACACTGGGTCAGTGGTAATGCTCTCGCCTGCCATCTGGTAGATGGGGTTCACGCCTTGCTCAGGTTGCGAAAAGTTTCACTGATGAAGCGGGTGGTTACTGTCCCCCCTGAGCAAGGGATGGATGTGTGTATGTGTGAGGGTCACAGCCTTGCCCTTAGATATATTAGCTCTCAGCTCGTGGGAGGGTAAAAAGTAGATGATGACAACCATCATGTGATCTGGATCAACCCAGTGAATTACACACACACACACACACACACACACACACACACACACACACACACACACACACACACACACACACACACACACACACAAAGGAAACTCTAAAGACGAGCACTAGCTCTCACATACATACATATAATAATGCACCCTCACTTTATCAGTCATACTTGCACACACACACACACACACACACACATACACACACACACACACACAGAAAACTAAGGACGATGAACACTAGCTCTCACATACATACATATAACAATGCACTCTCACTCCATCACACACACACACACACACACACACACACACACAAAGCACCTCTTCAACTCAAAGCTAAATGCCGTTATACAATGGGATCCTTGAAATGTTCTCAGATTCAAGCCTACACACACATTATCGTGTGTGTGTGTGTGTGTAGATTTTGATAATTGGTCTCCATCTACACGGTAGGTGGAGACTATGGTTTTCGCTGGTATTATCATTATTACAGTACAGTATTATTATTCTTGCCTTAGAGCCTCGCGACGATTCCAGGAGAACTGGAGACTGCGCATGGAATCTGAAGGGCCCAGGTTGTGTCCTGGCATGGACCATTGGTGATAGAAAAAAAAAAAAAAATCCAAATCCCCCTAATGGGGTCAAGGTAACTAAGAAACAGTAGGTGGAGACTAGTGCCTGTCCGCAGAATAGTTACAGAGTTCTATCTATTCATGCCTCAGGGTCTCGCAACGATTCCAGAACAGGAGACAGCACAAGGAATCCGAAGGGCCCAGGTTATGTCCTGACATGGGCCACTGCTGATAGAAAAAAAAAAAAAAAATCCAAATCTTCCCAATGGGGTCAAGGCCATTGTAAGAAACAGTAGTAGACACATGCGTTCTTTGACACCTTGGTCAGATCCTTTGTTGATGTTACACAAGTTACCTTAGGGTCTTCAGATCTTGTTTATATTAAACATACCTTACCACATGGCGAAGCTTCCTTATTGTGGCTACACGATAAATCTAAGTAACTATCTGCCTATCTATCTATTGCCAGACGCCATAATCCCGTAAGGGGTGGCCATTTGACTTTGAGTTATTGCTTATATGGGGAGGGGCACTAACCCTCCACCAACCCACTTGCTGACACGTAGGGAGCACGTATGGGTTTGTTATATGGTTACCACCCAGCCAGTGGGATCAAGGTCACTAAGAAACAGTACGTGGAGACTAGAGACTGTCTGTAGGACTTCTATCTATCTATCTATTGCCAGACGCCATAATCCCATAAGGGGTGGCCATTTGACTTTGAGTTATTTGTTTTACGGGGAGGGGCACTAACCCTCCACCAACCCACTTGTTGACACGTAGGGAGCACGTATGGTTTGGTTATATGGTTACCACCCAGCGTTGTAAATGGTTTCTTGGCTTACAGGAAACCATTTGGCTTGTCACTCAATGTAAAGCCACCTGTAAAGGAAAGAAAAGCAATAAGAAGTGACAGGAAAGATGGGAGAGATAGGAAGAGAGGAGGACAGGCACAGAAAAAGAATGATAGAGGCTAAGGAAGAAGTAGGCAGCACTACATCAAGTGAGTGTAGGACTTACAGAGTTCTATTTATATACGGTATTGTTACGCATTGATCAGGGCAGCTTATCCATTACTTCCTGGCACCATCACATCTTAATCTTCTCAGTAATGGCGTCCTCGCAACCAATGCTGAACTAAAGTAATTGCATTAATCTAGCCCAATCCAACCTAACTAAATTTACCTAGCCTACTTCATCTAACCGAATTCAACCTAAACTAACAACCACATTCAACCTAACCCAACGCAATCAGTAATTAACCTACCATTATCTAACCCAACGAAACTTGAAATTAACCTATCTAACCCAACCTAACCTTAAATTAACCTAACATTATCTCCCAACCCAACACAACCTAAAATTAACCTAGCTATAGCTAACCCAACCCAACTCAACCTAAAATTAACCTATCTAACCCAATCCAACATAACCTTAAATTAACCTAACTTTATCTAACCCAACCCAACAAAACCTAAAATTAACCTACCTTTATTTATCCAAACCCAGCCTAATTTAACCAAGCCTAACCCACCACGAGGAGTCTCTCCAAAGCTGCGTAAAACAGTCCGCCGGAAGGGAGAATAAAACTGATATAACTGACATATGGATGGAGTTAAACAATCACAAATCTACATCATTATGCAGATATGTACAGTACAGTTTTCATTTGATCAAACCATCATCATCATCATCATCACCACCACCACCACCACCATCAATCATCATCATCATCATCACCACCACCACCAACACCCTGTCATCATCATCATCATCGCCACCACCACCCTGTCATCATCATTATCATCATCATCATCATCATCATCACCACCACCACCACCACCCTGTCATCATCATCATGGTGAAGGCAGAATCCTGAAAGAGGAAATACAAGAAGCACCCAAAGAGTGTAACACCCGCGCCATCCTGCTACTCTTCGGGCTGAATAATGTATAATATCTGACCACAGCTGTGTCTGACTTTACCCTGTGAAGCTGACGTATGACCGACCGCTTCCAAAATCGATCTTCATCGTTGCCTGACCCTTAACACTTCCATCACGTCTGAACCAAATCTGACAAACTTATGAGCTGATCATGCCCTGTGACTCTGACCTTTGACCTTTCCCTGTGATCTTGACATCTGACTGCCAAAATCGAAACCCCTTATCCTTACCCTCTCAATCCTTCACCAAAGTTTGGCCTAAATCGGATAAAAGTCAAGTTAACTTTACCATGTGACCTTGATCTACCTATTATTCTCGAAAACAAAAGGTCCATCTCGTGCATGATCCTCAATCCTTCCATGAAACTTGGTTCAAATAAGATCAAAACTGATCAGTATTTTATTCACATACGCACAGGTCGAACTTCAACCTGGCAATGTGACCATATACGTTCGATTGACTCCTCAAACTCGAAGCCATCGTTCTTGCCTTACCTTCAGCTCTTTCCCCAAGTTTAGTCTATATTTGTCCTGTGACACTGAACTTTGACCTGTTAAAAAAAAAAAAAAAAAAAAAAAAAAAAAAGCCATCCCATCGGCTGACCGTCAACCTCTGCACAATGTTTGGTGAAATAATGATTAAAAAAACTTATATTGTTCACACACACACACACAATAGTATACATGAATGTTTGTGGCTTATTGGTAACAGCTGTTTAGGTACTTGATCGGTACGTTAAAGATGGCCGAAAATGTAAACAATGAGGGAATGGAATTTCAAGGATTTGATGCTAATACTAATGTCATGGACCTAGTGAAAACATTAATTATGAGGATTAGTGAACTCGAAAAAAAAGTAGAGAATCTAGTGATAAAGGATGTGTCAGGAAATACGGAAACCACCATACAGAGTCTAATCCAGTCCAACGAAACAGCCAATGAAGAGATTAAGAATTTGAAGCGGGAAAATGTTGAACTGAGGAGGAAACTTGAAGAGAGTACTAATAAAACGGAGAAGGTGAGTAATTTACTAGAAGAACACAAGGCAAAGTGGGCACACGTAGAGGAAGAACAGAAAGAAGTGGTCAGCTTAAGAGAGATCATCCAGGAAGAAAGGGAAATGAACAAGAAAGAAATGGAAGAAAATGTAGTGAAAATACTGAAGAAAAAAGAGAAAATAGTGAGAGAAACTGTAGAAAGGAACAGATGTGTGATAGTATTTGGAAACAGGGAAGAGGAAGAAAAGGTTAGGTTCGCAAGACTCGAGAGAGACACGAACATGGTGAGAGGAATATTAGGCAAGATTGACCCCGAAGGAAACAAGTGGGTAAAAGAAATTGAGGAAGTAAGGAGGATAGGGCCTTATAAGAAAGGGGAAACAAGACCAATGAGAGTCAAGTTTACATCAGAAAGTGTAATAAATGAGATACTTAAAGTGACCTGGAAATTAAGCAAAGAGGCGGGGATGGAAAATATTATAATAAGAAAAGATCTGAATGAAGAAGAAAGAGAAGCTTTAAAATCATTAAAGGAAGAAGTAAAGGAAAAAAATGATAAGAGGACAGAGGAAGAACGTAATACTTTTTTTTGGAGAGTATTGGATATGAAAGTAAGGAAATGGTATTTAAGGAAATAGAAGTGAAGGAAATTAGGGCGGATGGTTGTGAAAGATCAGAAGTTGAGGAAGTGGTACGGACAGAGAGTAGGAGAGAAGAAGGTATTAATAATGTCAAAAATAATTTGAAGGTGATATATACTAATGTTGATGGTTTCATATCGACAAGGATCGAAATTAATGATTTCTTGAGAGAACATGAACCTGATGTCATGTGCTTTGTAGAGACCAAATTAAGAGAAGATATTGATGTTCATTTGGGAGATGGTAAATACAAACTGTGGAGAAAAGACAGAAAAGAAAAAAGGGAGGAGGAGTGATGATAGCAGTGAAGAACAACATAAATGTAGATACTGTGGAAATGGGAGAAGGCAGGGCTGAAGTGATATATATGAAATTAGAAACTGGAGAGAATGTTAAGAGAGATATGGCGGTAGTGTATGTTCCCCCAAAGACGAGAGCATGGAAGGATGACGAATACCATGAGATGTTGTCAGATATGGCTAGCTACTTGCAAAAAATAATTGAGAAAAGCAATAATATAATTTTGGTGGGTGACTTTAATTGTAAAGAGGTGAACTGGGAGGAATGGTACTGGGAGGCGGCGAGGATTCGTGGGGTACTATGTTATTAAATATAATAATGAATAATGTGATGACGCAGTGGGTCAAAGAAGAGACACGGTTTCGAGGTGAGGACACACCAGCAAGGTTAGATTTACTGTTCACCAAAGAACCTGATGTAATAGAATCATTGGAATATCTCTGTCCTTTGGGAAAAAGTGATCACGTGGTCATTGAGTTCCAGATGTTAATAGGAAACGTCGAGCCAAGAGACGAGCTTCATAGACAGGGAAGATACAACTTTGGCAAAGCAAATTTTACAGGATTGAGAAACTTTTTGAAAATGCGGATTGGAGAAAATTCAGAGAAACAAGAGAGATACAGAGGAAGTGGGATATCTTTCTAGACCTCTATAATTTGGGAGTGGAAAAATTTGTACCAAGAGTAAGAGGGAAAGAAAACAGGAAAAAGGAGTGGTTTAATAGAAGGTGTATGATAGCCAAAAAAGAGAGAGATAAGGCGTGGAACAATTGGAGAAAGAGAGGTAACGACAGAACAAAGGAAGAATATAAAAGAACAAGAAACGAATACACAAGAATACGTAGGGAAGAAGAAAGGAATTTTGAAAAAGGTATAATTGACAAATGCAAGGATGAACCCAAACTGTTTTATAGATTTGTTAATGGCAAACTGAAACAAAAGGAAGGAATCACCAAGCTGAAAGTAGATGGAGAGGTCTTTAATGATGCGGCAATGCAAGCAGAAATAATGAACAAACGTTTCCAGTCAGTTTTCACTAAAGAAAAGGAGCTTGTGGAAGGGGAGGGAGTGATTAGAAATGTTCCGGTGATGAAAGATATAAAAGTGGAGGTGCAGGAAGTGTATAAATTACTGGAAACTCAAGATGTAAGGAAAGCCCCAGGACCTGATGGAATTTCTAATTGGGTACTGAAGGAATGCAGAGAACAACTGGCGGATAAAATTCACAGCTTAATTGTATGCTCACTGGAAGAGGGAAAGTGCCAAAAGAATGGAAGAGGGCAAATGTGGTACCAATTAACAAGGGAGGAAACAGGGAAGAACCCCTGAATTATAGACCAGTGTCTCTAACCAGCATGGTCGCAAAATTGTGTGAGAGAATCCTGAAAGACAGATGGATAAAATATCTGGAAGAGATGAATATTTTGGCTGAATGTCAGTTTGGATTCAGAAGTGGAAGGTCATGTGTTTCAAACTTGTTGAGCTTTTACTCAAGAGCGATTGATGTGGTACAGGAGAGAGATGGTTGGGTGGATTGTGTGTACTTAGACTTAGAGAAGGCCTTTGACAAGGTACCTCATATGAGACTAATGTGGAAACTAGAATATATAGGAGGACTAAAGGGGAAACTTCTGGAATGGATGAGAGACTTTTTGAGAGACAGACAAATGAGGACAGTAATAAAGGAAAAGATGTCTGGATGGAGGGAAGTAACAAGTGGAGTCCCTCAAGGCTCAGTGTTGGCGCCAGTAATGTTCCTGATTTATGTAAATGATATGGTAGATGGAGTGAACAGTTATGCGAGTCTGTTTGCTGATGATGTAAAGATCTTGAGGAAGATAGAGGTTGAGGAGGATTGTAAAATACTGCAGGAGGATTTGGATAGGATACACAATTGGAGCCGGACGTGGGAAATGAAATTTAATGTAAAGAAATGTAAAATATTGGAAATGGGTAAAAGTACCAGGAGGCCATCACTGAATTATTTTTTGGGTAATGAATTAATCACAAAAAGGAGAGAAGAGAAAGATTTGGGAGTGCTGGTCCAAGATAGTTTGTCACCAGAAAAGCACATTAACAAGATAGTTGGAGAGACTTATAAGCTCTTGACTAACATAAGAGTAGCATTTCATTATATGGATGAGGAAATGATGAAAAAATTGATAGTGGCCATGATCCGCCCCAGGTTAGAATATGCAGCGGTAGTGTGGTCCCCACACAAAAAGAAAGATATAAACAAGATTGAGAGAATACAAAGAACAGCAACCAAGATGGTCCCCAGTCTGACAGACCTGTCATACAGAGAGAGGCTGGAAAAACTGGATTTGCCTTCGTTAGAGGAAAGGAGAAAGAGGGGAGACATGATTGCGGTGTTCAGGACCATGGTGGGAGTAGATAAAATTGACAAAGAAGATCTGTTTGTATGGGATAAGAGAGCAACAAGAGGACATGGAATGAAATTGAAAAGTCAAGCTGCTTGAAGGATATCAAGAAATATAGCTTTCCTTACAGAAGTATAGACTTATGGAATAGCCTGGACAAAGAGATCGTCCAGTCTAAAAACATAAACGAGTTTAAAGTTAAATTCGACTTATTGAGAAACAGCGACGGAAACCCACGAGCATAGTACATTCCGTGTATATCACAATTAGGTATATTCTTAAATATTTGGAACGACTTAGACAAAGAGGTGGTGCATGAGAAAAACATTCATGTGTGTAAAGGTAGACTTGATAAATGTGGATATGGAGACAGGACAACACGAGCATTGCTCAATTCCTGTATACTACAAATAGGTAAATACAAATAGGTAAATACACACACACACACACACACACACACACACACACACACACACACAACGTCGAGTATAACAGCATCAACTCTCACGTCACAAGCGCAGATGTAAAAAAATGTGGGATCATTATAATTATCAACATAACGGTTTAACTCATTCCAAGTCCTACGCATGGAGTGTGCAGGATCAAGAAAGTAAGAAATAGTAAGTGGAAGAGAGAATGGATGAATGAAAGAATGAATGATACCGGCAGAAAGAAAAGAACAATCATCTAAGTGACATGCGAAAACTACCCTCGATCAATCAAGCCCTCGAAATTGTCAGACCACATTGCCATCATCCTTTAACCCTTCAATATGAGGACGTAACTGTACATTTTCTTAGTGCTTATATACAACTTTATACATACACTATATACAGATAGACAGACAGACAGATTTGGAGAGAATTTTCAATATGCAGGAATTAGGTTTACTCTCCTTAGTTCTGTCACTACAAGGGCGTTCACCCATACTAAATATAATCAACCGTATAAAGGCAACAATAAAATAACATTGAGTTGTGTCTTAGACAAACTATGGGATTTTGTGTGTGTGTGTGTGTGTGTGTGTGTGTGTGTGTGTGAGAGAGAGAGAGAGAGAGAGAGAGAGAGAGAGAGAGAGAGAAAACTTTATTTCGCATCGTTTTTCTTTTTAATCCAGTCGTGCCACTGCATACACAGAAGCAGCCCACTAACAGGAAATATGGCAACAACGCATCTCAGGCTCCTATGACTCCCTCTCAGCTGAATAAAATCATCTGGTGTTAGTGGCCATACACTACTAGAGCTGTCCCAATCATGAGACGGTTAGCTCTTTGGACGCCATCATTTTCGTACAACTGAATAGAATCGTTCGGAGTCAGCTGGAATACCGACAAATTCTTAATGCCTTAATGATGTATACACACACACACACACACACACACACACACACACCTATTTCATTCCTGTCACCCCAAGATATCTTTAGTTTAAGGAAACATCTACCAGTAGTCTTGTTGAGGTCAATGCTAGCTACATATCTAACCCCTGCAGTTCATTCAAGCTTAATAAAATCGTATGCAGATGGTGAAAATATAACACGTTGTCGGACTGAAGGGGTCAATTTTCAGCCACACACGTTAAGGCCTTCAATACTTTCATATTCTATTCTGACGATTTTATTCAAAATTCTTTTCGAACTAAGGTTTGGTGCAGAGCCACTTACTACTAGAAATATGCTGGAGGGATGCCTTCGTGTGATGGCACTGACATAACCAGGTGACTTAGCTGCCTAGTAGTGGAAAAATCCTTCAACTGCTTCCCTGTTCCCCAAAAGGATAGTGGACGGTAGGTAGAGGACAACTTACGCCTATAGTCCACGAGTTCACATCCATATGAACCTAGAGCTGTAATTACTACTACTACTACAGCTACTAACCCTTTCCATTCGACTGCGTAACTATATTCATTCCTGCTACCTCCAAACGATTTTACTCAGTTTTATGATGTCAGACTGCCTACAGCCTTCATTAAGCCCTTCACTATGAATGATCCATCCACAGTGGAGTAAAATTGTAAATATATATATATATATATATATATATATATATATATCTCGTATATAAAAGGGTAATCCACTTAAATCTATGGATTAATCTCTCTCTCTCCTCGCGGGCGCGTGTGAAGCAACACCATAAAAGTGGACCACAGGAAATGACGTTAGTTTAGTTCTTGTAGCGGCTCGTTAATTAATGTTTTTGGAATTTTTGTTTCAATTAATTCTTGCTACCCTCAAATGATTCCGATTCTTGAGAGCATCGCTGAAGATTGATTATGTAACCCTTCGAAACCCGTAATCCTCTCCTGTTTTGACGTGGGATCGTTGATTTGCTGTCTTAACTTCTGATTTTCCCCAGGAAGAACTAAAGACACGGGATGACTCTGAATGCTCCTTTCTGTGCATGTCCTTCCTGCAGAAACAGTTACAGCCTACTGGTGCGGCAGTTTTTCTTCTCATAAGATTTTTTTTTTTTTTTTTTTTAATTCGAGACTTGCAAACATTCTGCATCCTTCTTTCCTCGTCCAAATACGACAGCGAGGTGACCGTAAGTTTGAGTACCTCGCCCCTCAACAATTGTCAACAGATGACAAGAATATTGTGAATAAATAAGCCTTCAAATTAATGGAGGTAACCACTTCATTACGATTTCTTTAAAATTCATGCTGCCACTAAACGATTATATTGAGCCTGGGAGTGACTTCAAACTGGCGGGGTTAGACATAGCCTTCATTAACCCCCTCCAATACGAGAAATCTTCCTGGGCTGAATTAAATCGTCTGGAGGTTGCGATAAAACTTATACGCCACTTGTGGTGAAGGTGTTAACACGGAGATTTGGTTTCTTTTCTTTGCGTTATTCTTGCTACCTACGGACGATTTCATTTAACTGTCTCTTCTGTACGATGACGCATTTGATTCAGTTTACGTAATACATCTGATAATCAATGGACTAATGGCGACAGTTTTTTTCCTTCTCCTCCTTCTTGTTCTTCTTCCTCCTCCTCCTCCTTGCTCTTCTTCTCGTCCTCCTCCTACTCCTCGTCTCTGTCTGTCTCTCGCTAAGCCTGCCACAAAGCCTTATCTCAGGGCCAAATCAGTTATTGGTGCTATCTGTAATAAAAGTCAATGCCGGAGCCACAAAAACAAAAAGTGGGCGACCCAGCTAAAAGGTTAATGTATTGACTACAGCTACTTTTATTTTTAGACGTGTTATCGAAAAGTTATTTTTTTATTATTTCTCTTTTAGCTCTGAAGGCGCATTAACCTTTCGCTAACATATAACGCCCAGTGAGAAAAAAAATAATACAAATAATGCTAACAAGAACCCATACTACCATTACTACTACTACGATTACTACCACTATTACTGCTATTAATAACAGTGGCATTATCACCACCACCACTACTACTACTACTACTACTACTAAAAGTCCACGCTCGTACTGAAGGGCTGACTCCTTCAATTCGGTGGTGGTGTGCAGAATGGTCCATATATAACGCTCCTCTTCCACTCGTGTGTTACGGGGACGGCTCAGTCAGCGATGTCTACCCTGTACCATTTATTCATTTCCTAGCCCCACAGCCACACACACGCCCACACCAGCAAATTGAGCCGCCATCACAACACTCAAGATATCGCTGGGTGAGTTTCGAGTGGTGCGCTATTTATGGACGTACAAAATACGCTTTACAAATTTATTCTTGTTCCCCTAAATGGTTTTATTCAGGTACAGTGAGTCTGGGCCCCTATTCTCGTCGGGTATGGAAGCTCCCTAGCACCTTCTCCTCGGCGATTTACTGTTGGATCCGGCTGGGTAATATCCTTTTGTAACTTACTTATGCAGATTATGGCGAAATTAGAATTGTATAAGACACTGAGAAGAGTAACGTATAATAAATAAGATAAATCACTTTTTTTTTTTTTATAGGAGAACGTGTTACGCAGCATCCTCACCTGATAAGAATACGGATCCTGGTGTAGTAAGGACGTAAATGAAGGCAATATAATTTCTCCAGTCTGAAGTGTCTTTGAAGCTGAATAAAATAGTCCAGAGATAAAAGTGAAAAAATAAGATTCGAAGGGATTTGGATCGTATTCTAGTGGGCTTAAGACTGTGGCACTTCCCTATCCCCGTATATCTTGAATATTAAACCGCGATAGGATCCCGTTTGTTTGCGTCCTGTTAATATGGACAAATTTTTATTAATCACGTAGATTATAAATAAGCTTAAACACACACACACACACACACACACACACACACACACACACATACTGACAAGTAAACACAAACACCTATAAAAAGAACGACTGATAATACGCACAGGTACACATCTATAAAAACAAAACTTATATAAAGGAACCGAGAGAAATGTATATTAGTATCGTATAATGAATCCACCTGTCTTACAAAGGAGATTCTGTCAATATGATATTTGCCGAGATGGTCTTCCCACCTCTTACTAATGCTGATATATCCAAGACGAAAAAGAAAAATTCAAAACGAAAAGAAAATGAAACGAGGAGGAAGAGGAGGAGGGCTGAAAATGATCGAGGATGATGATGGCGATGATAAGTGAGGGATGGACAAAGACGAAGTGAAGGAAGAGGAGGGCGGGGAGGGAGGATGAGGAGGAAGACAAAGAGGACCAGACTTATAATCTAGACCAGTGATTCTCAACCTTTTTTGCCCCATTCACCCCTTCCACCATACGGCAGAATGTCATTCCCCCCTTTCCAAGACTGTCTTACTCATAAGGTGCTTACCTGAATAATACGCATAAAATAATGACAGTGACAGAATCTACCGAGGCCTGAGGGCCAACAGCGTCACTAGTTTGTACACGTCCAAAACGAAAACCTGACGGTACAGGAATATGACAACTCTCAGGGTTTCAGTTTATAAAATACGTAAAAATAATTGCCTTTTTTTTTTTAGTCGAGATGAAATTCCCCTTGATTTGAGAGGTTTTGGTAGTTCCTTCGCCGTTTCCCCAACTTAGGCAAACAAAACAAGCTGACAGGACGAACACACAGGAATCAGACATGAAAGAAGACAAGCCTCCTCCTCCGACTCGGACCGCACGTACACACATATTTTCTCACTCACAGAAACTACTGAAACGGACCTGAGAGAAACTTTTCCGTTATTTTCACACTATTCCTTAATTATAAAAATAACAATACACTGAAAAAAAAAAAAAAAACAATTTGGGCCTAACTGATCCACATTATTTTGTGTTCAGAGGCAATAAAAAGATGAATATAACAACAGTTTGAGCTTGCCATTCTATGGCCTCAATTCCCCCCTGGCGGGGAAATTCCCCCTTGGTTAAGAACCCCTGATCTAAACAACCTTCCAAGGATGCTGCTTTTACTATACACCCGCAAACCGCTTTTACAGGTAACTTCTCTCTCTCTCTCTCCTGGGTAGGGGGATGATAGGGTACAGGGGAAGTGGAATTATACCCTCGTATTCCCTACGTGTCGTAAGGGGTGACTAAAATGGAAAGGATGGTGGGAGCCGGGAATCCCACTGCTCCCTGAATAGTCTCCCTCATACTGTGATTCTGCCAAAGCTGACTCAATCAACGCCGACTCTTCTGATGCCGAATCTATGAACGCCGATTATCAAGTACCAACGCCGACACTATCTTCATATCTTGCATTTTAGTTTATTCCCCATGCTACCTTCTCCTTAGTGCTATACAGCCATTTTCCAGCTTCTTACGTTCTTTTATTATTTCCCCTCCTCTGTGTGTGTGTGTGTGTGTGTGTGTGTGTGTGTGTAACTGGCACGAGGATTCCTAAACAGGTCTTCAAACAGAAAAATAATATTAACGCTTGTTGACATATAAACATCAATTAACAGGTGGATGAATAGGATGAAACACCGCTAAATACATCACTATATAGGACAAAACATCACTACAAGGTAGACAATTAGTAAGCAGAGAGAGAGAATGATATACCGTATGGGAGAATTATTATAAGGGTTTCCATGATGAATGAATGGATGTATGGCTGATTTCAACAGGCACTCTTGTTGGTTCCCTTAATCTGTTTTCCTTTTCATATTTCTGGATTCTCCCTACCCGCCTTATTAATGAAAGTGATGATGATGAAAATGGTCGCAAATATCCTTAAATTCACCCTCAGTCTCTCACAAGCGGCTTCCTACCCATATCCACATTCCACAAGAACAAGCACCACACACAAAGCTTCCACTGTACATGTCTTAGATGATAACATTCACATATATAGGTAAATTCACTACTCACTCTCACTGCAACTAGCAATACACACAAAGCTTCCACGATAACGCCCTTACATGATGATGGAGATAATGATAGTGGTAATGATATGGTCACAAATGGCACTGATTTCAACCTTCCTCCCCCCTCACCTGTTGCTTCCAAATCGTATTCACACTTCCCATACCCCAAAGCCGCATACAGAGCTTAAAATGTACGATAATGACAGTAATGAAGACGATGAAATTAATGGGAAAAAAACATCTTGCCTCCCTCTTACATGCCTCCTCTTAGCTACAGTATACCCAAACTCCACAAAAACCAGCGATACATGCAAAGCTTCTATAATACACTTGTAAGGATGATGATGACGATGGTGGTGACTAATAACAACACTCATCCATCCTTCCTCTTACCGCTTCCGACTGTTACCGGTAGCCTACGTACTGGTATATCTACACACCACACGAACATACGCTACAAATAAAGCTTTCGCAGTTAGGTCTATAACTAAGGATGATGATCGCTTGCCGTTTCCTACATATATCCATACTCCACCTCAGCTAGCACCAAACTACACAGCTTTCAACATAAAATTCACCTAAATAATGATGATGGTGATAGTGGTGATGAACGATATGAAATAAGCATGAAAACTCTATCTTCTTCCCTTTCTCTTGAAGATTTTACTCATACCCACATTGGACACGAAAAAACAATACTAATAGTCTCCACGATAAGGCCCATGGATGGTGAAGCCGATAATGATGATGATAACAAATGCGATAATGATCGCGATGACAATAACAAAGTCACAAATAACAGTAAAAACTCACCCTTCCTCCCCTTCCCTTGTCGCTTATTACCCATATTTACTCTCAACACCCACTAACACAACACTGCTCAAATTCCACCTTTCCTACAACGATAAATGTAGGGTATCACACTTATCACGTCATATCCTGTTTCTTTCACAATCTTTGGATCACGTGTACTTCCGAACTAACATTTACTTTCGAACATTTCCTTTCGCAATGCCAGCCCTGATAAGGAGATACGGTTTAGGACGTAGAAAGATGGATGGAGATAGATATACAAAGTCCTGAAGAGAAGACATGGTATAGGGAAGAGAGAGAGAGAGAGAGAGAGAGAGAGAGAGAGGAAATAGCTACAGAACGGGACGGAAAGAAAAGTGAAGAAGACGGAAAAAGGGGGGTATGAACACAGGACTGAGTAAAAAAAAAAAAAAAAAAGTGGAGGCAGAACAAGAGAGAGACAAGGAAAGGCCTAGAGAGAAACAGGTGAAGAGAAACAAAGAGAACAATGAGAGAGGGAACAAAGAAAGAGTGTGTGAACAAGGATATATGCAGACGAGGGAGAACGCGAGACAGAATAATGAGGTGGTGAAACAGAAAAGGATAGAGACTGTCAGACAGAAGGAAAATGATAGAAGTAGGATGCAGAGGACAATAATAATAATGAAACAGAGCGAGACAAAAGGATAGAGACAGACAGAAATAGGAAAATGAGAAGGAAGCAGATAATAACAGGACAGACAGTGCATGAAGACAACGAAACAAGAGGGGGAAGAAAAAAAAAGGAGATTGTCAGTCAGAACAGAGACTGAGAACAATGATGGAAAGGGCAAGAATGACAAATACATAGAAAGGAGAACAAGAGAATGGTAGGTAAACAGAGAAGCAAGGTAGCAGTGTTAGAGGTGTGTGGCAAGGGGTTGAGCTGGGACCCGAACGCACCCACCCTCCCCAGCACTCACACACAACTGACTGAACTGAAGGCCACACTGTCCTCTGCATTAATAGGGTGCTCATAACCAACCACCACGCCTGACTCGGCCTTCCTTCCATCCTCTTTCTCCCTCTTACGCGTCTCCTTCCTTCCACCCTCCATCTCTCTCTTACGCATCTCTTCCCTTCTACCCTACCTCCCTCTCATAACGCATTTTTCCTCTGAAGCAACACTCCCATATTTCAGGTCATATTTCTCTCCAACCACCACGTTTAGCTTGTATCTCCCTTCAACCCTCCCTCTCTCTACTACGCACTTTTCCTCCTAAGCAACTCTCACACTAATCATCCCTCCCTCTCCTCCCTTCACTGACATGACAAGAAGTTCGGAGGGTACTTTTGAGGGCACAGGAGTTTTAGTCCAACCCTGAATAATCACGACTGTAAAACTAAGCAATTTGGGCAGGGTGGAAAAAAGTACACACACACACACACACACATACACACACACACACAAAAACGAGGGGGGGAGGCATGTTTATTTGGTATTGGTTCATGTGTCTGTCTTTCATATAACTTTACTCAAGCATTATTCTGTCATGTACAACCGCCTCCACTTTTAATACTTCAGGGGATTCTGTGTTGGGGGGTTTTACGTGGGACCGGTATATTTGTTTTCATCTCACATCTACTAT
This sequence comes from Coenobita brevimanus, assembly GCF_032717465.1. Classification (NCBI taxonomy): domain Eukaryota; kingdom Metazoa; phylum Arthropoda; class Malacostraca; order Decapoda; family Coenobitidae; genus Coenobita; species Coenobita brevimanus. Next base: position 3,043,272 of record NC_136991.1, read on the forward strand.
GGACGGACTACTAAAACAGGGTTTTTCTAACACAGGAGATGTGAGACGTAAAGAAATACATTGGTGTCAACATAAGACCCCCAAAAGACCACCCTCTGTAGTAGTTGTAAGTAGAAGTGGTTATATATTGAACAAAATACCCTGATGTAAGACTCACAATTGTTAAATGAGCTTAGAGTAACTTTATTTCTTTTCTTTCCTTTATTTTCAGAAATTAATAGTGGGCAACAACGGAAGTCTGAGCTACACCCACTGCCTAACCTTGATGATGCGCAGCTGCTGGTCCTGAACCCGACCCGTCCAATACAGGTCTGGTTTTTGCTTACTCATATTTATTTTGCAGTGGTGATGGTGATGTCAATGGGGAGGGAGGTGCAATATATTCTTTTCACCTTAACTTGGCTAAAAAATGACATCTATTCCATCTTGAATGCTGAATTATAACATAAGATTAACACTAGAATATGATGCTAGTCATGAAGAAGTGATATGAGAAGGATGAAGGGTCGTAATTTTCTTTCTGCCACTGAGCTATGTGAAATAAGCTGCAAGTGGACGAAAATTTAGACTAAGATAAAGTGAATGAACTACAGTAGCCTAAAATCTCTGCTAAGCTGACATTAACTGACCCTATTCTAAAAAAATTAATGTACCCGTATACAGTCTTGTAGTATAAGAGGTCCTGTGATGGTGGCTGGGACAAAGATTTCATAAGGTCCACAGAAACAAAAGAAATACCAAAAACAAACGTATCATGAGAGAGAGAGAGAGAGAGAGAGAGAGAGAGAGAGAGAGAGAGAGAGAGAGCGTTGAAATCAAGTGGTTTCAACAAATTTCACTCTGCTTTCGGGACTACTTTATGAAAACCAAGTCACTCAAAAACAAAAGACTACCGTTATTCACCTATACACATCTACGCTTATCAAACACCTTCCCTCTATTACACACCTACCCTTATCAGTTAGGCTACCCCTCACACGATGCGGCGTATGGCAAGAACAAATATATTACAGAAACAATGAACAGAAAAGGAGAGAACTGTGTGTGTGTGTGTGTGTGTGTGTGTGCCAACCGCATCACATTACCTGGTAAACAAGGAGGGAGAGAGAGAGAGTCTCTCTCCCTCTCTCCCTTTGTTTATCCCAAGTAACGTGATGTGCAACACGAGCATTACGTTACCTACACCATACACAGACACATCACCAGCTGTTAATTATATAAATAGATGCATACATGTAATGCTATGCGTGCATGATACTCAGAATTTCACATGCTAACTTAGGCCTACACACACACACACACACACACACACACACACACGCATATATATATATATATATATATATATATATATATATATATATATATATATATAGGAAAGGACAGAATGGATTTTTTTTTTTTAACTGCGTTGATTTACTTGACATTTTGTAGCCACTCTCCTGAAGTGATAACCAGAAATCAAAGCTTGCTGATAATTCCTTGAGACAATGCACCGTTCAGTGTCCTACGATATCTGGTTTTTGTGCTAGCTCTACACAGTCCTTGTGACCATAAAATGTTGAGATGATACCAACAGTGTTAAAGTTACTACAGAACATACTGTGAACATGGAGCAGTTTGGATATTTGAGAGACATCATTTTTCATTTTTTCTTCTGGGTTCGGCGTGAATGTTAGACCCTAGTTTTGAGCACCCGTGACTTCGTGTTCTAACACTAAGGGATACAAACTCATGTTTTCCGTTGGCTTTGGATACTTTAGAATGCATATTCCTCGGCGATATATTTTCCATGTTGTAATGTTTTAGTCTTCTGTATATTTCTGGGGCAAATAAAATAGGAACTAAAAATACATATTGTGTAATTTCTATAATAAATCTCCAAGAAAATGGTTGGATACTTTAAGACGCATATTCCTCGACGATATATTTTCCATGTTCTAATGTTTTATTCTTTTGTATGGGTCCAGGGCAAATAATGTAGGAACTAAAAATATACCGGTAAATAATGTAATTTCCACAATAAATCTCAAAGTAAATGGTGTTACGAAGCCTCCAAAGCCATGCTAAAAGGGGTCTCCAAGGATGTTTGGCTCAACTACTTTCTTTTTGTCTAGCTAAATATTTACAAACTGTTCTATCCGCCTAAATTTCTATAGGTCAGTCTTATACGTCTATATCCCCAATGGCATTGGCACACACAGCACGCTTCTTCTGTTTAGTATATCGGTTTACTATGAAAATCTTTTATACGATGACGTATAATTTTGGTTAATTACTGATTAGCACAAATATTCTATTACTTTCGAAGTTTCGGACTTCTCGCAATGAAGGGGCCAATGAAGGCAATATACAGGGTGGTCCATATATAGCGCCTCACTTCCACTACACTGGGTGATTTCTCGTGTGTCGTAGGTACACTCAGTCAGCGTTATCAGCACCTACCCTGTATCCTTTATTAAATTCGTACTCCCACTGCTACACGCACGCGCCCACACTAGCAGACTGAGCGGTCCTTGCAACACATACGATACTGCCACGTGAGTTTCATGAGGAGCGCTATTTACGGACTACTGTATTTAACCCTTATTCAAAATGTTTCTCTTAACCAGAATAAAGCCCTTCAGTCCCATGACTTGTTTTTATTTTAATGCTTTCCATATTTCATTCAACTTAAGATGGATTTTTTTTCCTTAAGATGGGATTAGAGGAAGTCTGCTGTGGCTCTACGTCTTTTCCACAGCATTCCCTCATGACTAGTATCATATTCTAGTGTTAATATCTCGCTAGAATCTAGTATTCAAGATATGAGACGGTGATTTTAAGCCAAGTTAAAGTAAAAGAGGTTTAAAATGAAAAGAGTATATTTCGAAGAGGCTAATTCGAAACCACAATAATCTTTTCACTATTAGACATCAATCCAAAGTTGAATAAAACAGCTTTGTGGTTGCCAGATGAAAATGAGTACAAAGACATCGAAGTGGAGAAAGGCTAAGTGTGAATGTTTATGCCAGTGAGGGGGAGGTGGGATTCCGAGGGCTTGAATGCTGAGTGAATGAGTGTGTGGCCCACTTAATTTGGCAGATATTTACTCAGTTTAATTAGGGAGATATTTAATTACTTCCTCCTGCTATCAGCTTTTTTTCTTGCTCTCTGGATCCTACCTCACCCCATCCTTCGGTGGGAGATGAGACCTTGATAATGATGATGATGGTTATGATGACGAATATGATGAAGAAAATGATGATGATGATGACGAATATGATGATGATGAAAATGATTATGATGATGATGATGATGAAGAAATATGATGATGATGATGACGAACAGGATGACGACGACGATGATGATGATGATGAAGAAATATGATGATGATGATGACGAACAGGATGACGACGACGATGATGATGATGATGACACAATGGACATAAAACAGGAGACTTCACGGTACCATGATCACACTGAATATTAAATACGAAAATTAAGGAGAAAATGACGTTACGCTTCTCTCAATGTCTTTGGTTAATGCCAGCTTTCTAAATTCTTCCTTAATTAGTAGTGTAGTCAATCTGCTCTTTGAATGCGACTTTGTGAGAAAAAAAAAATGTTGAGGAGGAACAGAGAGAGAGAGAGAGAGAGAGAGAGAGAGAGAGAGAGAGGAAAATGCAGATAGAAGAGGAAGAGGAAGATAGGAAAGAAAAACGACGAGGAAAGAGCAGTATGAGTCACTGGAAATACCATCCAAAGGCACAGAAGTTTATCGCTAACAGGAAAAGGCTAAAATTTATCTATCTATCTATCTATTGCCAGACGCCATAATCCCGTAAGGGGTGGCCATTTGACTTTGAGTTATTTGTTTTACAGGGAGGGGCACTAACCCTTCACCAACCCACTTGTTGACACGTAGGGAGCACGTATGGTTTGGTTATATGGTTACCACCCAGCGTTGTAAATGGTTTCTTGGCTTACAGGAAACCATTTGGCTTGTCACTCAATGTAAAGCCACCTGTAAAGGAAAGAAAAGCAATAAGAAGTGACAGGAAAGATGGGAAAAATAGGAAGAGAGGAGGGCAGGCACAAAAAAAGAATGATAAAGGCTAAGGAAGTACAGTAGTAGGCAGCACTACATCAAGTGAGTGGATGATGGTCGCCACCTACGCTAAAATCGAAGATAATAATAATAATAACAACAACAACAACGATAATAAAATAATAATAATAATAATAATAAACAAACAAGAAAAAAATATCAGGGTGTAATGCGAGTAATAAATCACTATGAAAAATGTGCTAAGGAGCCTTTATGGAAAAAAAAAAAAAAACATACAGACATAGCTATCCATCTTCCAGCCCGTCCACATACTACCTTTTCAGTAAAATGACCACCTATTTTAGTTTATTATTTCTATCTCATGGCGATTTTAGTTAACCTGGGAATGAATCTCGTACGGAAGGAGTTAGTGAAGTCCATAATTTATAAAATACCGTAATTTTGAAGTCTCTCAGTCCCAGCAAAAAAGAATTCAGCACAAAAGACGTCATCATATTGGAGGTGTTAAACAATTCTATTTTCTGTTACGTAAAATTTCAATTTACTGATTAACCAGTAAGAAAAATGTAAAAATGTCAATACGTGAATATATAATGTCATAAACAAATGGCAATCAGAAAGGTTAAAACATTTTGCATAGGTGTAAGAAGAATGCTAAAATATACTAGAATAATGATGCTAAAATTTAAACTGAGCTGCAATACCGTATGATATTAAAATAAATTGCAGTGGTAACTGCAATGACTACATACGAAGATAATCTACTGCAATAATGTAAGAATTAAATTTAGGCTACAATGAAAAATTAGAAAGCCAAAACAAACTACAACAACAATATATGGGATAAAAATAAATTACAAAGACGAATGCCAGTGCGGACAAAAAAATAAATGTCGGTCAGTAGCCCACAACAAATGACAGTCACCTCCATCCTTGCCGATACAAGTGGCAGTGCAGTCGCTTAACATTTTGGCGCGTAAAAAATGGATGAAGGACGACTTAAGAAATTAAATGAGAACCTTATACTGCATTCTAAAAGAACGGAAAAGCCTTGACCTTTTAATACGATGGCGGTAACTATACTCCAACTGCTATAACTTGGCCGAAAACTGCCATCTCTCCATCTTGATCTATATAACAACAGAATATGATGCTAGTCACGAAAAATCGCTACGGAATGGATGTCGAGCCGTAGCACTGTATTCTTTCTGCCACTGAGCTACTTGAATTAAGCTACATATGGACGATAATCTGGGCCAAGTTAGGGTAGAATGAGTATAGAATCTATTCGTCTGGCAAGAGCATGCATAAAGACATCGTTGTCAAGGGTCTTACCATCTATAGTACTTTTTTCTAACCTGACAAAGATCCAATACCCCTTTCAGCTCAGATGATGACCAAGTAAAGTTAGATTGGAGGGTTGGTATGACTAGTAACCAAGGAGGCTCATTCCTACCTCATAACTATGGTTCGCCAAATTTCATGCATCCAAATTTGAATAGAATCTTGCAATCCGTCTTTACATTTTATATATCAAGTCACTAGGGCCAAATTGGGATACAAAATGGCGGTGTTGACAGGCTTTTAATGACAAGGCTGCTAGTACGGTTAACATTCCCACCGTTACGTCCTATAACTGTGCAACCAGACCGCTGCGTCGCCACAATGCAAGGTTATAGGTGGTAGGTATATCGTTTTTTTTTTTTTTCCCTCAATGTTGTCTAATGTTATTATCAGAAAGTTAGTTTTTGCCTTTTAAATATCTATTTCTCTCTCTCTCTCTCTCTCTCTCTCTCTCTCTCTCTTTCTCAGACGCCAAACTCTACAGCTGCTCAGGGCGGGAGCTACACAAACACCTTCTAATACAGCGTCTCGATCAAAACTCATCACCATTTTCAAATCAGACTGACAAGTTATCTTTGCGGAACAGTGTATAACTGTAAATATGAGGTACATCATCTTCATGCTATGGTGTATAACTATAAATATGAAGTACAACATTTATCTTATTATTACATCATTAACCCATTCAGTATGATAACGTCTATGACCTTACAATGATTAATAACACGGATTTTTATTCTCCTTAGACAAATCTTTCACTATAGGCTGTTATAAAAGCTAAAATAGAATCTATAATCAACAGAAGAATGTTGCAACTCTTTTGTGCGCTAAAAAGTCGCTACATATACACAAAAGATAAACAAGTAAAACAGACAAAGGAAGAAACTTTATATATTGTTCTAGGGAAATAAACGTACCGTAAAAAAAAAAAAAAAAAAAAAACTATAACTTGGATGGGAGAGAAGAGACAAGAGAGTCACCTAACCTTTTTTTCTCTAACGCTTCAGACTACTACTCATTCTTAGACAAATCGTTCAAAAGTACATGACTGAATATAAGTAAAAAATAAAAATAAAAAGATATCAGTATTATTTGTACAAGTTGAAGGTGGAATCTACGTAATCAAAAGCTTTAGAAAAATTAAGAACTTCTGGCCATGTCTTGTTTTCCCTTCGTTCTAATACCGTATATCTAATTACTAAAATCCTGTATCCCAATCCCCTCAATTACAAAGAACCAGACAAATACCCACTCAGTTACTACTACTACTACTATTATTTAAGCCCGGGTTAAATACTCACCATGCTCTTTGATAACCTCGTCCTCGGATATTCCCATGGCAACGCTCTCACCGCAGCCGTAGCTTCCTCTACTCCACTGCACCCACTCAGAAGTTCACTATAGTCACTAAATTCGCTAGTAGATTTCACTATAGGGGTACTGTAATTTCGCTGTAAGATCACTGTAATTTCACTATAAAGACACTGTAATATAGCTAAAGTCACAAAATTCGCTTATCACTGAAATTTCACTATAAAGGTTCTGTAACTTCTATGTACTTTAGATACTTCAGTTCTTGCTAAAATTTCGCTATTGTTTTTCTAATACTGTATAAAATCACTACAACAGACTACAATAATTCTCATATCCTTAAATTCCTGGTAATATCACTGTTCTTAAGCATTATTACTGAGTTTCTTCTATAAATTACGTGTACTCATTTCACCACTGCCTACAATTTTTCTGCTCATATATGGGTTCGTCCGTCAATTGTGTTCTTTTGTCTTGCGTATTGTGGCGACCGCACTGATTGTTGATGTGAGATATAAACACTCTGCATCGTTACTAATCATGCGAAGTGAGAGAGAGAGAGAGAGAGAGAGAGAGAGAGAGAGAGAGAGAGAGAGAGAGAGAGAGAGAGAGAGAGAGAGAGAGAGAGTACAGGCAATATAGCATGAAAAGGGTTATAGGAAATTGGATATGATGCTGGGTAGACGCTGGTAACGCTGACTGAGCTGCACCCACAACACAAGAGAACTGGACTGGGCAATAAATGGACTACCCTGAATTCTGGCATAAACTAACAGCAAAATCGTTACAGGTAGGATACATCGGTTTTTAACACCCTGTAACTTCAATATAATCATTTGTACTTTGCTATAAAATCACTGTAATGGTACTGTACTCTCACTCTTCATTTGCCATTTAAGAAGTGGAATTTAAAGTGACAAGTTTCGTTGTAGGTTAAATATGTATCTTAAATTTCACCAGTCCTTCCAGTTTTACTTTGCAGTCACTTATACTTCATTACGGTCACTGCATCTGTGTGTGTGTGTGTGTGTGTGTGTGTGTGTGTGTGTGTGTGTGTGTGTGTGTGTGTGTGTGTGTGTGTGTGTGTGTGTGTTGTGAGTGTGCACATAGCATGTGCTTACAAAAAAAAACATTATCGTGCATTCACAAGAGAGTATAAGATTTAAGAACAACGAATACCGCTATATATCTTTTGAACTAGGCACGTCAATGAACAGGAAAGGAATATATTACTTTAGATTACAGCAGGGAGACGGACTGTACAAGGACACGTAATATGTATAAACTAGAGACAAATTACGGCCGGGATTAGTAAATATTTATCTTTCAGTGGCAAGCTTTTGGATCAATAAATATATCCATATCTATCTATCTATTTATTTATCAATGTATCTATCTATCTATCAGTCCATCCATCCATCTATCGATCTATCTATAAATCTATATTTTTTCCCATTCGGTATGTGCTGGGTCCCGAAACTAGGCTATCGCAGTCAAGATAATAAATTTTAAGGATGGGAAACCGACCTACATCCCTGGTGGCAATTTTAATGGACACATTATTTAGTTACAAATATACGTTACGAGATTGTCTGCTTTTATAATATTAAAATGAACAAAAGCAGTAATTAGAGTATGAGTCATGAGCGAATCAAAACCAACGGCATCTCAAAAGAATGAGTGCGGTAAGAACCAAACACTTCAAAACCAAGCACACTGTACCTAAGAATAGTGAACGAGTAAGATCCACAGGCACTTCTCAACATGGTCAGAAATTCGCCAAATACTTTACACTCAGGGCGTGTCCGTCACGTTCCTCTCTGACGCATCGTATGACGGGGAATCATCGACGGACGGGCAAACAAACCAAACCTCTCTTAGTCCTCAATATTGGCAGGCTGAGAAAACTGACAAATGGAAATGGTGAAATATCTGGCCAACTTTCATTGCCCCTTTTACACTTCTAAATCCCGGACACACCATACATCTCGCCCTACACCTTGAGAGAAACTGAGAACGCTACCTAGACTACCTGCCAACGAACTTCTCCCCACCTTTCTCACAACCTCATCACGCACTGGGGGAATACCGCTCTAATCCCACGCCATCCATGTGACTGAGTGCCTTTCTGAATAACGTGGGTGACCTGTAGCAGTGTCACATGAAATTAGTGTGTGTGTGTGTGTGTGTGTGTGTGTGTGTGTGTGTGTGTGTGTGTGTGTGTGTGTGTGTGTGTGTGTGTGTGTGTGTGTGTGTGTGTGTGTGTGTGTGTGTGTGTGTGTGTGTGTGTGTGTGTGTGTTTGCTTGTTTGTGTGTGGGTATGCCTACTATCAGAACAAAATTACAGTCGCCTCTCCTGCTTTCCTTGCCACTGACTGATAATATCCGCCTCTTAACACTAATCTATGGCTAAATAAAGTCCTCAGTATCAGCTGTTGTAGATCACCAGACTAAGCTTCCAAGTCTACGCATATAATAGCGGGAAAGACGACAGGACTATCACGGCCTATAGTAAGTTGGAGTGAGCGCAAGGCCTTTCTCATGCACTCCCAGGCAAACAGCTCCATCCTCGGCAAATGGGGAATAAATTATATGTTCCTGGAAGCGAGGATTGGGGTGGAGGGGGTGAGAGCTGGTGGGAGGGGATGGAAGGGAGCAGAATGCCACTGGAATGACTTGGTGGCTTGATATGTGTGGCACTAGTTTTACACTCGGGAAATGATCTGGGGTGAGTTCGAGCTTCAATCAAATAAATAAAATATACCACGCCACACTCTACCACCACTATTCTCTGTTTTACCGTCTGTGCTTTGTTAGGTTACGTTAGGAGAGATCAGATTAAACTGGGTTAGGTTAAGTTAGGTGAAGTTCTTTTATCTGCCCTATCCCCTTCCATCACACAACTGTCTACTACCACTGTCTTCTGTTTTAATGGCTGCCTAGTTAAGTTCCGGTAGAGTAGGGTAGGGTAGCATTGTATAGTGTAAGGCAGGGCAGGGTTAAGGTACACTAGGTTACACTGGCTCATATTATATCAGATTACATTGGGTACAGCTTAGTTGCTATATCTGTCCTACCCTCCTCATAACCTCGGTAAAACTTAAGAGTGCCAGGCAGTATGCGAGTCGATAATATTTTCATCCCTCAGGCTCCCTCTTCCATGACGTCACAGGTAAACTCACAATCTCCCCATGAGGTCAAGGAGTAAACTCTCAAACTTCCCCATGACGTTACAGGTAAACTCTCAATCTCCCCCATGACGTTACAGGTAAACTCTCAATCTCCCCTATGAGGTCAAGGGGTAAACTCTCAAACTTCCCCATGACGTTACAGGTAAACTCTCAATCTCCCCCATGATGTTATAGGTAAACTCTCAAGCTCCCCCATGACGTCACAGGTAAACTCTCAAACGCCACTCAGGCCCACTCTGTACTTAAGACCGTATTATTAAAGGCGAGAGCCCGGCGATGCAACCAAACCTTTGATTTTTGTAGGTCGGAACACCTGTAATTACCCTTGATTTCTGTCGGTCATTTATGGAACACCTGTAACTACCCTTGATTTCTGTCGGTCATTTATGGAACACCTGTAATTACCCTTGATTTTTGTCGGTCACTTATGGAACACCTGTAATTACCGTGGATTTCTGTCGGTCATTTATGGAACACCTGTAATTACTAGGATGTGATAATTTTGCTTTCCGTATCAGAGTGTAGTCAGCAAAGATAGGGGAAGGTAAGTCATATTTTACCACCACATTCTTCACAAAGCATCGTAAAAACCGGGGTTTTTTTAACACTAGCACGCTTTGTTTTAATCATTAGGCCCTTAATAATTCGATGATCGTACAATTGTTAATATTATTTTTGCTATTGCTTAAAAATTGCTCTCAGGTCAAGAAATACATTAATTTAAAAATCCTTTATCAGTGATTAAATTTCATCACACTTTTAGGTCTATTTATTTATAGCGAGATCCCATACTCTCGTAAAAGGTGGCCACAAAAAATCGCCTCCATGTCACCCTGTCCTCTGCCATTTGGTTACCCTCCCACCAACTCACATCCTCTCTCATATATCTCTCCACTCCACTCCCCTCCATCTCAACCTCGGTCTCCCCCTCCCCACCACCATCTCACTACCATACACTCTTCTAGTCAGTTTCTCATTCTCTACCCTCTCCACATGGCCATGCTGTGATTTGTAATCCAAAACAAGACACTGATCAGTGAGGCTCTCCTGTCAACAAATGCACTGGTGTTCACACATATAACCAATATAATATACACACTGAGACAAGACAGAATAACAAAAAATTAAGAAAAAGAAAGAAACACGAAATAAAAAGTTACAGATTCTGAGTGAGAGTTCTCGTGATTTTCGTGTGCGGTTTATGACTGTGGTAGGACGATATACCACTAGGGGGTTATTAGCCTTGGGGGTGCACACAACACCTCACACATATATACATACATTTATACGTACACACGCAATGCTTATCAGTGAAGATGAATAATTCTCAAGTCTCACACCAAAACACACACACACACACACACACACACACACACACACAACGAGCTTAGCACTGAAGAGGAATCATTCTCAGAAGTCTCCCTCCCCCTTCCCACATCCAGCCTGCAGTATCAACATAACTTAAATCACAATCACGCATACGACATTTAAATATTCACACAAATACATATGCACATGTATACATATACATACACAGGCTCATGTGGATGATCTGATAAAACTAAGCTTGTTGCCTGCAGTGCTGTAGTTTCATATGTACAGTACACATGGACACGCACAAACCACACGTCAGTGCCCCCCTCTCTCTTACACACACACACACACACACACACACACACACACACACACACACACACACACACACACACACAAGGTTCAAGAAGACCAATACAAGCCCTGACATACATTTAATGATACACTCACTCCATCAATCATACTTGCGCGCACGCACACACACACACACACACACACACACACACACACACACACACACACACACACACACACACACACACACACACACACACAGGAAACTCATGGACATAAACACGATACCCCTTCCATGTATATACATAATACACCCAAACTTCAGTCATACCTGCCCTCCCCAACCCCCCTCCCCCCCTCTCTCTCTCTCACACACACATACACAAGAAACCGTCATGGACACGAACACACGCCTTCACGTGCATAGCATATGCACATAATTCACTCACACTCCACTAGTCATACACGCGCCGGCACTCACGCACGCACACACACACACACGAGAGAGAGAGAGAGAGAGAGAGAGAGAGAGAGAGAGAGAGAGAGAGAGAGAGAGAGAGAGAGAGAGAGAGAAACAATAATACTTGGTACGATACAAATAAGTGAAGCCAGCTCAAGCTCCATAACATACCATCGGAGAGAGGTGCCAGCTCACCGTCTCGCTCACACTTACCTCGCCACCTAACCACAGTCACTTTTTTTTTTTTTTTTTTTTTAATAGACTGCACCTACATCTAGACACATCTGCTTTTAATCTACACCTACAAGTTCTTTCACCTAACTTGGCCTAGCTTTTTCTCCCTTTGGTGCTTCCGTTATTTAGTTCAGTAGCAGCAAAAGACAATATTTCGGCTCTATACAGTTTCCACAACAATTCTTCGTGCCTAACATCATATTCTAGTGTTACTCTACTGATACTCGTACAACTAAGCCTTCATGATGGAGAGACGGCAATATTAATCCATGTTAAAGTAAAAAAAGGACAACGAAGATCACGTTATGTTTCTTCAGTAAGGACGTACTATACAGTATATATATTTTCATTACTGCTTCCTCCTGACGATTTAGCTTAGACTTATCGAAATAGGTTGGGGGGTCAGATATAGCTTTCCTTAACCCCTTTCACTATAAAGGCGCTAAGTTGAATGAAATCATCTGGAAGTAGCAAGACCATACCAGAACAATGTCTCAGGATTCTTGGGGTTAAGGAAGACGAGTAACGGGGAAGGAGAGATTGTTTTAGAACCAAACCAATCTGAAATGTGAACCCAGTGGACTGCAGGCTTTATTTCCCATCTGTAGTGCACCATCCCCCACTCTCTCTCTCTTTGAGGGGTGGGGAAGAACTGGGAAGTAGCTGCGGGGTGTTCGTATAGCTAGGCAGTGGGACCACCTGGTTATATCTGTGCCACCACGTGAAGGCGTCCCTCTCCTGTACGGAAATGGGTGATCAACATTTTCTCGTAGTTCCTTTGGTAAGATTATTATTATTATTATTATTATTATTATTATTATTATTATTACTGTTATTATTATTTCTACTACCACCGCACCTATTATTTTCTGTATATTAATTAACATCTCTCGCAGTGGAGGGGTAAATCCTGCATATGGCGTGTTAATATTCTCTTGGTGTTGGAGAGGGACGCCTTCAGGTGCTGGTCCTTATTACTGGTCGGCTAAAATGTCTGGCCACACAAACGTTCTTCAACTACTTCCCTATCCCCAAGAGAGGAACGTGAACTGCAGGTGAGGGGTAACTTAAGTCTACAGTACACCGGGTTCAAATCTGAGATGATCCTGGGGCAACAACAAAAACAACAAGAACAACAATAGTAACAACAAACAGCAACAACAAACTGCAAAAACATATTCACTTAAATGTTATGTTTTACTCAAGACTCCATTGATGGTTATAAACTTGTTTTCATGTGACTATTTCCGACCCCTCCCATCCCATGTGCTTATGGCAAAACATAATATTAAAGACGATGGTTCTATTACCCTACGAACCTGGAGTGCCAATCAACACTACGGTGACTCACTGATAACGCCAAGTCTCTCTCTCTCTCTCTCTCTTTCTAAGTGATCTGTGGCGGAAATTTACGCATCATTATTACAGTATTACTTATTATATCGTATTATTTTAAAACCATTTAGCAGTATTTTTTCACAGTATTATTTCCACTGTATTCTTTAACCATTCTACTGGCAACGTAATAGATGGAATACTTACTATCGTGGTACCTATCATAGTATCTCAACGGCTGTATTTCCAGTTACAATATCATTATCGCACTAAAACAATATCTATCGCACTAACAAGAAGCGTATTATTTCTATTATCGTCTTATCTGTAACACAATCATATCCATCATCAAAACAACACTAACCATACTGCTTCTACTATCTATACAGACGAACCTTATCATCTATAGGCTATTACTGCATGACCACAAACCGAATTATTGTATCGTAACTAGCATATTTTGCAGCGAGGATAGGTAAAGAGCAGAATCTTCGTATCTTTTTCCTCCCGCAAAAACAAATTATAGTTACGACAAAGGATTAATTGTAAGTTTGTCTATGAATCTGACCCTACATCTCGCATACGTAATATCGCAACAACTACCTATTTTCAGTACCTGTGTGTTCATTCCACGCGTACCACGTATACTGCAATGGTACCGACTTACGTAAACCCATCCAACTGATTCCGCGCCAAAACCCACCGTGGTACCGTCCTAATCTGGGGAAGGTCGCTGGTGTCACAGTCTCTCTACCTACGAGGTATGTCCATTCCTTCGTTTATTTTGATACAGGTCCACATTTTTCATACACTCATTAGCTTCAGTCGGTCACTCAACAAAGATTGTCCCTAGACATGTAACTTCTGATACAACCCACTTACATATTTCTCCCATTATTTTTTTATTTACTTCTTTGCTATACTAATTAAGCATTAGTCAGTCATTGAACCTATCATTATATTCTCCCTATATATGTAATCTGTGTGATAAAATTGACCTACATATGATTTCTCCCATTTTTATACCCTACCTGAGTCTTCGAAGTCCCTTCATATATTCAACAGCTAAGTACTGTTCTGTCTTTGATATAATTTCAAAACCTCAGAATCGGTGGCGCCCTTTTCATTTTCAACCCCTGCATCATCAGACGAGCTTATTCACTATTTCATTCAGTTTTGGAAAGATATATAGTGGTGAAAGGTTAATTAACACTAAGAACTTGTACTTCATAAAGTATCGCCTAACTAGAAGAAAATCGTCCTGAAATAGTAAAAATATATCCTAATGCGAAACACAATATCGGAATGAACGGGTTAAATGTACTCGCACGCCAGGCTCGGTCCTATAATATACTCCCTGAATCTGTACGGGATCATCCTTTACGATACACTCTCATTCTAATTACGTTTCTTCACTTTAAATACTCATCAAACATACAGTTTCTACGTTTGAGTACGATCTTTTAATATACTCGTACCGCATACTTCTACGTATGTCCAACCTTCAATATATACTTTCATTCTACGTACGGTCCTCACTTGCTTCATATACCATATAATTCTATATGTGTCCATCCTTCAAAATATACTCTTATTCTACGCACGGTCTTCACTTCCTCAGCCGGAACGTGGACCGCATTTAATATGAGGCAGGAGCTCTAGTGTTACGTAGCCCTCCCTTTAAACTCCAGGGCGAGATGGGACGTTGTTTGCTGAGCACATCTGGCTTTAAAACGAAACATTTACTATCCTAATATCATCTCCTGGGTACACTTAACCCTTTAAAGTGCCAAGACGCCTTCTGTGATCTTATTCTTCCTACCGGCAAACTATGTTATTCAGCTTTGGGAAACTGTTAGAATGCATTCCTAAGGCCGAATATTTACCATCTAAACAGTTTCCTAATTTTTCCCTTACGCAGCTTTCATTATAACTGGGTATTCGTGTGGGTTTTCCATATGAACCACAACAATGGATTACATATTCTAATGACATATACAGAAACGTTTTTTCTTTTATGACATTCTTCGTCAGACAATATTTCAGGTTTCAGATTTCTGCTTATTTAACATCACTCTCTTCGTGAAATAATAATCCAAGAATCTTAAGTAAAGTTTGTATGTTTCATTAAAACAATTATGGACTAGTATATTTTAGCTTTTCCTTGTTACACCAATCTTCGTTAGGCCATCACGTGCGTATCGAACAAGACTGTAGATTTCGAAAGAGCGATTACTGTGATAATTCTTGTGATAATTCTACGTTGTTCCTCAGTCTAATATTTACTGATTAATGTGGATGATACCATAATATACTTTCTGACGACAAAGTTAATTTCCGCTTTTCCCCATTCTTTAAAAATGTCTACATATGAAAATGCTGATCTTTTTTTTTTTTTCTGTGTGCCTCAACCAAACTTGTAACACTGGCAATTTGCATGTCGGTATACCTTTGTTCACGGCTGTAAGACTCTCTCTCGTTTCTCAGAGATCCCATCCCCTCCGCCTGTCTTTCTTTGTTCCCGGCTATCACATCTCTCTCTCTCTCTCTCTCTTTCTCTCGTTTCTCAGAGATCCCATCCCTCCACCTGTCTAACATCCCGGCTATCACATTCTCTCTCTCTCTCTCTCTCTCTCCCTCTCTCGTTTCTCAGAGATCCCATCCCCTCCACCTGTCTAACATCCCATCTATCACATTCTCTCTCTCTCTCTCTCTCTCTCTCTCTTTCTCTCTCTCAGAGATTCCATCCCCTCCACCTGTCTTTCTTTGTTCCTCTCTCTCTCTCTCTCTCTCTCTCTCACACACACACACACACACACACACACACACACACACACACACACACACCAAGAACATTACCCTCACGAACTACTCACCTCCTGTCACCTTAACAATCACAAAACTAACCTTTACACTACGCAGAAAAATCAATACTCTTTACACATAACACCTTCACCACCACAACGTTCTTATAATTTCGTTCCTGTTTCTACCAGATGATTTTATTCAGCCTGGGAGAGAATTTCTGAACTGGAAGAGTTAATTTAAGCCTTCGGGTCTTGATTAACCCCTTCAATACGAGACCTTTCCCAAGTCGAATATAATCGTCTGAAGAAAGAACATAATTTTTAAAAGGTGTCATTGTACTGAAGCGATTGATTTAAATCGTGTTGGAAATCAGACTGATTTTTTTCATCATAATAATTTTCAGTTTCATCACATGGCAACCACGTGACAACAATCAACACCAAAAAACCTACACATCTATGGTCAACAAAACACTCTACACAAACACTAGCATATTCTATTTCAAAAACTCAGTAAAAAGGAATTGGCTGGCACTAAAGTTCCATATTTTCCTGTTGTTTTACAGCCCAAATAATCGCTTTCGTCTGTCTTTTGTTGAAAATGAATAAACTGCCACAGCACTGATTCATGTTTTGTTAGTGGTGTGTGCAACTGGTGTTTTTAATAGCCCAGACTCCCCTCCCACGACTCCCCGTTCGCATCCGGTTAGCGTCTGTCCTTTGTTTACGTTTGGGGATACCGATAATGGGGGTCTGCAGTTCATTCCATAAATACAGTATATATATATATATATATATATATATATATATATATATATATATATATATATATATATATATTCGTATAAATGAACTAGCACAACACGCAAAATTTCCTTGGTCGCAGGTGAAGCTGCCGTGTTTACATATTAGTTTATCTTCGAAATCAATAACTCTTTGTAGTCCTTTAGGTTTGTATCCCTTTGTTTACATCCGGATATAGCCTAATATCATAGATATGCCTTATATATCCTTGTATATTTTTGTTTGTATTCCACTAGTGCCTCTTTGTTTATGTTCGGATAGTTTATTTATGGTAAGGCGTTGGTGTCTTCTTTGTTAATGTTCGGGGATGCTGACTATGGAATGCTTTGAGGGACAGCTAAGTAGGAGAAATGGTCCGGGAAGTGGTTTGTAGGAAAACACGTTACGAAGAAAGAGCAGGGAGAGATACATAGGAAGAAAGGAGACAAAAGTGAGAGGCACAAACACAGAGACGCGGAGAAAAGAGAGAAGCTGAGGCAGAGAGAAAGGAGAGAGGACAAAAACGGAGAGAAAAGAAAGAGGTACAAACAGAGGCAAGAGGGAAAGAAAAGAGGATGAAGGCAGGAATACGAGGAAAAAAGAGAGGAAGGGGTGAGACAGGGATATTAAAAAAATAAAAAAATAATACGGGGGAAGGGAGGGGGTTTGCAAGGTATAAAGATGATTGAGAGAGAGGGGGGGAGGGAACAAGACAGTATCTAAGTAACTAGACAATGGAGAGATGGGTAAGAAGGAAAATTGGGAGAGGGAGGGGAGCGAAACAAAGGGGAATGAAGATGGATGGTGATAGCATAAAACATTAAGGGAGAAGGGAACGACCATGAACTAACTATTACAAGTACAGTTCTGATAAATAATCCCTTTACACCCTGGAATTTCGAACTAAATAAAGGAGATTTCAGTACATTTGATTATTTGTTGATTAATTTTAGCAATATCTCATTACGTTCTAACACCATTTACATTTATAGGGAGTCCGAATTAATGAAGCGGGATTCCAGCGCATATGATTAGTATCGATTAACTCTGGAAGAACTATGTAGATTTTCCCAGTCTTTAAATTTCTGAGGGCCCGAACAAATGAAGAGAAATTCCATCCCATTTGATTTACTGAATAGTTTACCATGAACTTTACTGGGTTTCCTTTCCTTTAAATTTTACGGATTCTGAATTTCATGTGATATATAATGAGTGATATATTGATTACTGTTGATTAGTTTTGCAAGATTTAATGAGTTCTGAGACAGTTTGAGGTGTATATGAACCTCTGAAAGCATGTGTACAGTATAGGAGGGAAAAAGAGACGTGGGGCGAAGAAAATGGAGAGAGAGAGAGAGAGAGAGAGAGAGAGAGAGAGAGAGAGAGAGAGAGAGAGAGAGAAATTAATAATGGGAGGAGCGAAGAGACAAAAATGAAGATGAAAAGGACACCCAAGGGGACCTCCAAAGAAAGGATGTGAACAATGGAAGAAGAAACAAAGGGAGACGTGAAGAAAAAAAAGGAAGGTGCAGAATGAGGTCGAAGGAAGGAAGGAGAAATAAGGATAAAGAAGGTACAGGAAAGTCGCTACTAAGAAAAAAAATAAAAAGGAAGGGAAACGAAGGACAAAAACAAGCAAAAGGGTAATAAAGGCAGAATAAAGGAAAACAGACCTATGGAGGAGTAAGGAAGTGAGGAAACGTAGGGATATGACAAAGGAAAGATAAAGGAAGTGTGACAGTACTAGGGAAGCTGGGAAGACAGACAAGGACAGACGCAGAGAGAGAGAGAGAGAGAGAGAGTGAGAGCAGCCGTACTATAGATCGCGTCCTCCTCTCCCTCGCACCACTCTTGCTCACACTGACTCTGGGCACACACACGCACACACAACCCCACGCGCACATGTGAGGCGCGCGCACATTCACACAAACGCACACACACAAAGAAAGGCCTACACACATGCCAAATAACACACATACCCTTAACTCTAACACCCCAACAGGCCACTAGTAAGCTAAATTCAACTGTCTGGTGGTAGATGTGATAAAATAGCAGAGATCTGTGTCGTCAGAGGCTTGGAGGAGACTTATTATCTCTTAAAGGACGATAGACTCATTATCTCTCAATGGGCAATGAGCCAGTAACATATATATGATGGCTAAAATTCCTCTTGTTTTGAGAAGGTCAACTATACACAAAATGTACAAAAATTAGCACTAACACTGATACCCACGCACAGAGACATATTTTGCACACACAAACGCAAGTAAACGCCCGCGCACGCAAAATCTCTCGGCGCACGCAGGGAAGTGGGAGTGGCGGCGAGTTGGCGCCAAAACGGAAACAAAAAGAAGACAAACGAGACGGAAAGAGACGCCGAGAATGGACGAGAAATGGCGAGACTTCACCATACCACTGCGGTACAAGGAAACTCAATCTATGGTGATTATTTTAACCCTTCTTGCTAGTATTGGTGCACCTTGTTATCGAATTCAGGCTAACACTGAGTTTCACTTGCTGAGAGATACCAGGGGTCAAAGGATTAAAATCTACCTCAATTAACCCCTTCGCTGTTGTGGACGCACTTGGGTAACATCACTCGAGAGAGCCCTAACAGCCAGACGATTTTGTTCGAGGACCCTAACATCGATTTTGTTCAACCGAGA
Organism: Coenobita brevimanus; assembly: GCF_032717465.1. NCBI lineage: Eukaryota > Metazoa > Arthropoda > Malacostraca > Decapoda > Coenobitidae > Coenobita > Coenobita brevimanus. Next base: position 3,063,062 of record NC_136991.1, read on the forward strand.
GTGCCCTAGCAGACTTTTTTGCTCAACCGAGGGCCCCAGAAGACAATTTTCTTCAACCAAGGAGCCCCAACAGACGACTTTATTCAACCAAAAGGGCCCCACCAGGCTATTTTGCTTAATCGAGGGCCCAACAGACGATTTTGCTCAACAGAGAGGGTCAGAACACGATTTTGTTCAACAGATGGCTCCCAACAGATGATTTTGTTCAGCAGAAAGCCCCACAGACGATTTTGTTCAGCGGAAGACCCCCCAACAGGCGATTTTGCTCAGCAGAAGACCCCCCCCAACAGACGATTTTGCTCAACAGAATGCCCCCAACATATTTCGTTAAAGAGAGTGTCCCAACAGACGATTTTGCTCAGCAGAAGACCCCCCCAACAGACGATTTTGCTCAACAGAATGCCCCCAACATATTTCGTTAAAGAGAGTGTCCCAACAGACGATTCTGTTCAACGGAGAGGGCTTCAGCAGACGATATTGTTCAACCGACAGGGCCCTAAGTCGGAAAAGGCAACCCTTTCCGCTATGAAACCACCTTTATCTACAGGTTATTAAACAAACAACAAGGACACTCGTTCACCTAAAAAGATCCTACTCGACAGGTTAAGAAAAATGGATCTATATCAACCATTCTGCGGCGAGGAACTCAATACTATTACTACTGCTACTACTAATAATAATAATGTAATGATAATAATAATAATAATAATAATAATAATAATAATGGGGTACTCCTACAACAACAACAACTACTACTACTACTACTACCACTACTACTACCACTACTATTACCACTACTATTACTACTACTATACCGGTAGTAGAAAAATGAGGTCAACGCCAGGCGATTTACTCCAACTGAAATCAGAGCATATTAAAGTATTACAAAAACATAAATTAACCCTTTTGCTTAGATGTGTTGTACTTTTTCCTTGTCAACGTAAGTCGGTTTTCGTGTGCAAAACCTTTTGCTACAATGCATTTTATTTATTTATTTATTTAATTATTATTTTTTTAGACTTCACCCTACTTTTTTGTCCACTAAATTATAAGCGATTATTTAGACACGATGAGAGAAAGAGAGAGAGATGAATTACAAACACGACCAAGTAATCAGCATTTTTACGACCCTAATTATCACCAATCAGTTCATCTATTGTCCTTCATCAACCCCTTCACTTCGATGACGCATTTTTCATTTAATTCAGGCTACCTTCAGACGATTTTTAGTCCACTTGGAAGGACCTCTAGCCGTGGATGGGTTGACGATTGACGAAGGCTCTATGTAACCGTTAAAAAAATCACTCCTAGGGCAAGTAAAATCGTCTGGAAGCAGCAAGGATAGCTAAAATAAAAGTAAAATAGGATTCTTATAGATCAATTCCTTTAGTACACTGTCTTATTATACTGTATTCCTCCTATGACCATGTGATTTTACTGAATTGGGGATATCGGTGGTGTTTAAAGGGTTAATATGAGAGAGAGAGAGAGAGAGAGAGAGAGAGAGAGAGAGAGAGAGAGAGAGAGAGAGAGAGAGAGAGGTCAAACCGGTAAAATTCTTTCCCCCTTTTCTTCCGAGAGAGAGAGAGGGGGGGGAGGGTAGAATGTGGTAAAATTCTTTCCTCCTTTTTTGTCAGAGAGAGAGACAGAGAGAGAGAGAGAATCAAGAATGTGTAATGTACGGTTACTAAATTCTTTCCTCATCTTTTACTCAGTGCTTTCATCTTTTAACATTTATACCTTCGCTTCTAATTCATACGCCTTACTACCTTCTCCTTTCCAACACGACAATTTCCTAACCATTTTCATATACTCCTTTTACTGGTATTCCTTCTCTTTCTCTTTACATTATTTTCTTTTCATGTATTATTTTTCTTCCTGATCACTTTTACTCACCAGTGATTTTTATTTTTACGCAGTTCTTCGTAGCTGTCTTTCCAGTGTTCTCCTCCCTTTGTGTTCACTATCTTATCGTCGTTTTTTGTTTTATTCCTTCCTTGTATTTCTTTATCTTCCTTCTCTGTCTCGTCTTTCTTTGTGTTAGTGTTAGATCTTGCTGTTTCTTTTTCTTTTTGTTCTTTTTTCTCATTTCTTTCTTTTTTGCTGGTCTTCTGTGCGTGTTCAGATCTCACAACATTCATGGTCAACTTGCATGTAGTGTCCACAAACTTCCACACGTAACTCTCTCTCTCTCTCTCTCTCTCTCTCTCTCTCTCTCTCTCTCTCTCTCTCTCTCTCTCTCTCTCTCTCTCGTATCTATCAATTATACAAACTCCTACAACTGCACGTCGACAGCAAGAATTAAATGTCACAGGCAAAGTTCTGGTAACATTAATATAAAATTCGACGCAAAATACCCTATTAAAAATAATGGTGAGGCCGGAGACCAGGAAATAATGTTGTGCACGGTGACAGAGAATTTGCCTTCGCGACAAGAAATTTTGCTAAAGTTGAATGAAATCGTATAGTGGTACCAGGAAGGCATCGTACTGAGGGAGTAGACTGTAGCACCAGTCGAGCAGGGCAGTACTCCCGAGGTGGATGGAAAGTTGATGACAGGGAGTGCTGGAGCTCCCGTTTCATCAGCCCTCAGGCCTAGTTCCTGACCATCCCCCTTTGCTGAACTTTTTCAGTGTCTCAGTTACACAGAGAGTAGGCCAGCATGCTCTCCAGTACAAATTTCTCTAACTATCTTCACCAAACTACATGCACAGTACACACTACACTTCCTATTCAAAATTTACCAAAAATGGCGTCGTCTTATCAAGCCTCGGAGTCCCCAGGGGGGGGGGGGAACATAAATGCCCCCACCATCTGCCCGTCTCCCGGTGACGACTCAAGGTGCCTGGAACCATGGTCTGACTCTCTTCTTCTTCATTTCTGCAACATTCGCGGCCTTTCCTCTAACTTTCGCTCTGTTGAGCACCACCTCTCCTCCTCTAAACCTCACCTTCTTTTTCTAACGGAGACTCAGCTGTCTGAGGCAACTGACAGCAAACCCTTTTCTGTATCCTCCTACTTTCTCTATACTCATTTCAAAGCCAAAGGTGGCTGTTGTGTATATATACGCAACGACTTATCTTGCTCTCGTGTTCCTGAACTTGATTCTTCTGAATTCTCCACACTCTGGCTTCGGCTTTCCTGTCATTCTCTGACTAAATATATCTGTGCTGTTTACTTATCCCCTAATTCTACTGACTATCAAAAATTCTTCGACTATCTTACTTCTACGATGGAACACATTCTATCCATTTCTCCTTTCTCTGAAATCTCCATTCTTGGAGATTTCAATGTTCACCACCACCTTTGGCTCTCCTCTCCTTTCACGGATCCACCTGGTGAACAAGCCTACACCTTTTCTATCCTTAATGACCTAGAGCAGCTTGTACAGCACCCTATCCGTATCCCTGGCCGCCTTGGAGAGAGCTCCAACATACTTGACCTCTTCCTCACAACTAATCCTTCTGCTTACTCTGTTAATCTTTTCTCTCCGTTGGGCTCCTCCGATCACAACCTTATTACCTTAACCTGTCCTATCACTCCGGTACGGCCTGTGGACCCTCCAGGGAAACGTCGTCTGTGGCATTTTGGAGCCGCGGACTGGGAGGCCCTCAGGCAGTACTTCTTTGATTTTCCCTGGAATGATTATTGCTTCCATGGCCGTGAGCCATCTGAGTGTGCCTTGCGCATTACGGAGGTTATTCTCTCGGGCATGGAAGCATACATTCCTTTCTCATATCCTTTGACTAATGCAAGAAAGCCTTGGTTTAATCACGCTTGTTCTAATGCTGTCCGCAACAAGGAGAGGGCCTACAAAAGGTACCGGAGCCAACCCACTCCTGAATCACATCATCTTTACGTTTCTGCCCTGAATCGTGCTAAGTCTGTTCTTCGCTCTACTAAAAATAATTTCATCCATACTAAATGCTCTCAACTCTCCGACTCGAATTCTTCCCGCTCCTTCTGGCATCTTGCCAAAAATCTTTCTAACAACTTTACCTCATCATCCTTCCCTCCTCTTTTCTACTCCGATGGTTCTGTAGCTATTTCTTCTACTGATAAAGCAGATCTCTTCGCACAGACTTTCTCCTCCAATTCTACCTTAGACGATTCCGGTGCTGTTCCTCCATCACTTCCCCCCTCTGACTTCCTTATGGCTGACATTAAAATGTCTTATGTATTTTCTGCCATCACTGGCCTCAGTACTAACAAGGCATATGGGTCTGATGGGGTCCCTCCTGTTGTTCTGAAGAACTGTGCTTCTGTGCTTACACCCTGCCTAGGCAAACTCTTTCGCCTTTGTTTGTCAACTTGTACCTTTCCTTCTTGCTGGAAGTTTGCTCTCATTCAGCCAGTCCCAAAGAAGGGTGACCACTCCCAACCCTCCAACTATCGTCCAATTGCTTTAACGTCCTGTATTTCAAAAGTTTTCGAGTCAATTCTTAATAGAAAAATTTTATGGCATCTTTCCTATCACAACCTTCTTTCCGATCGTCAGTATGGTTCCGTCAGGGACGCTCCACTGGTGATCTTCTCACCTACCTTTCAGACTCCTGGTCATCCTCCTTTCGGGACTTTGGCGAAAGCTTTGCCATTGCACTTGACATCTCAAAGGCTTTCGATCGAGTCTGGCATAAATCTTTAATTTCCAAACTGCCCTCCTACGGTTTCTATCCTTCTATCTGTGCCTTCATCGCTAGCTTCCTTTCTGGTCGTTCTATAGCCGCTGTTGTAGACGGCCATCGTTCTTCTCCTTGATCTATCAACAGTGGTGTTCCTCAGGGCTCTGTCCTATCACCAACTCTCTTCCTTTTATTCATCAATGATCTTCTAAGCTGTACATCTAACCCTATCCACTCATACGCTGACGACTCCACCCTTCACCTTTCCATTAGGTTCCCATAACGCCCATCTCAACAGTTACTTCAACAAGCAAGGGATGAGGCTGTGGCACACCTAATGTTTGATTTGGCTCGTATCTCTGACTGGGGTAAAAATAATATGGTTGTCTTTAATGCATCTAAGACTCAGTTCTTACACCTATCAACCCGACAAAATCTTCCACAGGTATACCCACTAATGTTTAATAATATTCAGCTTAATCCTGCATCATCCTTGAACATGCTTGGGGTTTCATTTACTCGGGACTTATCTTGGAAAGATCATATTACATCTCTTGTAAAATCTGCTTCCAAGAGATTGGGTGTGCTAAGCTGACTCCGCTCTTTCTTTACCCCTGCACAATTGTTGACTCTATACAGGGGTTTTATCCGCCCCTGTGTGGAGTACAACTCTCATGTGTGGGGAGGCTCCCCACATACAGCTCTTCTCAATAGGGTGGAGTCAAAGGCTTTTCGTCTCATTAACTCTCCTCCTCTTACTGACTCCCTTCAACCTCTGTCTCTTCGCCGCACTGTTGCATCTTTATCTCTTTTCTATCGCTACTTTAATGGTCACTGCTCCTCTGAACTGTCTGCTTGCATTCCTCCACCTCTACGACGGGCGCGTAGCACCCGTCTGGCAGCAAACTCTCATCCTTTTTCTGTCCAACTCTCTAATGCAAGAGTTAACCGTTACTCCCAGTCTTTCATTTATGCAACAGGTCAGCTCTGGAACTGTCTCCCTCTGTCTGTATTTCCTGCTGCCTATGATCTCCAGTCTTTCAAACGGAGTGTGTCCAGGCATCTCAAAATGATCGGATCTTGAATTTGGCTCTATATTGTATTTTGTTTTTCTCTTGGAGGGAACTGTTACTGCGGGCTCATGGCCTTTGGTTCCTTCTTCCTCGCATAAAAAAAAAAAAAGATCTATATAAACAGGTATGTAAGTTCTTCGATAGTACTGTGCCTTCCCTTTGCGAGGCATCACAAACGCGTTAACTATACAGCAGAACAATAATAAAACCAGAACACTAGGACACCTGCTGTAAAATACTTTGCATCTCCTGTAGAGACAAGCGCACCTACTTTAATATACTTTGCGTTTTCGGCACAGACAAGCACACCTACTCTTATACTCGACCCATTTCCGCCACAGACAAAAAGTGACTAAAATAAGTTAAGAAACAGAAAGAAGGGTGATGCCACGAAACAAAGTCTGATGGTTCGTCACAAAGACAGGACAAAGACACACATCATTAGTCAACTTACACGTGACAGGATGGGGGAGGGGGAAGGGGTGAGGGGTGAGGGAGAGAGAGGCAGAGGTGAGAGGAAGGGAAAGCAGTGTGGTGATAAGATAGGTGTCACTGTCTGGTGCTGGGGATTACTTAATTGAGAGAGGACCAGACGCATCCGTAACATGATGGTATATGTCTAAGCGAGAGAGAGAGAGAGAGAGAGAGAGAGAGAGAGAAATACTGTATACACGGGAGGATGCAAAACAAAGGACGGGTAGGACAACTGAAGGGGAGGGGCGGAAAGTGGAAGGAGAATCACAATGAGAAAAAAATAAAGGGTTAGTTGTATCCGAGGGGAATATACGGTACAAAACACACACACACACACACACACACATAGGGAGAGAGAGAGAGAGAGAGAGAGAATGGTCCACTTTCTCATCGCAGGGAAAGTAAGATTCCAGATTCTTCAAGTATACTGATATCTAGTGAAAAATATACTTATCACCGACTCTCTTTCTCTCTCTCTCTCTCTCAAATCACCATCAATACACAAAAACATCCTTATTAAACTCTCAGCACAATGGGAATACCTTCATAGCACACCTAACACCTGTGAAACTCAACACAATCATACTACACTCTAAATACACTCACCTTTAGCACATACACATACACCCTTACAGCACACTTAGCACCCAGAGCACATCACACACTAAGGACACTCTCTAGGGACCTAAAATACCCTTTGGACTCTCTTAAAACACTCTTACGGCACGTCTAACACACACAACACTAACACCCACGGCACACACTCAACACACTCTCCTGTTCCCAGCCCTGCGGTGCTGGCTAAGAGGCAACTTCCTGACACACACACACACACACACACACACACACACACACACACACACACACTACTTTATAGGCTGACAGAGCAATGTTCAGATTTTTCGTTTTTATATAATTTTGTACGACCTTCCAGTATAACTACTTCAGTACGATTTTTGTTAATTCTTTCTAGTACCTGACGATATTACCTAGATGTCAAAGTAAATTTCCCACTCTGGGCATAGGAATGATCCACCTAGACTCCATCAGCAGTTCTGAATGCTGTGAGATTTTTCCACCTTGCTGAATGAAATCGTCTGGCGGTAATAACAGTAAGAGTAATAATAATAATAATAATAATAATAATAATAATAATATCATTTGGCCTAATGAGGTCAAAGGCTCTTCATCCGCTCTTCCTAGCAGTCCTCCGCGTTCTGAACTACGTACACAGCCCAGACCATAAGGCCAAACTCAGATCTAGCCCTAATTAGGCGCAAACAATAAAAAAGATAAGAAGTACAACGTGCGGGAACTTCAAGATCATTCGGTTAATGTCTCTGGTGTCGGAGTATGATTTTGGGTGGTATGGTTTCAATAAAGCTGGAAAAGTCTACGGCAACGAAACACTTCGCGTCTAAAAATCGTTCGTTTGGGAAAAGACGGACGGGGCCCTACTTACAGATGCTCGCTCATCTAAAAAGCCGTAGGGATTCACATTTCAGTGTCAAAATTACGATCACTTTACCATTTCCGTGCAACTACTTTTCTTTTGGACTGGACTCTGGCAGACATCGGGTGACTTTATAGGAAAATCTCCTGTGAGCAAATGAATTTATAGAAGGGAGTTAATCACAGGAGCCTGACTGTTAACAATGACATGAGAAACAGGACAAGGACTTATGAAACATTATATTACATATGCTATTTCAGTTATCATTATTACACCCTACTATCACTCATTATAATAAAATAATGCAGCATCAGACTAAATATCAGCTAATTTTATGACATACAACATGAAAGACATACTGAAAAGGCCAGCAAAAACGTCATTCAGGTCCAGCTTTATATGCACAATTAAAAGCTGATGTACGGTATATGAGGGAGGGTGACTTGGGATAAAGTGAGAGACTAAACAGGATATAGAGATGGAAGAATGCCCTCGTGATGCTGCGCTGTGACAGACGGTAGCACTGAGTAGTTCATTCATGGAGAGAGAGAGAGAGAGAGAGAGAGAGAGAGAGAGAGAGAGAGAGAGAGAGAGAGAGAGAGTATAATTAACGAAACAACTTGATTCTGTACCACCACGGCAGGCGTCCCTCCCCATCGTCTAGGTGACCCTCTCCAGCACCAAGCAATACAGTACAACTAAATATACATAATGATCACAAACGTGCAATAAATTACCAAAATAAAGCCAATACCTTATCGCACTACTGATATATATATATATATATATATATATATATATATATATATATATATATAATTAGTCACAAATCACCGCTAATGATACCAATCTAGAATATCTCTCATTTCCTGACGCCGAATCCCGCGAAGGAGGAACCTCGACAAAAGCACTTCAAGGCGTTTGTGTCCCTACTTAGTAACAACTCCTCCCTGGCATACACCCCTCCCTTAGAATGTGAACACAGCGAACACTTAGTACTCTTAGCTCCTCCGGTAAGATTTTTTTTTTTTTCTGGCTAATGCAAGATTTTCATGTATATAGTGAAATGAAGCAGAGTTCTCCAACATTTTTTTTTTGTTTAATGGTTACAAAAAGGTTCTCTGAATACTGAGTGAATAAAAGTGTGGATCATTTAATTGGGCAGATGTCAGGTTAGTTTCACCCATAATTTTTTCCTTTGCTCTCTGGACTCCACCTCACCTGATCCTCAGGTGGGAACTGAAGTCATGATGATGTTACAATCTCTATTAACCCCTTCAGTACAATAAGGTCTTTTTATAGTCCATTCTTCCTACCATCTGACGATTTTATTCAGGACTGGGGAGACATTCTGCGTTGAAAGGGGTAATGGAGGCGAAAAATCTCTACCGGTACTAACAAAAATCGTACAATCAAGCGGTAGCAGGAAAAGAATGAGTTAGTAAAAAGATTAACCCCTTCGATATGATTCCGTGTTCAAGTGATATTATGTAATTTAGGAGTTTTCGAACTGATTGGGTTATACAGCCTTCATTAACACACGCACTCCTAAAGCATTTTCCTAAACTGAGTAAAATATGTGCCAGTAGCTAGGAAAGATTACAGGAAAGCCACCACATGGAAGGGGTTAAGAGGCTTTGTTTAATGCAGTGTTCCTTATGTAGCACTGTATGACTTAGGAGGTTTAAATGCATCGCCTTTAATGTTGAGAGAGAGAGAGAGAGAGAGAGAGAGAGAGAGAGAGAGAGAGAGAGAGAGAGAGAGAGAGAGAGAGAGAGGGGGGGGTCAGTGGGGGTGGGGGAGGGGGATGTCAGGCAGTGTTAATGTGCTTCTGTGTCAATCACGCAGCCTGAGTGTGCTTGTGTGTGTCACTCAGCAGCGTGAGTGTGCTTATGTGTGCCAGGCAAGCAGCGTGAGTGTGCGTCTGTGTAAGTCAGGCATGTGTGTGTGTGTGTGTGTGTGTGTGTCAGTCAGCAGCGTGTGTACCTAGGGAGGCTGTGCTGATGGTGGTGTTAGGGTGCCTAATGTCGCCAGCTGAAATTTAGTGTTGCCGTCGGAGGGCGTGGCACGAAGGGACGGACAGCAACAATAACACGTTTTTATTTTTATTTATTTTTATTATAGGTTTAGTAGGAAGGCAAGGGATTAGAGAAGGAAGGTATGGTATGTGGAAAGGAAGTTAGTGATACAGGAAGAGAGTACAGAGTAAGTGTACAGTAGGGTAGGTGAAGAGAGAGAGAGAGAGAGAGAGAGAGAGAGAGAGAGAGAGACAGAGAGAGAGAGAGAGAGCAATATGTTTTTATTACCTCTCACGACTAACTAGAAAGAGAGAACAATAACATGTTTTTATTACCTCTCACGACTAACGAGAGAGAGAGAGAGAGAGAGAGAGAGAGAGAGAGAGAGAGAGAATAACATGCTTTCATTACCCCCACTCTCACATGACTAACTCAACTTGACAGCCTGGCGTAGCGGGGTAATATGAGCCACTTTTCATCATCATAATCATATCATCATAAACTGGGGTATAAAGAATCCACAAACTGGTGCTAAACGAGGCCATTTTTCATTACTATCTTCTTTATCCTTGGAATCCAACCTACGGTTCGCGGGTCAGGATGTGATGCGCCTGATGATGAAGATGATGAAAGCAACAGAGATGAACAACAAGGCCTATATCACTGGAAACTGCATGGTGATGATGAAGATGATGATGAAAGCAACACGAACAACACAGGGACTATCATAATGGAAACAGCAAGATGATGATAATGATGAAAGCAAAATCTATCAGAACGAAAACATGACAGCCACACTCTTGACCCTGCACAGAGGCGGGTTAGTTGGTCCATAGGCACAAGTCGACTACCCAATGATTATGATGTGGTGATGATGATGACGATGAAGCAAATCTATCAGGACGCAAAACACGCCTACTCTGCACTGGAGGTTAATAGGTTCATGTGTAAGAGCTGACTGGCCGCAAAACTGTCACTCACACGGTGGCCTAGCAAGAGTACCTACTCAATTTGGCTAATGCTTTTTATTGTCTCTACAACTACCACATTACTTTTTTTTTTTTTTTTTTAATTCTAGCGGCCTAAAACTGCCATCTGTCTTGAATGCTAAACTGCAACAGTATTTTTACACTAGAATATGGTATTAGTCACGAAGAAATGCCATGGAAAGGATGCTGAAACTGCTTTGTCTGTTTCCGCACTGAACTACTTGAAGTATACCGCAATTATACGAAGATATGGGCCAAAGTTAAGGTGAAAACAGTATAATACCGTCATTTCATCAATGACACCTGTGTATGAGGGATACTTAGCCAATAGGAATGACACTTGCATATGAGAGATACGGTACTTCAGTCAACCGGAACGACACTTATGATGGGTACTTCAGCCAGCAGGAATGACACTTATAAGTCGTATACTTCAGTCAACAGGAATGACACATGAGGGGTACTTGGCCAACAGGAATGACGCTTATGAGGGGTACTTCAGTCAACAGGAATGACACATGAGGGGTACTTGGCCAACAGGAATGACGCTTATGAGGGGTACTTCAGTCAACAGGAATGACACATGAGGGGTACTTCGGACAACAAATATGACACATGAGTTGTGCTTCAGTCAATAGGAATGACATGAGTTGTACTTCAGTCAAAAGGAATGACACTTGCGTATGAGAGGCACTTCAGCCAACGGGAATATCCATATATGTATTTAAACGTAGTTACAGTGAAAGTACTATGTTCTTCATGATACCTGCGTGTTGTCCTCAAATGAATAACAAAATAATAAAAAAACAACAGTGAATAAGTACAGTTTCAATCACTAAGTTAAAGAGCGGAAACATAAGTTTTCCTTAGAGAGAGAAGTGTTTGAATGACAACGCTAATTACAAAAAGAGTGTGGTACAATCCTGAGTTAAGGAGATGCCAGACCGTCAGAAAAGTATATTTAAGGCAATAACGTTTACACCCGTATACTGCCGGTACTTTGACTTCCATTATAAACAATACTCATATAACTTGGCTGTATAATAAACTGATGAAAAATTAATTAACTCTTTAAAAAAATACCATACACTTTGTCTAGCGAATTTCTCTCTGTCTGTCTGTCTCTGTCTCTGTCTCTCTCTCAGTGTAATATTATTCCTTATATCAGGCTTTTCCTTTGAGGAAGAAAACGGTTCGGAGCTCATCACAATAAACACAAAAGGGTAATGTCATTAACTTTTGATGAACATTGGTTTCAAGTTATTTACCTTAATGTTATTAAGAGAAAACAATATTAGCTCGAGAGAGAGAGAGAGAGAGAGAGAGAATATTAGTGTGTACGTACGTGCGTGTGTGTGTGTGGTTAATTAAAGGTGTGTGAGGTGAGACACAGGTGTTTGTGGTATATGTAACAGGTGTGTGTGTGCGCGAGCGCACGCTTAAAACATGCTTGTGCAGTAGATGTTTTACTGGATGCACATTCCTGAATGAAAATGTGTGTGTGTGTGTGTGTGTGTGTGTGTGTGTGTGTGTGTTTACCAGGGTAAGGAAGGCGCCAAAATGTCCACCAAATGTCCAAATCGATGTCTGCTTGCGTCCTCCCTCCACAAACACACACACACACACACACACACACACACAGAGTCGACATCTTTATTATTATTATTACGCACATTATCGAGTAATATCATCATTATCAGTATCATTATTTCTGTACACACACACACACACACACACACACACACACACACACACAATCAAACCTAATCACATCATTCCACCCTCAGAAAGCCATCACCATCCCCGTGGACTCCGGTTTTCCCATCCCCTGTAAACAATAAATAAATAAATAAATAAAAATAAACAGACTCAGGCGAGTCAAATCGTCCTGCCGTTAGCTGGAATAATAATGCTGCAGTTGTGAGGGCACACGGTTTGGCAGTGTATTAACAGTGACTCCTATGACAAACTATAAGCTGAATAAAATCGTCTGGCGTTAGTAGGAGCAGAACAGTAGAGTTGTCTCCACGATGAGAGGGTTAACAATTCCTTCAGCCAGAGACAGTATTATGAATTTCTTCCTCCGACCAACAGACGATTTTATTCAGCTTAGGAAATATTTCGTATCAACAAACTATTATTCCTGTATATCATCAGATTTAATTTAGTAGGTGAATCTCTCCCTCTCTCTCTCCCCACCTTCAACTAACTCACTCCTCTCTGTCTCTGTCTGTCTGTCTGTCTGTCTCTCTCTCTCTCTCTCTCTCTCTCTCTCTCTCTCTCTCTCTCACTAATGAAGCGACCAATTACATCGTGATGACGGGGCCGGCCGACTCGAACTCCAGTCACAACATTTCCGTTTTCTTGATTTTCTCACTTTCTCACGTTTTCTTAGTTTTCTCACTTTCTCACGTATCTTCTCAGTTTTCTTTAATCTGACTTCCATTTTATACCTTTCTTTTACTTTTTTTTTTTCTAACTTATATAGTTTCACTTCACGTATTTCATCCGATTATTTTTTCAGTTATCATCTGACTTTCTTTTATTTTCTCTTTTATCGTTTGCTTATCATTTACTTTCGTTTGGGTAAAGCGAGATTTAAAAATGTAGACACCTTGGATCCTTCCCCCTCCCTCTCCCTTTGAAAAGAAGAAAAAAATCAATGACGACAACACATTTGCTTTCAGGTTCCACCCATTTCTCTCTCTCTCTCTCTCTCTCTCTCTCTCTCTCTCTCTCTCTCTCTCTCTCTCTCTCTCTCCTCAAAACAAATTATGTCTGACACCAAATAGGCCTATGCTTTCAGGCCATTACCCCCCCCCTCTCTCTCTCTCAATGACAAATCGCTAATGGCTCTTTATCATGACATCAAATTTGCTTTCAGGTCATCTCTCTCTCTCTCTCTCTCTCTCTCTCTCTCTAATTACGCTGCTTTGACGAGCCCGAGCGATGTGAACTCATGAGGTCACAGCATAATCCCTCTTTATTTTTCTCACTTTATTTTTCATATCACTTTAATTTGTTAGCTTTCTTTCAACTACTGTTTTTTATTTCTCGTTATTCTTCCTTATTTTTTTTTTTTTTTTTATTTGTCTTTCTTTTAGTTCCTTTCTCTCCCTACCGATTTTTTTTTTTTTTTGGTCCAATTCCCACTTTCATCTAACTTTTTCATCAGTTTCCCTTCGTCCTTAATTTTCTTTCATCTGGGTTCCGGGAGATTAAAACCGAAGTCGACAAATTGGATCTCTCTCTCTCTCTCTCTCTCTCTCTCTCTCTCTCTCTCTCTCTCTCTCTCTCTCGTCAACAAATTTAATTAACGTTAGCTATGTCGATAGAGTTTCCCACGTCAATTACCCCATCTCTCTCTCTCTCTCTCTCACACACACACACACATACACACACACACACACACACACACACACACACACACACACACACTCACAAATGCAAACACTACCGACCCATCAACTCGCAGCTAATTCTGAATTATTTTTTTACAGCGTACCGGTAGGAAAAGAATGCACTCAGCACCCAGCAATACTGAGAAACAGAATCGAAGAGGAATTTACCTGAGAGAGAGAGAGAGAGAGAGAGAGAGAGAGAGAGAGAGAGAGAGAGAGAGAGAGAGAGAGAGAGAGCAGGGGGGGAAGAGAAAATTTTCTTTTAAAACTATGCCGGAAGTCCTATACCGTACTTTTATTAAGGCCTTTTCAATGTTGTATTATATGTTTTCAGTTGGTCATCACCATCATCATTCTAACCATATTTCCCGCTGATTTACGCGATGGGATAATTAACACCTACGATTTG